>NC_051404.1:6167764-6168233 GCF_015228065.2 Penaeus monodon | reverse complement strand
CCTTCCCCTACACTCTTTTTATCTCTATATATATATCCACTTACCTAATCCCTCTTTTTTCCCCTCTTAACTTTTTTTTCTTGTTGCTCTCTTCTTTCTCTCTTTCATTCTTCCTGTCTCCTCCCCACCCCCTTCCTCCTCTCCCTCCCATACGCTACCATACACTCCCCCCCTCACCCCACCCTTCCTCCTATACGCTACCATACATACGGCCACCCTTCCTCCTCTCCCTCCTATACGCTACCATACACCCTCCCCCCTCACCCCACCCCTCCTCCTATACGCTACTATACATACTCAGCCACGTGTGTATGCAAATTATATTCATCGTCTATTACAGAAGCCCAGACGGGGAATATCCCCTATTCCTTTCGCATCGGTAAATAGGCCTTTGAACTTGTTGATAGAGAGAAAAATTGTATTCCGTCTCATGCTGCGTCTGGCCGGCTTTTGTTGTTGTTGTTTTTCT
>NC_051404.1:6166272-6167481 GCF_015228065.2 Penaeus monodon | reverse complement strand
AGAAACTTACTCCGCACTAATCTCTAATCGCTTAGCTATCCGCCAACTTCATCGCCTCCTCTCCCAGCTCTCTCTCACCCCATCGCTAATTCCTCATCATCTCCCTCATCATCTCCCTCATTACCTCCTTCATCACCTTCCTCATCACCTCCCTCATCATCTCCCTCATCACCTCCCTCATCATCTCCCTCATCATCTCCCTCATCCTCTCCCTCATCCTCTCCCTCATCCTCTCCCTCATCCTCTCCCTCATCCTCTCCCTCATCCTCTCCCTCATCCTCTCCCTCATCACCTCCCTCATCCTCTCCCTCATCCTCTCCCTCATCCTCTCCCTCATCACCTCCCTCATCCTCTCCCTCATCCTCTCCCTCATCACCTCCCTCATCCTCTCCCTCATCACCTCCCTCATCCTCTCCTCATCACCTCCCTCATCATCTCCCTCATCACTCCCCATCACTCCTCGCTCCCTCATCATCTCCCTCATCACCTCCCTCATCATCTCCCTCATCACCTCCCTCATCATCTCCCTCATCATCTCCCTCATCACCTCCCTCATCACCTCCCTCATCACCTCCCTCATCCTCTCCTCATCACCTCCCTCATCACCTCCCTCATCCTCTCCCTCATCATCTCCCTCATCCTCTCCCTCATCCTCTCCTCACCTCTCCTCTCCTCTCCATCACCTCCCTCATCCTCTCCCTCATCCTCTCCCTCATCCTCTCCCTCACCACCTCTCCCTCATCCTCCCTCACCTCCTCATCCTCTCCCTCATCCCCTCCCTCATCCTCTCCCTCATCCTCTCCCTCATCCTCTCCCTCATCCTCTCCCTCATCCTCTCCCTCATCATCTCCCTCATCCTCTCCCTCATCCTCTCCCTCATCCTCTCCCTCATCCTCTCCCTCATCCTCTCCCTCATCCTCTCCCTCATCCTCTCCCTCATCCTCTCCCTCATCTTCCTCCTCATCCTCATCCTCATCCTCTCCCTCATCCTCTCCCTCATCCTCTCCCTCACCTCCACCCCCTCCTACCCCCCCACTCTCTCACCCACCCCCCCCCCCCAACGCATCCAAGAGAGTTTCCTTCTTCTCCGGATGCTGGGAAAGTTTCGTGGGAAAAAAAAATACATCTGGGAAGGTCGGGAGATGAGAAAGACCTCGAGAAGTGATGCTGTTTGACCGAACCCTTCGTGACGTGAAGATTTAGTTCCTA
>NC_051404.1:6165903-6166212 GCF_015228065.2 Penaeus monodon | reverse complement strand
CTCCCCCCGTTCCGCAACGTGCAAATCAAATTTTTCATTCGTGGATGGAATGGAATGAATGAGAGGTGAGTAGGAATGAGAGAATAAAGGAAGAAGAGTAGGAACAGAGATAATAAGACAAAGGATGAAAAAATAGAGATCGTCCTAAAATAATGAATAAATTAATTATAATCAATATATAGAATGTTTTTACTAGCAAGCAAGCGATGTAATCTATTTGCCATCTTTTTTACTTAACAGGCCAACTACTATTACGATTATGTTATTTGTTGTTATAAGATACGGTGTCGTCCTTTGGGAAACATGGAA
>NC_051404.1:6165144-6165226 GCF_015228065.2 Penaeus monodon | reverse complement strand
GTCAATTCACCTTAAGACCGTTAGTCATGCTACTCACATTAATATTATCATTTGTATTAAAACTGATCTTGTGTGCGTGCGG
>NC_051404.1:6163440-6163627 GCF_015228065.2 Penaeus monodon | reverse complement strand
CTGAATGAATGTAAAACAACAACCGTGCAATTAATATCAAAACAATTCTTTGATAGATGCATTTTAAACAGGACTCTTCCAACAACTTATTTCGGTTGCTTTTCATTGGGTAATTTGTGTAAATTGCCTCTTTGCCTTTTATTTCCGCATTCCGACCTTTTTTGGGGAAACATTAATTACGTCTGAA
>NC_051404.1:6162028-6162486 GCF_015228065.2 Penaeus monodon | reverse complement strand
TATGCAAACTAACCAATACTGATGGTAGCTGTGTGCAAAAAAAGTTCACTTTTTCTATGCACAATGACGTCATTCGGCTCCACCTGGTTGTGATAAAGTTTCCTCATCATTTTTTAACAATGGTTCAGGGTTCTGTTTGCTTATGTAAAGTCATCAGGAAGAAGGTTGTCTCTTCAAGACCTTTCAACTTGACTGTGTTAAAGAATGAAATAATTGGCACGTAATTTCTTCAATGCATTTTTGTATACTTTGCTATCATCTAACATGATCATGAGAAACTTTCATTGTAATTAGGATTTGTCTGGCCCTTCTCTTGGGTTTTGCAACAAACAAGAAGACCGCAGTATGCTCACATCCTCCTGCAATCTCAAAATATAAACATTAAAATCTGCATTGTTATTATAATTATCACAGTTTTCTTGTTCCCTGCTCTGCGACTAACAGCTGATATATCAAAG
>NC_051404.1:6161743-6161866 GCF_015228065.2 Penaeus monodon | reverse complement strand
CACCGGCACTGGCTGGCTCTCCATACTGTAGATACAGAGACAGTCATGTTGAAGTGTTCTCTTCGTTAAGACGTACCTACCATCGTTCACAATAAGTCCATTTGATATGTGGTGCAGAAAATG
>NC_051404.1:6161529-6161630 GCF_015228065.2 Penaeus monodon | reverse complement strand
CGTTTTAAACACATGTATATGTGGGACAGACTTGAAAACTTCCCACTCTTATACATCTATGCTAAAAAGAAGTTGGGAAATGCAAAATGCAAATATTTGAG
>NC_051404.1:6160798-6160880 GCF_015228065.2 Penaeus monodon | reverse complement strand
GTCAATTCACCTTAAGACCGTTAGTCATGCTACTCACATTAATATTATCATTTGTATTAAAACTGATCTTGTGTGCGTGCGG
>NC_051404.1:6159059-6159242 GCF_015228065.2 Penaeus monodon | reverse complement strand
CTGAATGAATGTAAAACAACAACCGTGCAATTAATATCAAAACAATTCTTTGATAGATGCATTTTAAACAAGACTCTTCCAACAACTTATTTCGGTTGCTTTTCATTGGGTAATTTGTGTAAATTGCCTCTTTGCCTTTTATTTCCGCATTCCGACCTTTTTTGGGGAAACATTAATTACGTC
>NC_051404.1:6158311-6158445 GCF_015228065.2 Penaeus monodon | reverse complement strand
TGTCTACTGAGGCAGACGTTTCGAAGCCTTCATCATCAGTGCTGTGGCAGGGAACTAAACAGGAAGGCAGTGTGACAACAGAATATGTGATTCTAATTTGGATATGCTTTTTGTTGAATAATGATAGATAATAC
>NC_051404.1:6157728-6158187 GCF_015228065.2 Penaeus monodon | reverse complement strand
CGGGATATGCAAACTAACCAATACTGACGGTAGCTGTGTGCAAAAAGTTCACTTTTTCTATGCACAATGACGTCATTCGGCTCCACCTGTTTGTGATAAAGTTTCCTCATCATTTTTTAACAATGGTTCAGGGTTCTGTTTGCTTATGTAAAGTCATCAGGAAGAAGGTTGTCTCTTCAAGACCTTTCAACTTGACTGTGTTAAAGAATGAAATAATTGGCACGTAATTTCTTCAATGCATTTTTGTATACTTTGCTATCATCTAACATGATCATGAGAAACTTTCATTGTAATTAGGATTTGTCTGGCCCTTCTCTTGGGTTTTGCAACAAACAAGAAGACCGCAGTATGCTCACATCCC
Organism: Penaeus monodon; assembly: GCF_015228065.2. NCBI lineage: Eukaryota > Metazoa > Arthropoda > Malacostraca > Decapoda > Penaeidae > Penaeus > Penaeus monodon. Next base: position 6,157,826 of record NC_051404.1, on the reverse strand, counting down.
CCTGCAATCTCAAAATATAAACATTAAAATCTGCATTGTTATTATAATTATCACAGTTTTCTTGTTCCCTGCTCTGCTACTAACAGCTGATATATCAA
>NC_051404.1:6157448-6157571 GCF_015228065.2 Penaeus monodon | reverse complement strand
CACCGGCACTGGCTGGCTCTTCATACTGTAGATACAGAGACAGTCATGTTGAAGTGTTCTCTTTGTTAAGACGTACCTACCATCGTTCACAATAAGTCCATTTGATATGTGGTGCAGAAAATG
>NC_051404.1:6157141-6157249 GCF_015228065.2 Penaeus monodon | reverse complement strand
CGCTTTAAACACATGTATATGTGGGACAGATCAAGTCCCATGTATCAGACTTGAAAACTTCCCACTCTTATACATCTATGCTAAAAAGAAGTTGGGAAATGCAAAATG
>NC_051404.1:6156556-6156910 GCF_015228065.2 Penaeus monodon | reverse complement strand
ACGATGAGCACAACAAAGGGCCAGGAATATACTTCCTAGCAATATTTCCTCCTCTTCGTCCTCTTTCCATGACCGTAAAAGCCTTTCTCTTCGTTAAATTCCTAACATGAAGGTCAAGCCAAAAATAAGTAAATAAGAGAGAAGAACGTTGTCCCTTTTCTCAAGTTTTTTTTTTGATGGAATGTAGTCAAATCTCATATTCAGAGGGATAAGTGTATGCATGCGCTCGCGTTTGTCAGTTGATTTCTTTTTCAATTTTTATAATTAACACAGTGTCTGATCTTTATGATTTTTTTTTTTAATCTTCGTGTGTACTGATATAAAATCAACTTGTTTCATTGAGTGAATTCGTTT
>NC_051404.1:6156360-6156455 GCF_015228065.2 Penaeus monodon | reverse complement strand
ACTCCATCTTCTTTGACATCGTTGCTGATGGAATGCTCTTATTACATACGTTATCAGACGACCTCGCCGCCAAGATTCGTCAACAGAATCCAATT
>NC_051404.1:6155905-6156180 GCF_015228065.2 Penaeus monodon | reverse complement strand
GTTTCCAGAAAATCGTATGATTTGATACCAACATATGTCTGATGCATATAAAAAGATAAAACCGTGGCTCGTGTCTTATTTCTCAGAAATCAGCACAGCAAGAGAAATATTCAGTCTGTTATATTAGCAGCAATCCCAGGAAGCAATATAAAGATAAGAGGCCAAGACAGAGACACAGAGGATGATAAGGGGGATAAAAGGAAGGAAAATCTCAATGATTTTCTTCAGTAGGTCACCTGCGTAATGTCTTCCTATTTCGCGTTATAGCGCTACGC
>NC_051404.1:6155301-6155814 GCF_015228065.2 Penaeus monodon | reverse complement strand
TATCGAACACGACGTCTTGGAGAAAAGAACATTATCTGAATTAAAGTTTTCCGCAGTGCCACTTGGTTTGTCCTGCTACCATACAATTTTTCACAGGAGCACCGAGGCCCTAATCGACAGCGAGAGACACTTCCCAGGTTCTTCTACCAGGCGGCCAAGTGGTGAGAATGAACTCGCATTTGATAGCATGTTACGAGCGGGTATGAACATAACATCGTTTGGCATCCATCGTACGTTTAAGAGCAATGCCTGTCTTCATTAATGTAATTACATTCTCTGGAAAATCGCTGTCAGAGCAATATCTCAAGAGGAGTATTCACAGAGCTAGCTAAGTTTGATGCCAAGGTAATATAGATGCCATGAATAACAAATAATTGTCTTGATTAATGGGTCTTTCTGACCCATCGAGCTCACACGCCACCATACCATTCTCTTTTAAGGACGCCTTCGATACCTTAATGACTGAAAAGAGGAAAGGAGCAAAGAGTGGGAGGGAAGGACTGTCAAAAAGGA
>NC_051404.1:6154522-6155252 GCF_015228065.2 Penaeus monodon | reverse complement strand
AGGGGAAAACCGATCGACCAACGAAAAGAGAGAAATGTCAAATCCCAGTCTATGCGAAAACAGGGGGGAAATAAGTTCTTTATCATCGACCTTTTACTGCACATGAAATTTAATTCGAAGGAAATGGAACGAAAGAGATCCTTGATTTCGTACCGAAGGATCGAGTCGCTCTCATTGCTTGAAGCGAAAGCACTGGTTTCGACATACTTATCCTTCAGGGCGATTAAATAGCTTATCTTAAATCCCCAAAGCAGTGGCACGCACCTGGAAGCACTGCACCCTGGACTGCGCGAAATATTTGACTCGTGAATTTGTGTCCCTCGTGAAAAAGTGTAATGTATCTCTTGAATTTGTGTCGGATGACTCATGAATTAGCATTGTAACGTAGCTTCTAAATCAGTCTATTAGTTTGGTAGCTGCAGTTGCTGTGGAATACCTCATCGAATAATTGAGAAAAGGGACCATTCAGCACTGCTTGACAGGCTTACCTTGTTGGTGAGGGATAAGGAATGTAGAATTAACATTGTCCTAGATGTGGACTTTGTTTAAGTAGCAGTTTTAGGGTTCATTAAGGAATTATCCGAAGCAAATACACGCGCTGTCGCATTCAGTAAACACAAATTGCCATGAATTGAGAGACTGCATACTATATTGTTCCATTGTAGCGTCACCTGAACGTTTGGCGCTACCGGTATGCTAGATGGTGCATTACTATATCGATAAGTGATAA
>NC_051404.1:6154324-6154391 GCF_015228065.2 Penaeus monodon | reverse complement strand
GTTCATATCCACCAATGGTTTTACAATAATGAAAATAAAGTCTCTAACTCGGCGGTCCTTAACCTTT
>NC_051404.1:6153718-6154098 GCF_015228065.2 Penaeus monodon | reverse complement strand
AAATTACTGAAGCCGCCTAGGGGAGTTTCAGTAACTCGTAATGAGGTTGTGAAATTGTTTTACTAACAATGAGTGATGTTCGCGCAACTAAGCATTATTTATTTTTAAGCTACTTGACTTTTCAGGCGCCCGCCGTTATTCACTACTGCTGCCTCTTCTGTAGTGTGGTCGTCCTTACGATTAGCTCTCTTATATACACTGTTTAATTCCTTACGTCGCCAATAAATAACAGACTTAAAACTTTTCTATCAATATGGCTTAGACCCTGATTTGGAAAGAAAAGAAAAAACACATAAAGAAATAAGTAGGAATGGCGAAAAAGAAGAACAACAACACTTCAGCGTCTGTACGAAGGAGAGATGAAATAGCGAAGATATGAT
>NC_051404.1:6152405-6153678 GCF_015228065.2 Penaeus monodon | reverse complement strand
CGAGAAGTTTCGAACCAACCCTGACTCGAAGCTTCACTTCATTTTGTTCCTTTCTCATTATTTTTCAGTTTCATTTCGAGCAAGGATGAAATTATGACAATATTGATAGTCATGATAATGAGTGCATGAATTAGCACTGTGATTGAAATGTAAGGTTAGAAATGAACGGGTCTTTTGCAATAAACCAAGGGAAATGTAACGGTAAGAACAAGCGCGTCGAGATTTTTAATGAGGTTGGGAAAGTCTGTATTCTTTATTTTCGATGCGAAGATACATTTAATAGGTAAGTGATGATAATCCTTTAATTGATGGGTTGATATTTATAATTTATCATTTTATAACAGACTGGTCGGTAATGATATTTACTTTATTATTAAGGTTGTTTATGATAATCATATTCAGCCATGTAGGGTTACTATTAACTTTTAAACGAAGCTTTGCCTTGGGAAAAAAGTGTAGGAGATGAAGGCATGTATAGAATGTATAAAGTCTGTAATTCCAAAATGCAGTATTTGATGGACCTACTGTATTGCTCGAGGAATACACGCCCCCTGTTCTCTAGCAGCCTGACGGTAACCCCACGGATTTGCGAAGGGTGTTTTCATCCCTTCAAGAGGGGAAGTGCGATCGGTGCAACCGTCGAGTACGCTGCTCCGCCCATCGCTCAAGAGAAAGGAAAATGATCAGCAAAATTCCGCAGTGCTACTTGGTCCGTCCTGCTACCACACAGACTTATCACAGGGGCATCGAGGTCTAATCCCCCAAGAGTATCAGAGAATTAAAATTAGATATACTAATTCCAGGGAACATTCGTAGCGCCAATGTGCTGCAGCAGCATCTCGATATCCTTGCAACATACGTCACTTGCCCCTTACGAAGTATATAGTATAAAAAGAAGAAATTGAAAGTCTCCTGAAAGCAGAAAACAATTACTCGTCTTCATATGAATATCAATGACTTCGTCTATATTCATCACAACGAAAGATATTTCGTTGTAGTGAAACAAATGTGCAGACAGATAATGATTCAATATCAGAGACATTTATCTAACAACACGACGACCGTAAAACTGTATTTCCCCTACAAAAGCAAAGTTAATGAAGTGCCAATCAAGAATGATGATGTAGTCGAGAATTTTATTGTTATCAAAGGGGGAAACGTCCTGTGTTTCATCAACTGTTCGATCAATCCCTGTCTGAAGTGTTTATTCATTTTGAAAATATAAATAGTCCGATTCTAATATTCATTTACGTTGCCACGTGCAGGAAAGTAT
>NC_051404.1:6152079-6152206 GCF_015228065.2 Penaeus monodon | reverse complement strand
GGTGATTTCCAATGTTCATATATAACAGCCATCTTCCCGACCAGAATGTCAATGAGTACTTGTGTCTTTCTACGGCTGCCTATAAATGAAAAAGGTTTCAGTATTTTTCCGAATTGCAACCAGTAAG
>NC_051404.1:6148016-6148459 GCF_015228065.2 Penaeus monodon | reverse complement strand
GAAAAATGGTTCACATCGCATCTCGCTGTACCAGCAATCCTCCCATACCAACTCCTCCCCCCAATCCCCGAAGAAAGTATTTTTCACTGTATTCTGATGTTCCTCACTAACCCGGAGTCTTCCCCGTGCTCCAGATAATGATGCTAGGAGAGACGCAATCAACTCCAAGCATTCTTTCGGCATTAGAGGAAGCATCGATCGGGTAAGCGAGCTAGTGAGGAGCTTAGCCCTCCTGAGAACTCTGGCCTGTCTCACACACAACTTCCATTGATATCGAAGACTGTAAAGAGATAAGAGTTTGTTTCCTTTATTTTTTGGGGCGCTAGGGGGGATTCATATTTTCTGTGCTTTGTCATCGTAACATAATGCAGTTTCAATGTGATGTGTTATTTTGTATAAGGTACAGAAGATTTACAATGCTCGTCATGAATGGAACCGACGTA
>NC_051404.1:6146548-6146928 GCF_015228065.2 Penaeus monodon | reverse complement strand
TATGAATTGAGTAACGAAGGCATGGCGTATAATGTTAAGAAAGATAGAATATGTTATAAGTGGGGGGGTTTTAACGTTAATACGTGATATATATTGTGCACGCATATACTTGGTAACGAGCAAAAGAAAATTCGATTTTTGTTAGTCTTAGCGAAAAAGCAATTGCTCGTTTGCAAAGGGGAAAACTTAATTTGCTCGACACACGAAAGATATACAGAACCTAAAGCTCCATGTGGTCAATTTGTTTGCCAAATAAATTTTCATGTTGGTCTTGTTCATTGGCCTGAAATATTTTCAGACAAAAATAAAAACGTATGAATGTCAGGATTCTGTAACTTTTAGTTAGAGCAATCCAAATCAGAAATCCTGAACTGAATCGA
>NC_051404.1:6145783-6145867 GCF_015228065.2 Penaeus monodon | reverse complement strand
TGGACATACGATTTACGTATTCTGCTGATGAAGACAGCCTTTGATTTCAGATCTGAGGGCTGAAAAGGGAAACGAAAATAGAAA
>NC_051404.1:6145390-6145722 GCF_015228065.2 Penaeus monodon | reverse complement strand
AGGGGAAGAGGGAAAGAGAGAGAAGGAACACGTGTGCAGTGTGGAGCCTGGTTATTAAAAGAAAATATGTAAGCATATATAACTAAAATAAGCAAACAATAAAACGTAAAATTTTATGCCTTCCTATAAGTATAAGTAAAACAGAATCAGAGCCAATACACGCGAAGAAGCGAAAAGAAGTGACGAAAATGCCTACGTTTGGCAAATGATCAACGAATCCTATAAACAGTTACCTTTTCCTGTAAACATTGTTCTTTGCTTGTCAGAGAACGAAGAATGCTTGCACTGTTACCAGTTTTATCTCGAAAACTTATTCAACATTACGACAGCCA
>NC_051404.1:6144511-6144607 GCF_015228065.2 Penaeus monodon | reverse complement strand
AAAGTCACACTTGTTCACACATCCAAATGGACGTTCGGGAGATGTTCGTAGAGAAACTTGTCTACTAAACCTCGGGATGAAGCAGTATGATGGCCA
>NC_051404.1:6142677-6144230 GCF_015228065.2 Penaeus monodon | reverse complement strand
TCATTCATAAATCATTTCTGTTACTGCCACTGCGTTTTTGTTAGTTTGTTTTAATACAATGATTAGATTGGGATTGAAAATGAAGCAGCCTAGGATCACGGAAGCAGGAATGTAAACCGAGTCACTGAAAACAATACTGACGGGCACAGAGATATACAGTACACTCCCTATCTATTATCAGACCCAGGAGAGGTTATCCGTAACAATCCTGTGTCGATTTAGCATATGTTTACCAAATCGAACAAATGCCGTAAATAATGGCATTACCAAACTCAACACGCGACGTCAGGGACTGTGCAGATGCAATGAGATCAAATACGCATTAGCAATCCTCCCCTCACACGAGGCACCAAATACCTCGAAATGCGGCCTCAAGCGCTTCGTCCTGACAAAGCGCTGTAAATGACCTTCCCCTCCGTGAACATATCTAGAGAATGTGGCACCCAGTCTGCGGCGTATGGCATCGGTGCACCAGTCTCATTTTCCTCCCAAAGCTGTTACACGCCGACCAGAATGCAAAATGCGACATGTGTTTACCGAAAATATTTTCTTCTTGGGCATCATTCCACACTGTATAATTAGAGGATTCGAAATAAGTATTTTTATGTGTGTGCCCTAGTCGTGAATGCGTCCAGCTCTGTACTATCGCCGCATGTACATGTGTGTTAGTATTAGTATTTTTATGTGTGTGCCCTAGTCGTGAATGCGTCCAGCTCTGTACTATCGCCGCATGTACATGTGTGTTCCATCATGGCATCTCTCTGATCTGCTCTTATGCTGTTGCCAAAAAAAAGGTTTACATAAGGATATTATATATACATACTTATACGTATGTTTATATTTTATTCTAGTCATTGGGCCTCCAAAGCACAAGATCGGGAAGGGAAGCAGAAAAACTGTTATCAGCTTCGTCTTCGTCCTGGGAAGAAGACGTCACTCGCCATAAGAAGTAATCGTGGATGTTGGGCGTCCTCAGGCGCAGCTCCCTCTGGGACTCCCTCCACGCATGCACGAAGGAGGCCGGGATTGGACCACGCAGACACGCCTCCAGCCGCAGGCAGTCCCTGGCCATCAGCAGGATGTACCGGTCCAGCAGATGAACGAGAGTCAGTAAGGCAGTCACTCTGGGAACCATGGCAGACCTCACGGAGGCCTTTCCGTGATCAAGAGACGCATGATAAACATCCTGAAGGAGACGAAGCTCCTCTCCAAGTTGACGACGAGTAAGTCTCGCGGTCGACACCTTCAGGTGAGACGTGGCCAAGAGCTGGGCCACCTGAGCTGGCTCGTCCACAACAGAACTGTCGAAGACTGTGAACTCAGAGCCATTGATCGATCCCGTGTCCATCGTGAAACTCGTTTGTGAGGTAAGCAAATCGAGGAGTAACCGCAACTGATGCAACGATGGCCCACGGGCCGTATTATATCACGAGCATCAGGTCACACACTGCTTCTGGAGAGGGGACTGGGTCTAATTTAGTGGTGTCGGTAACAGTGATTGGTCATCAGTAGGTATGAGTTTGTGCTAGTGCAAATTGCTCAAAGGTTATTAC
>NC_051404.1:6142263-6142589 GCF_015228065.2 Penaeus monodon | reverse complement strand
AACATATCGATAAGTAGATAGATATATACACAGAGATATAACTGTGTATGTTTCGTTAACCGTATATGATGGAAAGTGATATTTTCGTCAAATGATACTGACAAGTGTAATATCGGTCAAAATACCCTCCTTTTCTTGTAAATATTCCAAAGCAGGTCAAAGTTACAATGACACTTAAAACACTACGAAGGTAAATTCATTTTGTATAGAAATCAGCACATAGATGAAAAAGAGACACGTGTAAAGCTATTTGGATTTAACGCAATTGCTAGTATGCGAGCATATTTCGCTGCACATAAATTTCTTTGCATTTTGATATGTACGTC
>NC_051404.1:6139308-6140200 GCF_015228065.2 Penaeus monodon | reverse complement strand
TTTATTCTAGTCAATGGGCCTCCAGAGCACAAGATCGGGAAGGGAAGCAGAAAAACTGTTGTCGGCTTCGTCGTCATCCTGGGAAGAAGACGTCACCCGCCATAAGAAGTAATCGTGGATGTTGGGCGTCCTCAGGCGCAGCTCCCTCTGGGACTCCCTCCACGCATGCACGAAGGAGGCCGGGATTGGACCACGCAGACACGCCTCCAGCCGCAGGCAGTCCCTGGCCATCAGCAGGATGTACCGGTCCAGCAGGTGAACCAGAGTCAGCAAGGCAGTCACTCTGGGAACCATGGCAGACCTCACGGAGGCCTTTCCGTGATCAAGAGACGCATGATAAACATCCTGAAGGAGACGAAGCTCCTCTCCAAGTTGACGACGAGTAAGTCTGGCGGTCGACACCTTCAGGTGAGACGTGGCCAAGAGTTGGGCCACCTGAGCTGGCTCGTCAACAACAGAACTGTCGAAGACTGTGAACTCAGAGCCATTGATCGATCCCGTGTCCATCGTGAAACTCGTTTGTGAGGTAAGCAAATCGAGGAGTAACCGCAACTGATGCAAACGATGGCCCACGGGCCGTATTATATCACGATCGTCAGGTCACACACTGCTTCTGGAGAGGGGACTGGGTCTAATTTAGTGGTGTCGGTAACAGTGACACCACTAAATCTTCTCCAAAGCAGGTCTAAGTTGCAATGACACTTAGAACACCACGAAGGTAATTTTTTTTTTAGAGAGATCTGCACATAAATGAAAAAGAGACACGTGTAAAGCTGTTTGATTTTAATGCAATTATTACTATGCGAGTAAATTTCTTTGTATGTACATCTCACTTCTTCCTACCTTTTTCGCACACTATATCTAATTACATGTGCATGTTTTAGATTTAGTT
>NC_051404.1:6138424-6138695 GCF_015228065.2 Penaeus monodon | reverse complement strand
CTTAGAATACTGCGAAGGTAAATGTATAGAAATCAGCACATAAATGAATGTGCTGAGTGTGGTAGTGCTGCGCATAAATTTCTTTCTATATTATATGTACATGGCACTTCCTCATATATATTTATCACACTATATGTATTTACATGTGCATGTTTGAGATATTTCTTTTTTTGTAATTATAATATCAACATCGCATTTGCTGTAGATAATTTATTAATTAGCTTCGGCAACGTTTTGATGTGTGCGCTATCGCTATATTTTACGGCTTATT
>NC_051404.1:6136635-6138297 GCF_015228065.2 Penaeus monodon | reverse complement strand
ACATCGCGAAGTCAGAGGCGGCTCTGCACGGACGGAGTTTTGGGTTGCGTGTATGGCCAGCCAGTGGGGCTTGGCTTTTCGCCAAAGGTTTTTGTTTTATGCCAACGACCGAATGTCTGCGACATATGAGTGATTAAACGTAATAGATCTTCCGGTCAGAATTTCCTCAATAACATACTAAATTTGACAACGTGTAACTTTAGTTCAGGCAAACACAATGGGTCGAAACAAACTGACACTATACGAGAAAACACGTTTCACATTAGGACAGCGGTCGTTTCTAATGTGCTAATCTCTAGATATGAAGGTATAAAGACAGGTAATTTATAGCCATATGAAGGTATAAAGACAGGTAATTTATAGCCAGAAAAGGCTACTATCACACTAGTAGGCACCAAGGAAGACCTTGCCAAGGACAGACACGATACTCAAGCCAGAGGTGATCAACACTTAGGAACAAACATCCAGAACTGAACAGTGTCTGTGACGACCACCCGGCATCGCCTTCAACGAGCACTGTTTACCGACTCGCCTTTCAGTGAACGGGCCACCAAAGCATTGCTCCCACTACGTATATGCTTTAATTTGCAACAGATATCAGATTCGATAAAACAAAAAGCACCGAAAATGTGATCTCAAATAAAAACGATTAATTGGTTATTATATCCAGGTAAATGATAGCCGGGCACTGGACAACGAAACTTTACCAAAATACCTTTTTGAGTGTGGTAGTGTAAGCGTTTCCGTTACTAGACAAGGATATCAAGCATAGATAAATATATATGTTAGCATTGTTTAATTCAGTCAATGGGCCTCCAAAGCACAAGATCGGGAAGAGAAGCAGTAAAGCTGTTGTCGTCTTCGTCCTGGGAAGAAGACGTCACTCGCCATAAGAAGTAATCGTGGATGTTGGGCGTCCTCAGGCGCAGCTCCCTCTGGGACTCCCTCCACGCATGCACGAAGGAGGCCGGGATTGGACCACGCAGACACGCCTCCAGCCGCAGGCAGTCCCTGGCCATCAGCAGAATGTACCGGTCCAGCAGATGAACCAGAGTCAGCAAGGCAGTCACTCTGGGAACCATGGCAGACCTCACGGAGGCCTTTCCGTGATCAAGAGACGCATGATAAACATCCTGAAGGAGACGAAGCTCCTCTCCAAGTTGACGACGAGTAAGTCTGGCGGTCGACACCTTCAGGTGAGACGTGGCCAAGAGTTGGGCCACCTGAGCTGGCTCGTCCACAACAGAACTGTCGAAGACTGTGAACTCAGAGCCATTGATCGATCCCGTGTCCATCGTGAAACTCGTTTGTGAGGTAAGCAAATCGAGGAGTAACCGCAACTGATGCAAACGATGGCCCACGGGCCGTATTATATCACGAGCGTCAGGTCACACACTGCTTCTGGAGAGGGGGACTGGGTCTAATTTAGGGGTGTAAAAGTTTTCATTAAAGTTAATTGTTTTAATAAAGGTACCCATTAATGATGAACGTCTTCTGGTACACCTACAATATAAAAAATTCCCTGGCCATTAGCAAGACGTGCCCTTCGACGGTAGAGCATTTTAGGAACCATGGAAGCATGACGACAGGCTTGCATGGTACAATACCTATCCAAGTTGACGACGAAAGAGAAGAGTCACTCGGTTGACTCATCCTACATAG
>NC_051404.1:6135277-6136115 GCF_015228065.2 Penaeus monodon | reverse complement strand
GTGACCTCCATATTCATTATACGTGGATTGTCAGCTCGCTTTAATATGAAACGGGAACACGGTAAGGCGTAATTATGTTAATGTCCTTTTGGTTTGTTTTGGATGTGCGTAAGGTATTCTCACTTATAAAATCTCATCCTGATCTTTATGCAACTAAAAGATTGCAAAGAAAAGCTTGCCATACTTCCTGAGGCATTTTTAGAAGAAGAAAAAAAAATCTGAAATGATTTCCTTGGCTGTGTTTTAACACCGAAACTGTATATTAAATATTGAAAAGGTACCCTACCAGCTATTTCTTGTGGCGAGAGTAGATTCTACCTGAAAATTAAAAAGGTATTAGCATGCAATCAATTTGTGTGAAACTTAATTATTTTTCTCTAATTTCGTAAGATGACGCACTTCAGAAGAACAAAGACACGGTTTGAACAGAAGAACTGAATGTAATCCGCGTAATACTCTTTATATGACTTTTGTTCAAAACGTATATTTACTCACGGGAGAGCGCTCAAACGGATACCCACTCCCCCTCTTTCATACGGAATATTCACCTTTCATCTGATATCTACCGGAGCGTGTTGTTTTGTATATATGATTTCTTTTTCCAGTCCACCCTGTTATTATCCTTTGATGCAAAGTTGCTTCCATTCCACTTCCTACTGTAGTTGGAATGTCGCTGATGTTATGTGAAAGTGCTTGTCCCTGTGTTGCCGGGCACTGGGCAACGAAACAACATTACCAAACCACAGTTTGGTAATGTGCAAGTGTTTCCGCTATTAGATAAGAATACTGTACATCGATGCATATGCATGTTAGAATTTTATTTTATTCTTGTCAATGA
>NC_051404.1:6133836-6134532 GCF_015228065.2 Penaeus monodon | reverse complement strand
AATCTATGCATATAATCGTCTACATCTTTGCTGTATAATAGTTTAAGAGTAACCTTAAAAATTATAATTACTTATGCATATTCCATAAAGATGGAGTAATACTATTAAAACGTTCAGGAGACTTGATTAATATTTGGCTTTATTTGGAACTGTTCGATCACAAAATCGCAATATTCTCATCGAAACTCCTTCACATGTTTATTAATACGCACAGAACTGCAACGAAGACAAATTAAATTATTACGCTTTCCATTGCAGTGTACTCTGAGACGGGTGACGCACAGAGCACTTAACAAAAATGCGCCCAAAATACATCAAGCGTAATTCGTTCCGCCCTGTGGTTCTTTTAACAAAAAAAACTCCACATTTTTAGTAGAAACTAGAACTGCCATTATTCCCTTTTATGGTCACTGAGATGTACCCACGCACCGATATTACGCATTGGTTGATTTTTTTTTTTTTTTTCATAATACTAATGATTTATCAGTTGGGTTATACTACCTGCATACTATATTAAAAGATTATCAAGTGATCCAACACTAATGCTAAGAAAGAGTATCCAAACTACTAGAATAATATAATAAATGGCACCAATCAACAACAGGGTGCAACAACAAAACAGATAATGATATATGATGGTAAAAATTATGATACTAATAAACGTAACTAGTAGTCCAGTTTTGCGTCGTACTTCAC
>NC_051404.1:6133332-6133814 GCF_015228065.2 Penaeus monodon | reverse complement strand
ACTAAGTTTCGATATGGATGATAAGTAACTTTGTATTACACGATCGACTCCTACAAAATCTCAAACTCTGCCTCTCAAGTTAACACAGGATCGTGCACCTGGATAGATACTTGGAAAAAAAAGAAAATTGAGGTGAATCTATTTTTTTTTCATCCGTTGTGGTAAGAATGAAAACACACGAATTACAGGAGATAAAGTATGAGAGTAAAACCACAAGATAAAATTGGGGAAGGAATAGCCAGAAAGTTAGTGGATAACCAAAGTCACAATGTAATTTGCATGATAAAAATGTTTACAATCATTCTGTTACGTATGTAATATATGTATGATGTACCTGGAAGAAGCCAGCATATTGCATCATGACGCCGTGCATGTGCTAAAGAGTAAAACCGCATAGCCAAAATGAGTCGTTGTGGACATTTTGTGACGATGCTACAGAGCCTTTCAAAAGTTTACGATATTCGAAGTACTCAGAAATACGT
>NC_051404.1:6132209-6133038 GCF_015228065.2 Penaeus monodon | reverse complement strand
TTAAATGTTGGCACTTTTGTTGGACCTGCATCGTAATGTACTGCAATGCTGACTACAGGGGAAATAAAATGATAATTTAATCATTTCTATTCTTATATATGTACTTCTGTCTTCACCAAGGCCAAACGACTCGTAAAGTTAAGTAATACCTTGTCACATAAACAGAGAAGCAAAAAAAATAGTATATATCTGTAATTCGTAGATGCTCAAACACGATATCACTGCATTATCGGTTTTAGGATGTAATCCTTTTTCATTTATCGACGACAAGATCATATAAAATAGAGTAGTTTCCCACAAAGTATCTTAATGTCGAAGTTAACTCAGTTATTGTGATACATTTGTAGTTTTAAGATGATGGATAAACAGAGCTGTTTGGTTATTTTTATCCTAAAGTTCGTAGTAGCAGTAGTTTCCTTGCAACATCGCTATCCACATAGACGGTACCATAATGTAAAGCTCAGTATCATTTGATCCCGTGTTTCGTTCAGTATTCTCGAAAGAGCTGAGGAATTTAATGCCACGGCGAATTATGATGACGTTGTTATGAAAGATGGTAAGTACGCATCGATATTATGTTTGATCGATAAAATGTAGTTAAATGGTGGTAAGTTGAGCTATAAACATAAGAAAAGTGTCATAGGACAGAAACAACGCAGTAAACTTAAATGCTACGCAGTAACTTTTCTAGATATCTGCAATGCATTTGTATTTCGTGAAATAAGACATTGGCTTCGATTATCGCATTTGTTATGCAGGGGTAAGTGTGATATGTTTATTTGTTTGACGAGGACGACAAATGCATTATGTGACGTAAAATGGGAGTCAC
>NC_051404.1:6132004-6132179 GCF_015228065.2 Penaeus monodon | reverse complement strand
TAGATTTTCAGGAAAAGACCGATTATCAGTTAATGAAAATACATCGTTGCTACCAGCTGACTAAATTCTAAAGTTAAAATCCTAATTGATTTATTTTACATGTCTATATGGTATTTGCAGCTCAGAATTTCAATTTGGTATCGATTTATACATTCGTTATTTCTCAATTTGTTGC
>NC_051404.1:6130847-6131755 GCF_015228065.2 Penaeus monodon | reverse complement strand
CTACGTCAAGGGAGAAAGTGAAGCGAAATCATACATGCCTCACGTGACGAGTGTATCGCTTTATTAACCTCTATGAAGATTATTCGGGACGTGGATATTAGAAGCGTGCTGTATTCAGTATTGAAAAAAGAGACAAATTTAAAATGGCAAAATGTAAAAAAAAATAATAATAAATAGATAAGCAGAAAGTTTGTACATATACACACGTGTGTCTATGTGCGTGCGTGTGCAATAGCCAGGTGTTTCAAGAGACCAAAAGAAAAACAAATAGAAAAAAAAGAAGTATGAAGTCGAAACAATACTTATCTAAGAAAATCACAACTAAAGATTAAATAATGAAAATAAACCTACTGTATCCGTCTGGTTTTTGTTTTTTTTTATTCAATACTGTTTTAATGGTAATGCATTCAAATCAGCCATGGTGTAACGTTAATGACTTTTAGACCTCTGCCTCTACTGTATATCATACACAAAAATCAAATAATAAGAATGTCAACTTTTGTCATTTTCTTATTAACAATTCTTTCGTTAATTGGAATTAATGTGACAGAGCAGGATGTTTACGGAAATATTTTTGGTTTGGGCGATCTGAAAGCTTTGTGAGTTGTACACTCTGGACTTCAAGTTTTTAATTTTCACAACTTCCATGAGGATTTTTTCGAACAGGGTGTACAATATATTCTGGAGGTCGTTATAGCCTTAGATCAATTGATTTTGATAATTCTACTGTTGAGTGCATTTTCATTGTACTGAGGTGATGTATCATACAGACATTTGTATTTCCCCACAGTTTGTATAAACGTAACGTTGATTGTTTCATTGTCTGGATGAGGTATAGTTGTACACGAGAGCAGGCACACATCGCATTCTTTCCTCCTGCAAGTCCACGCGTGGTTACCATGTCAATC
>NC_051404.1:6129595-6130566 GCF_015228065.2 Penaeus monodon | reverse complement strand
TATGTTTCTGTCTGTTCGTTTTCAAGTGGCGTGTCACGCGGCATGCTACGTGCGACATGCCAACTTGGTGTGAAAGTGGCCTTAAGGTGTCGTTGGTGTTCACTTTCGACACTTTCAAACCTCCATTGCTAAAGTATTTTAAAATATATATATGATTTTAATATCATTACACTGAGAAGCAATGAATAATGGTTAGTTATTAATCTTAAATTTACTAATCAAATAATGGTAAATTATTGAAATAGGCAGAAGACCTCTATGCACCTTGAAACTTCCATCCTGTATTTTCTTTGTTTGTCTAATCCTTCTTCGAATGTTTTACTTCTTTGGTTGTTTTCAAAATATCAATCTTTATAAATTGATAATAAACACAAATCAAATGATATATGAGTTACACTTTCATATACATTTATGTAAAGAGAATAATTACAAGAGCTATGTCTAATTTAACATAAATTATGTAATATTCTTTAAAGTAAACAGAACATGAATAAGTCTATAGGTAGTTTGATGGCTTTCAGATGCTGAAAGTTATAGCGGAAACTATTTTTATGTCTATTTTATTTTCAAAATATTTTCCTGTGCCGTTATGCTGACCCCACGAAAGCCGAACTAAAGTGTTGCACGACAGTTCCCCGACGGCGGAAACCGTTGCTTATGTTATTCAGTCTGATTCTTTACCAGCTGAGCATTGCAGGGGCAAGTGTTAACTAGCAATTCCGAACACGACATTATCCATATATTAGTGAATATATTCCTTAAAGTTATCAAAACTGGGTTCTCTATACATTTATAAGGAAGTAAGCTGTTATCTCCGTGTTTCTTAACTGGCTCAGTGACGGCAGGTGGCACTAGCATGATCTGTCTTGTCGTGTACTGACCGCTTGCCGTGTGTGTAACAAAATGATCCAACAAATTACAAGCGACTTTCCAGCACATCTTCTTCATGTGCCATTAACGTTAACACTGTA
>NC_051404.1:6128971-6129105 GCF_015228065.2 Penaeus monodon | reverse complement strand
ACGTATAGAAGACGCCTACAAGACCTGAGCATACCCGATAGAACCCCAAACCTCAGTCCTCAACCTTCTTTAACAGATCTGATAGAGGCCTATCTCCTGCATTGGAAAGATGAGCTATGAATTATTATTATTAT
>NC_051404.1:6127367-6127712 GCF_015228065.2 Penaeus monodon | reverse complement strand
AAGAACAAAGACACTTGGGTTTCTCAACACAAAGCTCCTCAGAGTGCCAAAGAGGACCCCATTATTCCTTTACTACCGCTCTGCCACCCACGCTCTCTAATCCTAATCTCTAATAACCTTTCTAATCCTTTTGTATCCAACAACATGGCCTGATTCACGTTACGATTCCCGTAAGGTTGAAAGGATGTAGTGGAGTGTATGTCTCGAATTTGGGAATCGATAAACGGACTTGGCGAAAGGAAACCAATTTCGTAATTAAAGGGAAGAAACCTCTGAATTAATCTGATTGGCCATTCGCTACGCTCACATCAGGGGTCATCGTCGATCCTGCCTCAGGATATATAT
>NC_051404.1:6126578-6126785 GCF_015228065.2 Penaeus monodon | reverse complement strand
AAAGGCAACAACTTGCTTTGATGCGAGTAATTTCGTATCATTAGAATGTCAAAGACTGCCAACAGCTGCCCCAGTATGTTTACACGCGGAGCGAGTTTGGGAATTCTTTTCGTTCACTGCACATTACTTGCCTTGTTTTTAAGCGGCTCTTTTACATTGGACTAAAGACCAACTCTCCGGACTTTTAACGTATTTTCTAGTAGGTGA
>NC_051404.1:6124877-6125382 GCF_015228065.2 Penaeus monodon | reverse complement strand
TCCAAGACGTTTTAAGTGACCGAATGATTGGAGAGCTGTCATCGTGTTCGTCTGAAGAGGATTTCAGTTTTGTCTCTTCGTGCTTTGCCTGGTTTTTTATGACTTTCACATAACAACAGTATGAATGTCTTCGGCAAATATGCTTTTTGGCTGTTTTAAATGTGATGGACAAGTTAGTAGTTCTCAATGTATATGGCAATGGATGTTATGGATGATTATAGTGATATATGGTGATTACAGTGACAGTGCTGTGCGATAAATTTACCGACAGTATCATGCATTGTGGTATTAATTTAATCTATCCATTTCTTTACATATTACAGGATATATAGATTGGCATAGTCATTTATATTTTATAGAGTTATCACTGAAACATGGACGATAATTTCTACTCAAATCACATTCGAAGTAAAATCCGCTGAACCCTTGCTGTTCCTGCTGCTCCTCGACCTCTTAAAAAAACCTCTTCTCTCCCCCCCCCCCCAGCAGACCCCATCCGGACCCC
>NC_051404.1:6124162-6124839 GCF_015228065.2 Penaeus monodon | reverse complement strand
AGCCGAGGGGAAATTCGACCCCCAAAAAAAGAAGTTCCGGAGCCAAACCTCTCCTCCAGCAGGGTCATTGAGCCGCAGCCCATAATTCTGCCGTCATGGTGTCCGACGGCCGCAGGATACCCTCGTGTCCGCCCCTCTGATGATGTCCCATTTGTCACGTGGGTCGAGGCGTCGCTGTGTCCGGTGTCCGCAGCTGCCGGGCGAATAACACGGGGTTTGGCTTGAATTTGACTTGATTGATGAGCTTTTGGCCCCGAACTGGCGTACATTGGGAGGGGGGGGGGAAGAGGGTCACCGGTGGTTGAGGTAGGCCGGTAATGAAATGCTTTTTTTTTCTCTCTATCTCTTTCCCTTTCTTGTTTTACCCTTCTTATCAGTTACTTAATCTTCTTTTTTTCATTTCCATCTTTTATTCTTATTATTATTCCCTTTCTTGCTTCTATCCCATTCTTCCTACTCATTCCTTCTTCTTATACATCTTACTTTTTTTCCCCTTTATTATCAATATTCTACTGCTTTCACTGACCTGTTTTTTCTATTCCGTTTTTTTTCTTTTTCTTATAGACTGGATTTACAACTATTTGAGAATTTACGACACCGACCTGTCAGCGTTTCATTAAGGAGAGCAGATAAGAATCTTTTTAATGTGTTTTCTCGCTTTGGCTCCATCCCGTCGT
>NC_051404.1:6123092-6123406 GCF_015228065.2 Penaeus monodon | reverse complement strand
TTTATTCAACGACTCTCCTCCTTTCTCGCCGAAGCTCTTTCCTCTTTCCTGTTTTCTTCGCAGACTCATCCTAAGCCCGAGATGCTGATGGACCACCAAGCTTCGTTATGCCGGGTTAAGACATGCTTTAAGGACAAGAATACGTAGTAGGACGACGTAGGAGTCTTAAAAAGGCACGTGAATGGAACTTCTCCTTCTCCCTGCCCTAGATACTCCCTTTTTCTTCTATTTCTTCAAGATTTGTTCCGTGGGAAATAAATCTTTCGACGTATGCAGGTTATATTTATGTTTTTCTATACTTTCGTAGAAAAAAA
>NC_051404.1:6122878-6123075 GCF_015228065.2 Penaeus monodon | reverse complement strand
ATAAAATATTAGTAATCATATCGCCATTTCGTTAGCGACGTAAACAACCCTCTTTACCTTTCCTGTACATGGATCGAAAGTCTATATTCTTATCATTTCATTGTCCAGTGGTCATCGTTGCACTATTTTCACAAGGAGTAATCTCAAGAAAGTGTTCCTTCTCCGTATATTCCTCTCGTACATTTCTTCTCATTTCG
>NC_051404.1:6122387-6122564 GCF_015228065.2 Penaeus monodon | reverse complement strand
TGACTTTTTTCCCTCCTACAGACCGAGTCCAGATTACGTGGGGCTGGAGCACGATAACGAATGAGATGCTTTGGCTGTGATCCAAAGGTTAGCTGTATTTTGCCTCCACAATAACCCTCGTCGGAAACCGTTTAAACGTGTACCGAGAAACATCAGATATTCTTCTTCCGGAGGCAA
>NC_051404.1:6121183-6121294 GCF_015228065.2 Penaeus monodon | reverse complement strand
ATCCTCACCGTTACCGTCCCTATTATTCATTGACATGTATTATAATCATTATTGTTATCACCAACCTGTTTTCCAATGTCATTCAACACCAAATTAATTTTTGATATTACT
>NC_051404.1:6120841-6120924 GCF_015228065.2 Penaeus monodon | reverse complement strand
TTTACGACTGTCAGTTATGTGTAATTTTGACAACTTTGAATAGAAATACGAGAAACTTTAGTGGTGGAAATTCGGATTCATAT
>NC_051404.1:6120177-6120534 GCF_015228065.2 Penaeus monodon | reverse complement strand
ATTTTGCTATACCTGAAACATTTAGAATCAAAATATGGTCTACCATTATATTTTAGTATTCTCAGGCATTCCTATATATATTTTATGATTCTCACCAAAGGTAATATTATTTTACATTATGATGAAAGTGAAAAAAAAAGATTTATTACTTTTCGGAAATGCATTAAAATGAAAGTGCAGGGTACTTTGATGCCCTGTGAACTTAACTTAGTAAAGTCACGAAAAGGTTGTGAACGCTGGATGTCTCAATTATCCATCGGCAGTGCGTTAACTTATGTATTCTTTACCGTGAAGGACACTTTCCCTCATTTGCTTTTTCAGTTCGCTGGCTCTTCCTGGTGGCACTTGCGACGTAAG
>NC_051404.1:6118330-6118403 GCF_015228065.2 Penaeus monodon | reverse complement strand
CTATACATGGCCGAAAACACCATGTTTTACCCAAAGGTTTTTAAACCCTTTTTGGCTGTGTGACGGGCCCCCT
>NC_051404.1:6118069-6118172 GCF_015228065.2 Penaeus monodon | reverse complement strand
AGGGAATTTTACTTGGCGGGCCGGGGGTTTTTAAGCGGTCCTTCTAACAAATTTTTTGTCTGTCCCTCATATTCTACCAGAAAAAAAAAATCCCACAAAAAAT
>NC_051404.1:6114748-6114982 GCF_015228065.2 Penaeus monodon | reverse complement strand
ACAATAAAAAGTTAAACAGGTCCAGAAGGATATATTATTAATGATATTGAGCTTATCAAACTTAATCTGTAAAGTGTAGGAAAGCGGCTAACAGGATGATGGCTTTCTGTCGCTATTACATGAAATGGATTTATAATCCAATGTTTTTCAGATGGAATGTTGAATCTTCTTTTTGAGTGGAACAGCAGGTTGGGTTAATAATCTGATAATATTATTCGCTCTTTCTCTCTAATG
>NC_051404.1:6114247-6114581 GCF_015228065.2 Penaeus monodon | reverse complement strand
GGTTTATCCCCCTCTATGCCTCTCTCCCTATCCGTTTCGTCGGCTTTTCTCTATTTGGTTATATAAGTTAAAAAGAAAACAAAAACAATTTCCCAAATTCATTTCGTTCGCAACTCACTGGAAGGAAAGCATGTTAAAAAGATGTTCTGACTTCCCACATGCAGAACAGAGCTGGTCAACAGAGCTAATGAGCTAGGTTGCAAAAGGTGTTTTTGTACAAAACATAGAGACAGAGGCTATTTTCAGGTTTTGTATATGAAACTATTTCTACTCGCCTGTGACGGTAATAATCTTTTTTTTTTACTGTTTATCACCATGTTCCAATGCTTCTCCC
>NC_051404.1:6113649-6113766 GCF_015228065.2 Penaeus monodon | reverse complement strand
AAGGCTTTAATCTTAAAAAGAAAACGCGTTATCTGTTTCCAAGATGATCAAACCAGTGTGGAACTCTACGGGATATGTCACTAGATTTCACTATCTATGTATTGTTCAAAGTTTTTT
>NC_051404.1:6113433-6113497 GCF_015228065.2 Penaeus monodon | reverse complement strand
ACTATGTATTAGCTGGCAATGAAGTCAAGAAAACAATGATAACCCTTGATTATCATATATAAAA
>NC_051404.1:6112214-6112306 GCF_015228065.2 Penaeus monodon | reverse complement strand
CATATATGTCATATCTGTTTTAGGATGTTAAAGTCAAGAGCAGATGACCCCCCCCCCCCCATGATTTATACTTGTGGTCACGAGGTGGAAGA
>NC_051404.1:6112051-6112189 GCF_015228065.2 Penaeus monodon | reverse complement strand
ATGTGTGGAGAGTATATTGCGATATATCATCATATCTAAGCTTTTGATGTTGAGTGTATTTTGAATAACTCTGCATGATGCATGTGATGGTATATGGCCGAGTCTACTACATCTTTTTTTAACTTTCTTCATTTTAAA
>NC_051404.1:6111664-6111994 GCF_015228065.2 Penaeus monodon | reverse complement strand
GAAAGAGGTCAACAACAAAGTCTCCTCAAAAACAATGATATTTCAGATGCTTTTTATACGGACGCTTATCAAAGGAATATGAAAACAAGAGGTTGAAAAATTATGTTTCACTAAACATAAACCTAAAAGCAAGGAAAAAATTGATTTTAATTTGTTTTTATTGGACGGAAAGAATTAATAGAAAATAGAACAAGTGGAGGCTGTGCATACATCCGAACAAAGAGCTTTTTGTGGGGGGGAGGTCCCAATTACTTGATAAAAGAAGGAATATCATATAAGTGAAAAAGGTTAATCATAGATGCAGCTTCATATGTTAGGGATTTTCTCGTT
>NC_051404.1:6109375-6110451 GCF_015228065.2 Penaeus monodon | reverse complement strand
GAAACACAAGTATCTTCGCAAGAAACGCTTTAAATCAAAATATCTACCCTAACATCTTAAAAAAACGCAACATTTTCACCTAGATGCATATACAGTGCCCCTAAAACAGTGAGACACACTTCAGATTGACAACTCTTGACACTCTGACGCTCTATCAAAACAAACCCGACACAAACCAATTGGAAATGACTTAATCTAAATGCCATGCCATGTAAGATTAAACTAATGTTATACCTTGAAATATACAAAGATAATCTATTCGCCTTTACCAGAGCGCCAAGCAAAGCGTCACCAGCGATCGCTAATTAGTCTTATTATTATTTTCGTTCTGGTTTAGTGCTTTTCTACGTCTGTATTTCATCTATATAGACTTTTTCACTTGAAATATTCTCCATTTCAATGAATAGCAGTATATTCTTTATTTCTAAAGACAAGGAGTTTAAAAGTGAGAGTTAAATTGTTCGTGTTCTGGTGATTTATGATTTACAAGAAAACCTTTTTCATTCCCACAATCTCCTTTATCTCATTTCATTTCATGCGGTAAATTTCAATTGTTTTATGTATATTCTTGAGAAAATCACAGAAACATAAAAGAAAATAATTCCTCTGACGAAATATTAAGCTGAGCTCTTGGCCAACGCAATCGAAGGCTTGTAACCACTACGGTACGTGAACGACGCTGTTGCCATGGTGACGATACACCGCTTAGCAGGCGAAGATCAAGCCATCAACAGGGGTAGATTGAGATAGCAAAAAAGTCTAGAGATTCTATCCAAGATAATTCCCTGCTTAAAACGCCTTTAGTATACTGAGGTTTTACTTTGGCCTAAGGACGGAATTTGTTTCGAAAGAGTAACCCAGGGAAGATAATATCAGGTGGGATTATGGCACAGTGTAGGAGGAGTAAACTGAGCCTCCTTGATATGAAAAAGTTTAGACCAAAACACGGCGTCAACAGCATTTTGGGGGATCGTAGATGAGACGAAAAACAGAGATGATTGTTTGTGTAAAAGAATATAGTTCAGAAATATACTTCTTGATCATGTGATATGTGCTGTTTGTACTTGCTGTTTTTT
>NC_051404.1:6108564-6109030 GCF_015228065.2 Penaeus monodon | reverse complement strand
GCTGTGGATATAAGCCTAAATGAAGGGGATATCGCCAGGCGGCAAACGGCTTTCTAGAACACGCTGCGTCGCCTGGCGGCAAGCGGCGCGTTAAGCTGCGTGGGAAGCCGCCTCCACGCTCCGCCAATTTGGCCACATCGGAACAACGTGTCTCAAAATTCAGGCGAGTCTTGTGTCGCGTGCAGTGTGGCCACGCCTACCTGTGGACACCCTAGGGAATATCAGCCCGTTGCATATCTGGCCCAAGACCTGGTTTTAACTTCTTTTGTTTCGAGTCCGTGAGCAGGCCGGATATCGCTGCGAATTTCCGAGTTTTTTTTTAGCTCATACTAGAAGGGATACAGTTTATAACAAATGAAACTTTTATGTCTCAAGTGTACACACACTCGCACAAAATAGACAAATGAATAGATGAACAAACAAGTGAAATAGCAATTAAAGGTGTAACGTGCTTAGATCATATAAA
>NC_051404.1:6107412-6108519 GCF_015228065.2 Penaeus monodon | reverse complement strand
GAAGTTTGTAGCATCGCGAACCTTTCTTTTTTTTCCTTCTACACCTTTTCTTTTTTGGTAACGCTCTCGTGTCATCCTCTCTGTGGTGAAAACAGCCTCGATTCGCTCCCGGAATTTTGCAGTCTGACCACTGGCTGACGTAGATGTGATCAGATGTGGTTCAGTGCTCTGGTTAGGATTTGCAGTGCTGGGAAATGTGCGCCCAATTATGTTTTTTTGAAAGTTATTTTTGTTTTAAAGGCAGCTAATTTAAACTGACAATAACTTGAACCAAACTACACATCTAGAGACCCGCAACTTTTCAACACATTGTGCCTTCCTACCGTGGTTTAGCTGAGTGCCAACTGTAATTTCTGATTTACAAGATTTACAAGCATAATCGTGTGAATATTTAAAAACACATTCTGAGAATCGATTGCTTTACCATCAAGTACTGTTCTTATCATTTAAGGGTGGTTCTTTTATTTTCCAGTACCATTATGTATTATCAAAGTCACCTGGCGTGCCATAGATAACTATTACAGGTGCCAAGTTTGGTAATACTAATAACACGTAGAGTATCTTTCGTATAAATGAGAAGAATGAACAAATAAAGTAAACTGGAAATAACGGCACGAGAGCATTGAAAACAATTTTAAAGTCTCTCCTTCATCCTTCACAACTCCTCCGCTTCCGAGATACCATCACCCCCATCACCACTACATTTATTTATTCAAAAAAACATCAAGACTTTACCAGAAAATACATCTTCATGGAATGGAAGGATAATTGCCAAAAATGTACTCACTCTCTTTATCATTTGAAGAGGGAATAGAATCCGGTTTCGAAACCTCAAACGGCAGCTCTTACTGAAGATCTGACGCAAGAAATCCTCCGGTAGCTTTCACGTGTCACTCTGCTGATCGCGGTACTTGTCACGGCGTCTCAGGGAAGCGATCCACCTCCTCCGGATTTCTGGCTTGTCAGCATAAGAAGAACTGAAGATTGAGTACTTGCTAGGAATACACCCAGCATCTTCAATTTTTTTTTCTGTCCTAGTAGTATGTACTCTGAACTGCAGCACTTCACGACGTAGGTAGTTAATACGTCAAAATTTGGGGGCTTAAA
>NC_051404.1:6106709-6107041 GCF_015228065.2 Penaeus monodon | reverse complement strand
CTTCTAATATCTTCAGATGAAATGATAATGAAATAAACATACCAGTGATTTAATCAGGCTAGTATTTGACTTGAGAAAAAGTAAGAAGGAAATTAAAGCACAAGCTTCTGGAAAACATGTTTTGACCTTGTTCATTGGATAAAAGTGTCCTTCCGAGACGGCAAAAATTAAAACAGGTCTTTTTCCGATTTAAAACTTAAAAATTCCTCGGGCTTTTCACAGCGACTCAAAGAAACAGCTTTCACTTCGCGGTCGCGGTCAAACAACATGTTAATATAATGAACTCGCCTACACTGTTTGCCTCGGCTATATTTGCTTAAGCATGTAAATGT
>NC_051404.1:6105792-6106258 GCF_015228065.2 Penaeus monodon | reverse complement strand
TATGGAATCTCATGTTTTTGATTTGCTTTTATACCAGACATTCGCTTTCTATTTCTCTTTCAATTCAAGTGAGTAAAAGGGTAAAGTACATCCAGCCGAGGAAGGTAAATGACAAAGGAAAAGTTGAGAATCACCAGCCTAAGAGTTAACAGCAAGCGAATATCGCCCTTAGAATAGGAGATCCCAAGGTGCCTTTGTCCCTCTCACGGGTTAAGGAGTGCGTGTGTGTGATCTGGACGAGACACTAGATGCAGTTCTAATGGCCAATTGCTGTAAATGAAAAAAAAATTGCATTGTTCTGTTGTTTAGCAGGTGGATGGCCCGGACGTGGCGTAAAAATTATGGTCGACTATCATATTCCGTATTCATAAGGAAAGGACCTTTCGTGCCTGATTTAGCCTCGCCGCCGTTCTAAGGCAAAGTCGGTGGGAGGGAAGAAATGGGTGTATCTGAGAATACGATCCTC
>NC_051404.1:6104983-6105563 GCF_015228065.2 Penaeus monodon | reverse complement strand
ACTACAGGTTTAATCCAGATCTAATAAAAGGCTCTATATATCAACTAGCAAAGACAATCCAATTGTTTCCTCAATTATCAACATTTAGTTATCAAAATAGTTATAAAAATAGAATAAGCAATTGACTAATGTTTTTTAAAACACACGTAACAGGCAAAACTGCTACCCTTCATATAATTTCCAGTTGCTAAATACAGCTTACAATTAAACGCACCACGATCCTTTTTCTTCCAGCTTATGGAAATCTACAACAATGAAAGGCTGTAGATTGACTACCTCTTGTTTGCCTATCGTGTGAACCCAATTAAGACTTTCCTCCACGCATACTGTTGATTGCTTAGCCAATAGGTAAATTACCTAAAAACGATGTAAAACCACACTGACATTTGTTTACACAGCCGCCTCGAATCATCCCTCTGAGAAGTCGAGAAGTGCACACATTTTCCTTCGGAAATCTCAAGGGTTTAACTATAAATTCTATTCTTATTCACATCATTCTCAAACATCACCTAACATACTACAGCCCTGTCCTCAATGCCAGCCTGATGCGGTAAAAAAAAAGTAGGAGCAGCGATTCGGG
>NC_051404.1:6104159-6104225 GCF_015228065.2 Penaeus monodon | reverse complement strand
GCGACCGCCCAACCCCCTCGCCCCGGGTTTGTATTGCCGGCTGTGCTCAAACTTTTAAGTGCTTTT
>NC_051404.1:6103940-6104127 GCF_015228065.2 Penaeus monodon | reverse complement strand
GCGATATTTTGTTTCGTTTTACGCAATGCATACGTACCTGCAGCATCTCTTTTTCTTCTGTCATTTTTCCCTTTTTTCATGTTGTGCAATGTTTTTATTTTGTGGTCTCTCTTACATGTCGACATGCCTTTTTGCAACGTCTTTCTTTCACTGTTATATTATGTATATTGTATAAAATGTCTTTGTT
>NC_051404.1:6103650-6103813 GCF_015228065.2 Penaeus monodon | reverse complement strand
ACTGTAGAAAGTTTGAACGTAATACAACTCAGACTGAATTTTTTTTTTCGTATGAAGACTCATTGACTGACACACAACGACGATAAAGACATAAGAAAATAATAATCTTTCTCAACAACATAATATTCATATTCATCGTGTTACTCGTTACGAATATTTGCAT
>NC_051404.1:6102803-6103182 GCF_015228065.2 Penaeus monodon | reverse complement strand
CTGTTATCGATTTAGTATAAATACCACATATCATGAGAGGAAACTAATGCGTTCCGCGAACACAACCATAATTTATCACAAATATGGCGTACTGTTACTAACATTGAACCTGATTAGTATTTCTTTACAACATTAATTGGTACCTTATATAATTCCAATCAGGTAGTCCTTTCAAGAGTATAAATAATTACCCGCCGAAACTGCAAAGTGACTAGTCATTTAGTAGAGGATGAACGTCCGAGGCTGACGAGTCATTTATTGTGTTGAATGACGCCAGGCATGAGGACGAAGCTGATGGCTGTCGAAAACCTCATTTCACAAGTGCGGTTAACATCAACTCTTTCTACATTACCCATTTCCATCAGTGTCTCAAGTTTAA
>NC_051404.1:6102345-6102467 GCF_015228065.2 Penaeus monodon | reverse complement strand
ATATGCAGAAAAGAACTCTCACCCTGGTAATGCCATTTACATGCATCATCCAATTACAGTAGAGACATATGAGCATGTTTAGTGAACTGAATTCACTTTACAAGCTTTTTCATAAAATTCAG
>NC_051404.1:6101907-6102289 GCF_015228065.2 Penaeus monodon | reverse complement strand
ATTTCCAATGAATCTATTAAGCTGAAAAAAAATATGTGTTCATGTTTTCTTTCTTTGGTGTATAGATGCAGAATGATCTAGATAGATACATTTTACGCATTTCCGTTGCCAAGATTAGCAAGATTTGTTTTTTTCAGGTGAATAAGCAAAATAGACGCATGATACGCCTCTAGTTACGAAGTTATTCCTCACTTGAAGTAAATTTATACCGTGCTTTAACAAAGAGAATTGTTTACTATATAAATAATGCATAATTAATCCACTGATTAAATAAACATAATCACAGTTAAGCAACGCGCGTAACACTTTCAAGTACAGACAGAAAAAATTAAATTATGCCACTAAATGACATAGCAAAAAATTAAATAACCAAAAGATGATA
>NC_051404.1:6101659-6101792 GCF_015228065.2 Penaeus monodon | reverse complement strand
TGGATAGTGCATCTCGTTGTAAACAGGATATAGAAGAAAAAAGCGTGTTTACGTAGAATTTCGATTCAGTTTACAGTTGGAGTCCATAATAATGATGTTCCCAGACACTTTCATGAAAGTAACTGCACGTGCT
>NC_051404.1:6101162-6101419 GCF_015228065.2 Penaeus monodon | reverse complement strand
TTGACTAGAACCTGTGAATGCATCAAATAATGAAGAAATCCAGTTTGAAATAAGCGGCTATGAAATCCCCATTTCTTGTGGATTAATATTCTCGGTTATTGCATTTCCAATACTGCCTATTGGTTTTGGGCCAAAATTGAAACAGAACAAGTAGAAGGTAAATTTCCTAAATGAGAGGAGGTATTGGGTTCTAAAAGGTTTAAGGCTTTTGGGTGGAACACTATGGACATATGGAAACATGCAAAGGCATATATATA
>NC_051404.1:6100722-6100986 GCF_015228065.2 Penaeus monodon | reverse complement strand
TTGAAGATTGATATTATTTCGACATTTAAAATAGGTATCGTTTATAACTGCCAAACTCCACCGAATGGTTAATTCATGTAGTTTTATCTTTTGAAGGCATATTGATATAGCATTTTAGCAATTTAGTGTCAACTAGTAGGGTAAATTAAGAAAATGATTTCAGATATCTATGAATAGTTAAGAGTTTATAGTAAATCATTAAACTGTTTCACAATTCACTGCGGGGGAATCATGGCCCTTTAGACTCTCGTCCTGTACAGAGAC
>NC_051404.1:6100477-6100620 GCF_015228065.2 Penaeus monodon | reverse complement strand
TTGTGGTAATTGACACGGCTCCTGGATCTTCTCGTCGAGGAATAGCTTGTGCATGTTACAGTTAGATCAAAGTGATATGATAAAGGGAAATGGTATGTAATTGAAACGGAGGGATTGGTGATTTATTCGTCCCAGGAAATAAC
>NC_051404.1:6100119-6100190 GCF_015228065.2 Penaeus monodon | reverse complement strand
CAATTCAAGATACTTCATGAACTTTATAAAGGCCGTTAAGGCATGCTACTCCGATAAAAGTTAATTAAATT
>NC_051404.1:6099954-6100059 GCF_015228065.2 Penaeus monodon | reverse complement strand
CACGCCATCCTTATGTCTATTAAATATAAGCCCGACATACTGAATATTACTTTATTACGTGTATAAAAAATTAACCCGACATTGGTAACAGCGTTTAAAAAAATT
>NC_051404.1:6096008-6097375 GCF_015228065.2 Penaeus monodon | reverse complement strand
AAATGAAAGACTATTTGATACTGATACTGTTATTCAGGTCGTATAATACCCTTGAACAAAAAGGAGACTTGAGATATAATACTTATCATTTCAAGTTTTTTTCCTCCAAAGCTAATTCTAAATATCATTAACACGAACCGAAATAAAATTGTCACATTATAGCTATTGTTCATAACAAGAAGGTTCCTAGTGGTTAACTCTTTAGAAAATAGAAATTGGTCCCCAACAGAAAGAACATTAAAAGGATATCCATGTAAAATCTGCAGTATAAACCTTTTATCACAACTTCTATCATAAAGCTTAAATGAAATACACTAAGTCATCACAAAACATAATCTGAGAAAGGTCCATCACCAGATTCCTGAAAACAAAAATGGCTTTTATCGCTCGGCTGGCAAATCAATAGGAAAGACCGAGTCGTTTAAACTGCGGCCGCACCGCCGTCTTATCGCCAACAAATCTCCAATAACGTGCACTCGCTCCCGACCAGTTGCAGTCGCGGGTCCGTTTTGCTCCATAGGTGAATGCCTAGAGTTAATGAAGTGGGTGACTTCCTCTCCTCACAGACATTGGGGACTTCCTCTCATCACAGACATTGGTGACTTCCTCTCCTCACAGACATTGGTGACTTCCTCTCGTCAAAGACATTGGGGACTTCCTCTCCTCACAGACATTGGTGACTTCCTCTCCTCACAGACATTGGTGACTTCCTCTCGTCAAAGACATTGGGGACTTCCTCTCGTCAAAGACATTGGTGACTTCCTCTCGTCAAAGACATTGGTGACTTCCTCTCCTCACAGACATTAGTGACTTCCTCTCCTCACAGACATTGGTGACTTCCTCTCGTCAAAGACATTGGGGACTTCCTCTCGTCACAGGCGACCTGACATCCTCTCGTCACAAACATTGGTGAAATCCTCTCATCGTAGTGACATCCTTCAGTCACTGACGTCGGTATAATCTTCAAGCTAGTAGAGTGGATGACATCCTTTCGTCACAGACGCGGGGGACATCCTTTCGTCACAAACCTTGGTGACATCCTTTCGTCATAGACGTGGATGACATCCTCTCATTGCAGCGGGGCGCAAAATTCTCTTCCCAGGGTGACTGCGGGAGTAACAAGATTTATGAGATGTGTGGTGACTTCTGTCTCACCTCATATCCTCATTACTGCGTCACAGAAGCTACTACCATTCCGAGGTGAACGGCTTTCATCTCGTCATTGATCGCAATGCAATTAACATGATTGTTTTGGTGGGGGAGATATCACTGTTGATTAAACGCACAATTAATTCGACGCTAACGAGCAGCTAATCAACAAACGCGTGTAAACACACACGCACAAACATACATACCCCCCCCCCCCG
>NC_051404.1:6095615-6095913 GCF_015228065.2 Penaeus monodon | reverse complement strand
GATTAATGATGCTGATATGGTAAAGGAAAAGGTACTACTGGTCAACGTACGTGCCCGTGTGTTTAACTAGCAAATTGCAATTTTACATTCGATGCCAACGTAAATGGACTGCAAGATCACTGACGTCAGAGGATTTTGATCTCTACTACATGACGTCTCCCGTGTGACACAAAGCTAACTTGGGATTACTATAAACTCAGGCTTCGTATTACACTTAGAAACACTATTTATAATGGACATTTGTTATCTGTATGTTGGGTTTAAACACATGATTCTTGGACTACACAATATTCCATTA
>NC_051404.1:6093846-6094086 GCF_015228065.2 Penaeus monodon | reverse complement strand
CACACACACAGGCACACGTCATATGACACAGATCGTCATATATAAAACTTGACACTTTTCATTTCAGTGTCAACTTGATTTAAGTGTTACACATAATGATGATTAGTCACCCTTAGCTAATGTGAAGTTACTGATTTTTTATCTGTACCAAATAAGGAAATGGAGGAAAATAATGTTTATGTTGTAAAATAAAAAAATGTGTGTTATAGTTTTATTTTAATGTGAGAAAAAGACTTGTAA
>NC_051404.1:6093475-6093651 GCF_015228065.2 Penaeus monodon | reverse complement strand
TTATGTAAATTTGTGAAGAAAAAAAGGACATAACAACTGCAGGAGATAACAGAAAAGTTTTGGTAATAATGGAAATTAATCAACTTTATAAACACAGGTATCATCATATTAGTGATATTGCTAATGACAACGATTTTCACAAGGATGAGATTCTAAAACCAATGAAAACATCAGAT
>NC_051404.1:6092668-6093393 GCF_015228065.2 Penaeus monodon | reverse complement strand
TAATGCATATCAAAACGTAAGGTTTCGCATGATTAAAAGTGTAAATCAAAAATTTCCTTCGGTGAGGACATTGTTGAAGATATACTAGAAATTTCCCCTTTCAATACAGGATTCAGTACTACATTGCAACACCAGCTATATCTCTTGACGTCACCATAACGTCATATCCGTAATGATAGAGTCTCCCCTAAATGTCATAAGGGGGTCGAAGTAACACGGAGTTCAAGTCTTCCGGTTAGTTATTTCTCCTCTTCTGACTGACAAGAGAGTCGCTGACACCTGCACTCTACTGCGTTTGCACAGTGTTGAAACAAAAGCCATATAGTTAAATAGGGGGAAAGAAATAATAGCATTAGGACACCACAATGGCAATGGTTTCTAAAGTGCTGTTCTCTTTACTGACGCTTTTCATCCTCCCCCACGTCGGGAGTCAGACTTACAGACTATCAGGAGGAGGGTGTAACGAGATCATCACAACCGACCTGAACATAAGCGTAGACGGAGTTCAGCACCACCTCCCGCAGTACATATGCCAACAATGTTCCGACACCTGCGTGCAGTTGTATCAGATTATCCAGTCTGCGTACTGGAAGCGAGGGTGTGTCCGCGTGAATCCGATAGGCGGAGGCGACGCAGATACCTCCCGTTAATGACACTCTTTAAGGAGCACAAGGCTACGGGTTCGATAGTCTGGACGGAAGTACACGAAGGAGAAGAGGGGGATG
>NC_051404.1:6092305-6092586 GCF_015228065.2 Penaeus monodon | reverse complement strand
TGGTGTTGTGAAAGTCCAACACTTTAATATATGTTGGTTCTAAAGGTAAAAATAAAGAAATATGAAACTTTCAAATAGCATTTTATTACTTATATGGCTGAGAAAAATTATACATTACATGCATATACTATATACAGTTATTTGCGTACATTTTTACATTCATTATATTAATCAATGCATGCTCATACACATAAATGTGATTCTATATTGTTTGTGCATAGATATCATTGTGACAATTGTAGCAAAGATATTAATAAGAATGGATAATGCAACAATGCAAG
>NC_051404.1:6088709-6088894 GCF_015228065.2 Penaeus monodon | reverse complement strand
GGAATCAATTTTAGGCAGAAGATATAAACCGGAACTACCATGACATTTCCTATCACGTTGCGTTATCTCAGGCCGCAGCGTGAGAAGGTTGACGTGCACGTTTAATGAGCACGGAGGAGGCCCCTTGCTACATCCCCATTGGTGACAGTGGTATCAAGGTTCGTCTCCCTGCATCCGCGTGGACT
>NC_051404.1:6087440-6087665 GCF_015228065.2 Penaeus monodon | reverse complement strand
CGCTCTCAGTCTGAATTTGATTTCTTTCACAAAATAACCAAAATGATAGAATCAAAGAGAAATAAAAAAAAAAAAACATATACAAAAGAACCACGAAATGTAAACATTAAAGGAAAATAAACGTATACCAAAACATCCATTAGGACGCGAAGGAGCTTAGGGAGAGAGTTCGATAACCTCGGCTTCATCTTCCCATAATCCAATAAAAAAGACTTTCAGTCCCAT
>NC_051404.1:6086437-6086923 GCF_015228065.2 Penaeus monodon | reverse complement strand
GTACCAGGGCGCCATTTGCAATTTTTCGCGGCGATCGAAGTGACCTTCTTCTAATAAGTCACAGCGGAGAGGATTTTTTTTTTTATGTCGCACAAGATGGAAATTGGACTTTAAGAAGAAGGAAAAAAGGATGGGTGGAAGAGGATCCTCCTCTTCACTTTCTCTAAAGATCTCACATAAAAACTAATCCCCTCCCTTGTGATTCCGTTCCCCTCTTTTCTCAGACCTCAATGATATGCTTTCATGCCCATCGCACCTCTCCCCTTGGTCCTCCTCTCCCTCTCTCTCCTCCTCTCCTTGCCTCTCTTCCCCCTCCCTTCTTTCACTTCCCTCCCACGTTTCCGCTTTCCCCTCGCATTCTTCTTTCCTCTCTTCATTCTCGTCTTCTCTCCTATTTCGTCAATTCTTCTTCACCTTAAGCTCACGTCGGGGATATGAAGGGAGAAGGCACTTTTCCACTTCTCCCTCCCCCCTCGATCTTTACTG
>NC_051404.1:6085983-6086258 GCF_015228065.2 Penaeus monodon | reverse complement strand
ACCAGGGTTGTAGATTCAACCCCCCCCCCTTTCGGTTGGCTTCTGATTCCCGAGGCGATGTCGCTGCCGGGGCGTAGGGGTGAGGAGTGGGGATAAGAGGGGGAGAGAGAGAGGGGAGAGCCTAACAGATGAGGGGAAACGCCGCCATCCCTCTTCCGAGCACAGCGCCGATCAGTTTGTAGAAGCATTAATCATGATCTATTCATGATCGAGGAACATGATCCAGCCCCTGACAAGGCATGAGCTACGGCCTAGGAGAATGCCGGGTGAAAAGG
>NC_051404.1:6085810-6085930 GCF_015228065.2 Penaeus monodon | reverse complement strand
TTTAAAAGGAAGGAAGGCACCAGAGGGGAGTGAAAAAGAGTCTTTTAAAGATAACAGCTGATGGCACATAAACGGTAAAAGATAAGAGTGACGAGTGTGTATGCCGTTTACGTTTTTTTA
>NC_051404.1:6084277-6084521 GCF_015228065.2 Penaeus monodon | reverse complement strand
AACAAAGAGCGCGAGGAACAATGGCCACGTTGCGGGCGATTTATGGCCTCTTCCTCGACTCGACTCCTTCCAGCGCGATTGCTTCCTCGCGCAGCTTCCGTCGATCTCCTCCTGATTTATGACCCCAATGACGTCCTTACATACGGCATGTTATCTCGAACGCCTCATTAGCTCCATAAACCAAACGCTGCTCTCTGGCCTTCGCGGCAGGGAGGGCGCGGGGGTCGCGCTTGTTGAGGGGCAG
>NC_051404.1:6083823-6084093 GCF_015228065.2 Penaeus monodon | reverse complement strand
TTTTTTTTTTTTTGCATGTGTGTGTGTGTTTGTGATTTATTGTTGGAGAGAAAGGCTCGCAGTCGACGTCATTTTACAAAATTAGACTAGGAAGGAAAGGTCTGAGATAACAAATAGCAGTATAGCAGGCCAGATTAACCCCGTCCCAGAATATACCCGTGTATATTTATAGCTAGCCCCGGAGTGTAATTGAGCCTAGCCTACTTTATATCTCCGGGTATAAGGCTAGCCTAATCATACCCCCTTGGCCAGAATATACCGCTGTTACAA
>NC_051404.1:6082915-6083069 GCF_015228065.2 Penaeus monodon | reverse complement strand
TGATGTAACTGGGGTGTGCTATTCCTAGAATCTTATTCCACGCGACTGCGAGGTTAAAGTCAAATCATTCTGGTGTAAAATGTGATGATAATTGTGTACATAAATACGAGAGAATGACATACTCACACGCGCTTTGAGAATCCCTTTCTAACTC
>NC_051404.1:6077528-6077935 GCF_015228065.2 Penaeus monodon | reverse complement strand
GAGAAAAATACCTGTAATTTTTTTTCCCTTTTATTTTTTCCTTTTTTGTGTGTGGAATTTTCATGGGACCTGCTTGCGTGTCTGTAAGTACATTCGCGAACCTCGCCTGAGTGCGCATCGTGACATGCCTACAATGTTATTTATCATCCCAAACCTATAAACAACCGGTAGCTTTCAGTAACATTTTTTGAAGTATTGAGGATAATTTTGTGTTTATAATTTGTGGGAAAAAAGCCAATATCCGCCTCTTGTTCTCAGAGGTCATCAGTGAATGCGCAATTGCCCTGCAAAAGGATTCAAGTCAAGATCAATTTTCGTTCGTGATATACATGCGAACAACCAGAAACGCAAAAGTTTTACTCTATCTCTTGCCATTCAAACAGACCCACGTTCACGCAAGTACAGAA
>NC_051404.1:6077224-6077466 GCF_015228065.2 Penaeus monodon | reverse complement strand
CTTTTGCATCCTTTGCCACGCATGCCAGCTACCTCGAGAAAACCTCTTTGGGAATCCTTCGGTTGCGCTGGATTTCGTCCAACATTTGCCGCCTGGAGATTAAGCCTCGCCCATAAATTTAATCGATAATACCTTATCGGGTTTAAGCGAGTCAACTCACGTATAAGTTTCGATGCTTGTGGTTTTAATGGTGTACATAAAATGCGCAGGAATCCGAGCAAAGGACGAGGACACAGCGTGCA
>NC_051404.1:6075812-6076664 GCF_015228065.2 Penaeus monodon | reverse complement strand
GCACCAATGAAATGGCCAATTATTCAGAATTCCCCGCGTCCCCGGCGAAGGTGATTATCTCTGTTGACGAAACGACGAGTGAGTGACGTGTTAGTGACGTCAGCTGAACACGTGACCGAAATCAAGAATAAAAGATAATATGAGAGTAAGTCTCTATTTTTTTTTATCAGCAGTACATAATGTACACAAGAAGTAAGCATCGGAAATGGTCTTATTGTATATATTATTATACATTTATTTATGTAAAATATGAGTAAGATCATCTTGACCGAGATGTAATTCTTTATGTCGAATGTGGTTAAGATAATCTTGACCGAGATGTAATTAAAAGAATATGTAACTGGTTCTGTTTACGGTGATCAAAAGAAACTTAAGTCTAACTTTTATTTCACTGCAGTTAATAATACATATGCGTCTTTTTGTTTGTTGAGTGAATGGTTAGTCTATATAACACGGTTAAATTTAGGTCTATGTAAGAATATACCCCGAGGGGAAAAATTTATATCGATATGAAATAAATAGTCATGCTTTCAAAAACTTTTCATTCATCTAGTTATTGATTCATAGAGCCAATAATCCACCTGAACCGAGGAGATGAAAAGAAAAACCCTTTCTCATGCAAAACGGCTGTGATCTTTTCTATCTCCTCTGTGGGGAAAGCATGACAAGCAGAACAATGAGCAGGAAGCGCCATGAGTACCATGAGTTTGTGTGTGACGTCACTGATCGATGACGTTTCAATGCACTGTCCCTACGGCCGCTTATCTGTAGCCCAGTGACGCCGGGGAGGAGTCAGCGCAGCGCAGAGATCGGTTTATTTGTGGGTGTGCTGGAGGGGAGGGTTTGATACAT
>NC_051404.1:6075270-6075604 GCF_015228065.2 Penaeus monodon | reverse complement strand
TTGTCAAATTGTGGAGTTCCCAAACATTAACCCACAATTATTTAGTAACTCATATCACAAGGAAAGACCAGAGGCATTATTTGTTTACCAGATCGTATTGTGTTTCAGCCAAACAACATACTTGCGTGATTATCTTACGCTTTTGCCCTTTCCTTTTTTTTATCCATATGATTTCGGACGGGCGTTAGTTAACCCTTCACGTCACTATGTTTTTATGGGTATGATATGGTCATCAGATATATGCTTTATGCATCTCCTTTGTCAAGAATTATCAATATTACAAAAGAATAGGATGTAGATGTAGATGTATACATGCATTGTATATACATGCTAT
>NC_051404.1:6074105-6074962 GCF_015228065.2 Penaeus monodon | reverse complement strand
CATAACTCATCAATGGTAGACAATACTTAATGCATTAAGTGTCCTTTACTCCAACTAACAGCCATGAAACAACCTATCTTTGTAGCAAAGTATTTGTATCAGCGTGTGATGTTCTATTGTTTTGATTAAGTTGTGCAGCTATTATCATTCACAGACTGCAATGCACTGATATACTGATCAGAAGGAAAATATTTTTTCGTGGAAAATATTATTTCGCGGAAATTACACTAAACTGTTTTTTCCATCTAGAGAAGGACAAAAAAAGAAGGCAATAAGTTTCAAGAATTTCTTGGAAGTCATAAATATATTACTATGTATACAAATAGTAGCCGTGATTCCAAAACACAGCACTCCGCCCTATTGCACAGCCTCGCAGCCACGTCTCCACACTGCGCCTCCAACCGTACTATACAGCTGAATACACTGGCTACCACAGGCGTCGCACTCGTACTGTGGAAGACTGTATTCTTTGCCGTCCACAGTGACTTGCAGAGGAGCGATTTCTCTCTCTGTACACCCACTTGCGCTGAGAATATAGGCATGCGCTCCGAATTGACACATTAGAAGAACTGTTAGCACGAAGGTTAGCATGTTGGATATGTTGGCCATTCCTTAGGATTTGGTCGCAAAGCTCGGCACTGCTATTGTATAAGTCAATCTTATAAGTCTGGCAGTGTTCTTGGGTGTCAGTGGGGCAGTGGACCAGCTTCCTTCGTTGAGGGCAATGATCTGCAAGTGACAGACGGTGATGTTATATACTCCAGCGCAGTTGCAATGGGAATGCCCTTCTCTCAGGATGTGACGTCGACACTAGCTTGACGTAAGAGAGGTAAAGACGTGGATTGCAAACAGATATC
>NC_051404.1:6073278-6073729 GCF_015228065.2 Penaeus monodon | reverse complement strand
GGTTCACATGTAAAAAGAAAAGGAACGCCCCGAGAAAATCCTCCTTGTTAATCTATTTTATTCAAGGTTCGACGAGGATAGCTTTACAGTTAAGAAAGGCCGCGGGGTAGCTTGATTTTTCGTGTCTAACCATTAAAGGGAAATGTTATACTTATTGTCATAACTTCAGATTTTATTCCTAATGTGGTAACCTAATATCTGTCTCTACACATAAAAATATGGTTTAATATATCATACTCCAAGTAAGGAAAAACAAATTATTTACCGAATAATCATGGGTAATTCTTATATCATTACGTAAGGTGCCAGATGGATTCTAAGTGTTTGCCTTTGCCAGAGGACCACAGGGACGGAATTGTGAGTTGTCTTTTGCCAGAGGACCACAGGGACGGAATTGTGAGTTGTCTTTTGCCAGAGGACCACAGGGACGGAGTTAGGTACATGTAATGAT
>NC_051404.1:6072878-6073119 GCF_015228065.2 Penaeus monodon | reverse complement strand
GGGTAACAAAAGAGATAAGCTCTACAAACTATAAAAAAAATACTGACTCTTCTACTGAGTAATTGTTTTTTGCACATTCTTATGTTCACTTAACTGTATCGCTGCTTTTACCTTCAGGTTGTTTTCCACCTGCGGAGCTGTCACCTTCGACAAGCCTCCGACTCGGACACTATTTCTCGGTCCTTTGCTTTTGCCGTAGGTCGTGCGATGGAGCAAAAAATGGCGGCCATGGGTGATTTAA
>NC_051404.1:6072345-6072618 GCF_015228065.2 Penaeus monodon | reverse complement strand
CTCCAAAATCAAAGTTCATGGCTGCCTAGCTTTCAAGACTGACCTGGCCGGGGGGAGAGCGACCACTCGTCCAAAGGAACCCAGAGCAGACAGGCTTCGATCCCGCCCAAGCCTTGCCCCACACGATATGACCAAGATATTCAGCCCAGCAATCATTAGCCTCACTAACAATTGTCATGTTTATCTATAAAACGTTTAGGACTGAATTTTATTATTAACAAATAAATTTTAGAACAACAGATGTCCTGGCAAAATGGCTTCACCATGAAGATT
>NC_051404.1:6071884-6072187 GCF_015228065.2 Penaeus monodon | reverse complement strand
TTGACGCACCCACGCATAAGACGCACCCCTATCTTACAAGGGCATATAGTGGGAAGAAGAAAAACAATGTTAGTACGTTCCATCATACATTCATTCAAAAATAACTAAAAGTAGTTTTGTAGGGTAAAAATGATCTTTAAACAGAATTGTGACTCCATCATCGCAGTGTTAGGCTTTTGTTGACACCCACTCATTGCAAATGGCTGACAGGCAGACGAGTGTTTAACATTTCTTTCAAATTTCTAGGAGCATTTTTCACTTAGATAATGAACAAATGTTCCCTTAAGGTACCGCAGTCGTTTA
>NC_051404.1:6071593-6071823 GCF_015228065.2 Penaeus monodon | reverse complement strand
TGATGTGACCTTCCCTCATACCGGCGCATCGTAAGATTTTTTTCTCAAGTTTGTGATAACAGACTGATAATTCTGCTTATTTTTGATATTCTGTTATCAGTAACATAATTTGCTGTATTAATCTGGGTTGTTTTCAATGTTCAATTATTAACAGTTATTGGGCCTTGCGAACTTTCCTAGCATGCTCGTCCTGCTCCCTAGCCTGGGGCTCTCGGGCTCCCATCTGTAAT
>NC_051404.1:6069071-6069802 GCF_015228065.2 Penaeus monodon | reverse complement strand
CGGGAAAATTCGTGTTTATCCTGGTTCGTAATTCTGAGATATCTGTTTGCAATCCACGTCATTACCTCTCTTACGCTAGTGTCGACGTCACATCCTGGGAGAAGGGCATTCCCATTGCAACTGCGCTGGAGTATATAACATCACCGTCTGTCACTTGCAGATCATTGCCCTCAACGAAGGAAGCTGGTCTACTGCCCCACTGACATCCAAGAACACTGCCAGACTTATAAGATTGACTTATACTGTAGCAGTGCCGAGCTTTGCGACCAAATCCTAAGGAATGGCCAACATATCCAACATGCTAACCTTTGTGCTAACAGTTCTTCTAATGTGTCAATTCGGAGCGCATGCCTATATTCTCAGCGCAAGTGGGTGTACAGAGAGAGAAATCGCTCCTCTGCAAGTCACTGTGGACGGCAAAGAATACAGTCTTCCACAGTACGAGTGCGACGCCTGTGGTAGCCAGTGTATTCAGCTGTATAGTACGGTTGGAGGCGCAGTGTGGAGACGTGGCTGCGAGGCTGTGCAATAGGGCGGAGTGCTGTGTTTTGGAATCACGGCTACTATTTGTATACATAGTAATATATTTATGACTTCCAAGAAATTCTTGAAACTTAGTGCCTTCTTTTTTGTCCTTCTCCAGATGGGAAAAAAACAGTTTAGTGTAATTTCCACGAAAATATATTTTCCTTCTAACCAGTATATCAGTACATTGTAGTCTGTGAATGCTA
>NC_051404.1:6066997-6067409 GCF_015228065.2 Penaeus monodon | reverse complement strand
AGAACCTTCACAGATTCGTTATTTTATGTGATTGTCAAAAAAGCCGACGCTTCCCCCCTCCCCCCCACGCACACAGACTGTGAAAGAAAAAAAAAATATTCTGTTCACGTCGTCAACATTATAAGAAGTTGTACCGTGTTTTGAAGAGTCTCTTCGATGCATAAAAACAAGTGACAATCGGTGGCTCAAATCGCCTTTGTAAGAAAACAAAACTTGATGTCTTTGCGATCCGATTCGCCGATGTTCATATACTCGTGGGTTAATTCGGAGGGTTATGTATGATTAATCGTCAAATTCAATGTGAAGGTATGCAGTTACGAAATTTAAGAGAGGTATGTGCAAAAATGTCGTTTCAGAATGTTTGGAACGGTCCATTAGTATCGTGGAATATGTAGGAAATGAAAGTTTCAAG
>NC_051404.1:6066564-6066824 GCF_015228065.2 Penaeus monodon | reverse complement strand
TGTATCATGACCCAACTCCGGGTGGCAACTGAAAAATTTGAATAGTGTCCCCTGAATGAGGGAAGTTACGTTTTTTGTGTTAACAGCCTACTCTCCGTTTTCTATAGCTAATGGCGCTTAGTAAACTATAAATTAAATTATTTTCAGATTTTCTGTTTATTATGATTATGTTAAGCTAAACTGAAATAGGAAAAAGTGAATACAAATATGGTGGAAATGTTTTTTTATTGATGTCATTTGTAAAATTTTCGTTTGCTCCT
>NC_051404.1:6063510-6063821 GCF_015228065.2 Penaeus monodon | reverse complement strand
CCTACCATTATCACAGGATAACCATAGCTGCAGTGGTTATAACAATCTGCATTGACAACACTGAGTAAAGGATCCTGTTTTTTTTCTGTTTCTCTCTGTTTATTTCTCGTTTGTTTCCGTTACCGTGTCACTGTTAAGCGGTTTGTATTGTCATCATGCGTAATATTCAAGATGTTATGCATTGTTATGTAATTATGTCATTATCAACCCAAGGCCAGGACAGTCAGGCAGCATGGGAAATCTTGTCAGGCAGTGTTATCATAGCTCGGTTTTTCTCTTTATATCTATCATTTTCATTCCTGGCTATTATC
>NC_051404.1:6060586-6062315 GCF_015228065.2 Penaeus monodon | reverse complement strand
TATGAAACTTGACTCGGCTGCGTACCCGTTGCCGTTTCACACCACATGAGCCCATCGAGGGGTCTAAGAACAACACAAATCTCGGTACACGGGGAGGGGGTGAGAAAAGTCTTTTGCTATGCCATAATTTGCCCGTCAAAACACATTACCATACCATTTATACCCTAAGAGACTTCTTGATGGGCTCCAACCCTTCTAAATTGACCTATAATGAACAGGTCAAAGCCCCGAGTTGCGCGAGGCAGGATAGTGCTGCACGAACCTGCCGTTCCTATGGGTCTTTCACGGTAAAGGCGACGTGGGATTTTCATCCTTGGCTGTTTCTGTTGTCGTCTTGTTTTATTTTTTCCTCTTTTCTTTCATTGTGGAAGGAATCTGGTGAAAGGGGAATGTAAAGGAAAGAAGAAAAAAGTAGTAGTTTCAATACGAAGCGTCTAGCCATGGAAAAGAGGGAGAAAGGATAGACTAAATACACATTGATAAAGAGAGAACGAGAATAATTTGGCCCTTCCTCTTCTCCTTTCATACAGTAACACGCGACCGCCGGGGCATTTATATTCATGTGCTGTTAAAGTGGGATCTTGGAAAGCCTTGTCAAGGAGAATTCTATTATCTCTTCGCCGCTTTGCTTTGCTTAATTTCGTATTTTTTACATTTTGCCTGGATTAAATTGTTACGTGATGTCTATAAATTCTGTTAGCCCCTTTCTACTGGTACTATAGATTTAGTACCCCTCGGACAAGGCCAGCCACCCTCCCCACTTGCTACTCTCGGAACAAGCCATTCTGCCTGCTTGTTACTCAATTCATCTGGCTATTTTGTCAAACTGCTGCCCTTCCATCTATTCTGCGTGTCTGCCTCCAACTCGTAGGACCTACTGACACTAAGGAAGGAAGGGTCAGCTGATCACCACCGTCTCCGCTGGCATGGTCGTGTAGAGCGACTTGCCAACGCATGTCGTAATGTTTCGTCTGTCACAGCAGTCCTCTCAGCCGGCCACTGCGCCTAGTGGTGATGGTACACGAGTGCAGAGTGTAATGAAATGTTGTCACTTGTCTTAACGACGGGGCAATTTTGGGTGTTCGTTACAGTGTCATGGCACGTCGTCTTGAGTTCTGACATATCCTGAGTTGGTGGTGGAGATTAGAGAGCGCCTCATATCGCGAATCGACGTTTATAAACACGTCATTTGTCGACTGTGTTCAGGTACACTTACATAAGACTGAGGGACCGCATTGTGTAGTTGATAAATGATAAAAAGAAAAGAGCAAAGTGCTAGCACCCCACTGAGAACATCAACGTTCATTCATCCTTACTGCATTACTCTGTTATTAACAGAATTTGTTAGTTTTTTTTGGCCTATTTTACTGTGGCCTCTCAGTACTTACCTCCTCGCCCTCTATTCCACGACGCCTCCCCCAGCGCCCCTCCCCAGCCTCCCGTGTTACATTACCGTCTGTGTTCCTCATCAGTCGAGGTGCGTTGACTGTGCCGAGTGTCACATGCTGCCTCGTGTAACACTACATCTCGTCTCTGACACGTTCGTCGCTACGAGCTCTTACATTTAGGTCCCTGAAGTCGCTCGCTTACCCCCAGTCGCTCTTTCGACGCCCACAGACTGGGGTGTGAGTAGGAGACCTCGCCCAGAGAGCTACGTGCTGTGTGGCGTCCCTCGACCACTCGCAGGGACGTGCTCCTGCGCCGCCACCTGCTCAGTCAGTGCCATGGA
>NC_051404.1:6060325-6060530 GCF_015228065.2 Penaeus monodon | reverse complement strand
GTTGCTGCGTGGCCATGTACGAGGAGCAGACCCCACAGATGGAGCTCCAGTCAGCTGTGGTGGTTAATCAGCTGACGTTGTCGCAGCAGACAGAGGCGTTGAAGGAATTGCTCAACACTACTCGAGAGAAGTGCACCTGCTGTCACCACGAAGGTAATGCGTCGACCGCCTGTGAGTCTTTAAGCCTAGGTCTAT
Organism: Penaeus monodon; assembly: GCF_015228065.2. Lineage (NCBI taxonomy): Eukaryota > Metazoa > Arthropoda > Malacostraca > Decapoda > Penaeidae > Penaeus > Penaeus monodon. The sequence goes on along the minus strand of NC_051404.1, from coordinate 6,060,335 downwards.
CTAGGTCTAT
>NC_051404.1:6055072-6055217 GCF_015228065.2 Penaeus monodon | reverse complement strand
GGAGCTTTGACCACACCATTCTTGTTCCTCATCGTACATCGTACTGGTGCTTGCTGCCTCAATGTCTGGTTGGCGTGGAATCTGGTTGGACCATCAGACCCATGTCACGGACCTTCACTATGCGGACGACACTGCCCTCTTGGCG
>NC_051404.1:6054424-6054490 GCF_015228065.2 Penaeus monodon | reverse complement strand
CTCTTGGACCGCAAGGTTTGAGAGAACGCCATGAATTTGAAGATAAACTTGTAGACTAATGTAAGG
>NC_051404.1:6054145-6054215 GCF_015228065.2 Penaeus monodon | reverse complement strand
CAGTACATTATAGATCAATCAAAGAGGGAGAAAATCTTAAACAAGATTTTTTTGAAAATCTACTACAGGC
>NC_051404.1:6049867-6050247 GCF_015228065.2 Penaeus monodon | reverse complement strand
CCTAATCATGACTGGATTCTTCCTTCCTCAGCGCTAAACAAGGCCACGGGTGTCCTTTCGGAGCTCAGAGATGTGCTGACTTTACTCGCGAAAAAGTCAGGAGGTCAGTATCATTTGCTTAGCAGTCTGCGTTGATGATTTATAGGCTTTTCTTTACACAGTGAAATGGCCAATGTTCTCTCTCTGTGCATCTTGCTGGAGTGTTTTCTGGTTGTTGTTGTTTTTTTCGTGACATTTGTTTGTTTTTTTTAATATTAGGATTACCTTCTCTTGCTTTGATTTCTAGCAGTCGTGGTGTACGTCACTTGCAGTGGAAATTTAAGAGAATATATTTTGTTTGTAGGCTACGTACCATACTGTATTTACAACACTCTGCAAAT
>NC_051404.1:6049233-6049560 GCF_015228065.2 Penaeus monodon | reverse complement strand
CTATATTCCCTGCCTTTACTAACAAAAAGGGATTGTGCACGACTTCTATTTGCACTATCATGATCTTTGCTTTTGTTTGATTTACTGCAATACATTTCTTATGAACCCAACTTGATTACTGCAGTGAATATTTTATTTTAATTTTTAATTCACAAGTAGTGAATTTATCAACGCATAGTACGAAAGAAAATACAGTTGTTCCTGAAAAAAAAATGTCAGCTGTTTCATATCACGTATAAAAACAAGTAACTCTACTGTCAATTGTAACCTTATACAAGTAACACTATACGCTTTCTACACTGCCCACCCCATGTAGCCCCATATAGC
>NC_051404.1:6047414-6047668 GCF_015228065.2 Penaeus monodon | reverse complement strand
CTCCTGACGGCGCCGTTCCTTCACCGCCCCCTCCTCCTTGCTCGCCAGGTCCTTGGTGCCCCTACCCGTACACCCAGGTGGTCGACGAGTGCTTCCACGCCCACAGCAAGAAGCTCACTTGGTCCCAGGCGCGCCACGTGTGCAAAGGGATGGGCGGTGACCTGGCGGAACCGAAGCACCTCTACGCACTGCAGGCTTACTTGGCTCAGACTTACGGTGGGTTGGTTGTGGCTGCTGTGCAAGGGGTTAGAAAT
>NC_051404.1:6043922-6044001 GCF_015228065.2 Penaeus monodon | reverse complement strand
CATTACTTTCCTTTTATTATTCTTTTGTTTATAAACAAATAACGGGAGATTTAGAAGATACCAAAACGTTTATAGGATC
>NC_051404.1:6042103-6042236 GCF_015228065.2 Penaeus monodon | reverse complement strand
GGAGCCTGGGAGCAGAGGGAGGGCGAAATAGAAGGACGTAGATATTGGGTCGCCTTTGGAGGCCGGGAACCCTGGCTCTTTGGGACTTTGTGGCGCCTCTTGAGGTAATCTTCGGTTCGGGTCTTTGATCGGG
>NC_051404.1:6040476-6040661 GCF_015228065.2 Penaeus monodon | reverse complement strand
CGCACGTAATATTCTCGACATCCCGAAGTAGTTTTTCAAACTTTGCAAGATCCTGAACACAGATTTTGATTTTTCAATCCGACGTTATTATATTTACAATCTTTCCCATTTATTATTACCTTTTCTCCAAGGCATATTGCTTCATACATCCGGGTCACGACGATGAACACATTATCATCATCATC
>NC_051404.1:6038648-6038997 GCF_015228065.2 Penaeus monodon | reverse complement strand
CTACATATACCTGTTATCAAGGATTATATGCAGAAAATATAAGTATGTAAAATAGATTATTATTCCACATTGCAAGATATGTAATTACGCTGTCTCCATGAGACTTCAGTATTTGTAGTTTTGAATTAATCGAAGATGAGGTAGAATCTTTTGTAAAATCTACCAAGAAGCACAAAATACCCGAGAAATTCTCTGAAAGTACGACACGCGGCCATGTGGGCAGCAGCATCGAAATCATTATCAAATCCGGTACGAAAATAAAGGGTATGGTAAGAGATAAGAGTCGCCTTGCAAATAACCCCGATAACACCTGATATTGTACATCGTGTTACCTGTGCATTCAGTCAGA
>NC_051404.1:6038271-6038512 GCF_015228065.2 Penaeus monodon | reverse complement strand
TAAAAGGATCAAATCAACATTAAATTTAAAAGGTAATGTGAGATGTATAAATTCTGGTAAACAACGTAACATCGATACTGACAGCCTGAATCACGGAAAGGTCAAGTATGCTGAAAACAAGCGACAGGTTACGGTTGTTAGGTGACGCAACATCCCGGATAATATGTAAATTTAATTACATATTCGCAATGTGGATTTGTTCTACCTTCCTCTCACGTGCTATTAGTTATGATTCTTTTTA
>NC_051404.1:6037820-6037908 GCF_015228065.2 Penaeus monodon | reverse complement strand
TTTAAGACAGGAGACATAAGCATTACTGATATCCTTTCTGTATCTGTGCATCTATCTGTCTACCTCAATTTCTCAATCTTATTTTTCT
>NC_051404.1:6037248-6037598 GCF_015228065.2 Penaeus monodon | reverse complement strand
TACACCACCCGCTTTTACCCCCCCCCACTGCTCCTCCCTCCCCTCCCCCTAAACCATCGCGCCCGCCCCAGTCTCTCTATCTCTCTTCCCGACGCCCGCAGGCCCCGGCTACTTCTGGGTGGGCGGCACCGACGAGGGCAGTGAGGGGCGCTGGCACTGGGTGTCCGGGCGGCCCCTGGACCCTGTCGACTGGCTCTTCTCCCGCCCCGACAACTTGGGCGGCGATGAGCACTGCCTGGAGATCGTTATGTCCGATTACCCGAAGCTTTTCAACGACGAGACATGCTCCATCGCGCAGAGATTCATCTGTCAGTACAGAGGCTGAAGCAGTAAAGATTTAGTTTTACGGA
>NC_051404.1:6036735-6036909 GCF_015228065.2 Penaeus monodon | reverse complement strand
CTAATTCAAGTTTTCTTCAGTCACACAACAAAAATATAACATTTATCTCCATCAAGACGACCAACAAGATTTCAGCTTTCAGCAGGTAGGTGCTCGACCGAACAAGGTTACTTCGATACTGATAATCAGATTTAAAGTAGGAATAGTACGATTATTAATAAAACAGAAAGGCAA
>NC_051404.1:6034721-6035408 GCF_015228065.2 Penaeus monodon | reverse complement strand
TAGATCGAAAATGATCCTCCGCATCCAGAGGTGACCACGCTGAAGCCATGGCCAGTGTAGCATCACCTTCGTGATCCGTCGTTGTGACTGCCAAATGTGTCTCGTACTTAACTGTTATATGCTTGTGTAGAACGGAATGTTGCAGAATCAACAACAGCTCATGAAAGTAATTCGATTTTCAAAGAATTATTATTGTTTTTTACATATTATACGTATATCAGTAGTTATTATTTGACTTTCATCCAGTCAGTCTAGAGCACTAATCTGCATAAAATACATACGATTTAGCATAACAACTTCGGCATATATATATTTTTTTTTCTTCTTCTTCTCCTTTTTTTATCATGTTTTGTAATTACGGGGAGAAAAAGAAAAACAGAGAATGATGGACGGGAGATTTGGCATCATTACCCATGTGTTACCTCAGTCGTATGACAATATTGCGCTCCAAATCCTACACCTTTGTGTAGCTTATCTCTCTAAATAGGAATAAATTCTGCTTTGTTTTTATCCTTCACTCTTCTCGATATTTTTATTACTTTGTTATATCCATAATACCACAGAAAATAGATGTTTTTACGTTTACCAGAAAGAAATGGTGAAGAAACAAACAATAAACCGAAGTTTAAGCATGATCAGTGCTATAGGAATTTATATATTAGATGATAATAGTGAATGAATAGTGTA
>NC_051404.1:6034034-6034686 GCF_015228065.2 Penaeus monodon | reverse complement strand
GTCATATTGTCCAAATGGGACCTCTTAACACTATGAAAGAAGAGGCAAGAGGGACCATAAATATAAAAGTAAAGGAAAAAAGAAACAATAAAAAAAGGCAAGAGGGACCGTGAATGTAAAAGCAAAGGTGAAAGAAACAATAAAAGAGGCAAGAGGGACCGTGAATGTAAAGACAAAGGAGAAAGAAACAATAAAAGAGGCAAGAGGGACCGTGAATATAAATGCAAAGGGGAAAGAAACCAGAAAAGATACTTGTGGCGCGATTTATTGGTTCACTATATACAAAAAAATACCTTCATAGATACATCAGCATTCAAAATATAACAAAGATTAAAAAAATATATATAATATGTGATTAAAAACATATGAAAGCCGAATATCAAAGAAAAGAGCACAACACAAATGCTTTCCAATTCGTGATATTTGTTACCTACAACGAGTCACAGCTGCCAGTGATGTTATTATCATCGTTTTTATCAAGTCTTACCATCCCGAAACACCAGGACAATGTTGACAACGCCTCTCATGAGAAGGAAATTCGATTTTTTTTTTTTTCATATAGCATGATTTGGATGTGAAAATTCCAAGAGCACTGATATCTAGGAAAATTTCACTCGTTTCTTTTGGATGAGAATTCTGGTAAAATATAAAT
>NC_051404.1:6033445-6033687 GCF_015228065.2 Penaeus monodon | reverse complement strand
TTACCAAACAGATCGGAACTACTACCTTCTGTATTGACCTTACTTGGTTTATTTTTACTGTTGAAATATTGCACCTATCATAAAGGCAACACCAGGATTTGAAGAGACAGAGAGATAGGAGGGACACCTCAGAGCTTAGGAAAATTTGAGCAAATTATTTAAAGCCTTATTTATATAACACTTGTATGACATAGATATTCAGAAACCGAATTTATTATGACGTCATGGTTAGTTTATGCTAC
>NC_051404.1:6032001-6032297 GCF_015228065.2 Penaeus monodon | reverse complement strand
ATACAAAGTGTGACGCTAAAGAGTTTTCGGTTTCTTGAATCTAACGGAAAACACTTGTTGACCAATCAGCATAGAGAATCATCCAAAGACATGAGCGCTTAACCAATCATTCATTTGCCTGGTGCTATTCAACCAATCAGCTTTGATGTTATCTTATCTCCTCTGACGTAAGATACACGTGGACCAATCATCGTTGCGCCTGATTCCGCAACAACCAATCAACAGTGAGAATGAAACCGTGGTATATGACCTGAGCCTTGGAAGAGGTAATGAGGCTTTAGAGAGACTGAGGTAAC
>NC_051404.1:6031607-6031963 GCF_015228065.2 Penaeus monodon | reverse complement strand
ATAAATATGTAACTCGGTTCTATGAAGATTTGAGGAAGGGGGTGAAAGGGGGTTGTGTTTGTAATGGGCAGGTTAACGAATAACAAGAACAAAAAAAAAATAGAGAAACCAGTGAAACGCAATAAAGGAAAAGCATAACAAATTCGATAACGATTTGACTTTGAATATCACAGAAGAAAACTGGGATTGGCATGACCCTTTTCTCATAATTGAAGGCAGGACAAAATATTGCAGCATCTTGATAACAAACTACCTTAGCTGAATAACAGATTATCAGCAACAGTTCTGGAGAACAGCATATTGCTAGCTATAAATCATTGTTCGCCGTGCAAGCTGCAATGATTTCGTAGAACTTT
>NC_051404.1:6031156-6031582 GCF_015228065.2 Penaeus monodon | reverse complement strand
CTTGATTTTGGTAACAAAATTAAAATATTAGACTTTCTCAACGATAGAAAAATATAAGGCTTTCATTATTCATTGGATCCCTCATCCCCTGACTTTATCAGCGTCAAAAGTGACACCCTTAAAAGGCAGTAGTAATGGGAACCGTCGAGCTCTCTGCAGTTCTGGCATCAATCAAGAGATGGCGTTAGTCTCTCCAAGAGCATTTGGGACGCAAGGGCCATCTCTTGGTCGGACGCAGAATTTTAATAAACGTCATCGTTTTCTGTGAAAAGAGGGCGACGGACGCTCTTCACAGTTGGGGTCAAAAGGTGCGAATCTGAGGGGATTATGACCGACGTTTCGGGAGGCTTTTGGCCACACACTCCAGAGACTCAGCGACACCCACTTGCCTTCTGCTCCTGACGCTGGGAAGCAATTCTCACGCAG
>NC_051404.1:6030330-6031063 GCF_015228065.2 Penaeus monodon | reverse complement strand
GATGTACTTGACATTTTTTTAGCTTCAGGGAACGATGGAGCAACAGAATGTGATGGTTAGATGAACAGTCATGATGCTTAATGGATGCAGGTAACAATAACAAAAGACAGAAATGGAAAGGAAAAAACATGGGAGTTTAAAAAGTATTACACAAGTATTGCATCTTTATACGTCCGTCACAACAGCAGACATTTTGGGACTTAGGTTTGAATTCGTTATAAAAGGACTGAACACCTTTTTTTTTTCTTCCTTATTCGCCTTTGATGAATCCAAACCAAGTGCCAATATTGCGCATTTCGTCCCCAAATATAAAATACTGCATAGCAACTAAAAGTAATTGAAATCTCTATATGATACGATACATAATAATAATCATCATAAAACCTATTACAAGAGAAAAGGGGAAACTGAGAGGGGGAAAAAATGAAATACACATTATGAAGAAAAAAATATCTTGTGTAGCGAATTAGCGACTTGTATGGATATTCTAAACTGACAAATAAACAAACGTGTTTTCGTTCTTTCGCAGGTAAATATTCCATTTAAATTACTTTAGTTTTCCTTAGAAGGAGAGTCAATACCATTTTTTAAATTTTCTAAAGTCGCTAAATTATACACATTTTTTCTTCTTCTTAGTCCTATGGAAAAAAAAAAGAGTTCCCGCCGTTTTGAGACTTGGCTTCCCGGTTACACTTCAGGATTCGAGTGGGAGGTTGATTTCCTGGTTGAATTT
>NC_051404.1:6029276-6030298 GCF_015228065.2 Penaeus monodon | reverse complement strand
TACATGTGATGTACAATTATGTAATCAATCGTGGTGTCGTCAGATGCACTCAATTGGCCTGGCACTCTCGTTCCAAGTGCAACCAGCTTTTTCGTCCAAAAAGGCGATACAAGTAAAAGAACTTAACAGAGATAGTTGTACCATCTACGAAAGTGTCAGGGACTGGGTTCAGGGTTCCAGATCTCCTCCAATCACAGCGTTCGTTCAGATTTTGGCAGCCAATCATCGTGCAGAACGTCACACAACGTGTTTAAAACACCGTCGGCTAACCAATCGCAGTGTGTGGATTGATCTCAACGGTCACTCGTACGGTTTGATCATTTATCTCTTTTTTATAAATTGCAATTAAACAAACCATTTAGACACTACAAAATTTTAAAAATTTATATAGATCGGTATCTTATGTTCTCAATTAATAAAATACTCAAGACGCATAATTCCAACATTTTCCTGATAAAGTATTTGATACGCACTCTATTAATTGGCCTTTCAGTCATTTGCAATTGAAAATATAAACCTAAATAAGCTCATTGATGAAGATTTGTATTTTGTTTCTAGTAACCCCACGACAGTCTGCGGCAGTCGACAGCTAACACGGTGAAAATAACGCTAAGTAGGCTATATTTTATTGTTATTTACATTCATGTACATATGCAACGTGTTCACCATATACAACGAATAGGGTTTTAATGTATGAAACTCCCTTTTATTAGCAAATAACTATAGTCTAACAAATATGATGTTAGATCAATAGAGAGGAAATTTGAAGACAACACAGGCGAGCACGAGACAATATTAGGACCTCATAGGTAAAGATATTTTTATTTTCTTCTTAGAAAAGAATAAATACTTTTTGTCAGTAATCTTAACCTATGTACATAATGATGAACATAATATAAGATAAAGTAAATGGAAAACCAGATTAAAATAACCCATAAATTACAAAAAATAAGACTAAGAAAAAAATGAACGGTAGTGCCAAGAATTCTAACATAATTCTAACAATTTTTCCCTAAATGATA
>NC_051404.1:6026953-6029200 GCF_015228065.2 Penaeus monodon | reverse complement strand
CACAATATGACACATTTTGAGTTTCTTCCCTCTGATGAAAATGTTTTCTTTAAGACATCTGGAGCAGCATCAATTTTTTATGCTGAGAAACAGTAATCTTTTCTTTATACAACGAAGGAATCTATACCTTATACAGTGGAGACCTCTTGTGTAAGTCATCATTTTCAGAAAATTAGTTCCATATACTTCTTTTAGGTCAACGAACTGTGTGTTCACCCAGTACATTTCGTGTTCATTTAGTATACTGCGTCGTGATATTCCCTCTCTCTTCAGTACACTGTGTTCACCAAATATACTGCATATTCACCCAGCAGACAGTATGTCCAGCGAGTATGACATGTCCAAAGCAGACCGAGCGTCCACTGAGGTCGGATGTCGTCTGAAACAGAGGCCGTTCAGCCTCTTTCTTCTCTTCAATAATAGCACTGAGCATCGGCAGCAGCAGGTGTTGCTGTGATTCCAGAGTGAAGCGTTTCCCAAGTACTGCAGAATGTCCGTGTGCGGCGACCCGTGACGTGCGCCGTCGATTCTGCGCTGCAGAGGAGGCCCGGGTTCCCGCCGGTCTCCTCTCGCCTCTCCGACGTCATGAAGCTGAAGCAAATTGGTCGCAACGCCAGGTTGTCTTGGGCTAATTTGCCTCAGCAACGTGACGCCACGTTGCTTATAGAATCTCTTCTTCATTTTAAAACAGAGTATAAGCTATAGAATAATGGCACCCTAATTTAAAATCGTACAACCTTTTCATCATAAAAGTTGCTTTATGGAGGGGGGGGGTAAAATAAAAGGATGTGTAACACTAGCCAGCTAGTGGTGATACAGTGGTTCTCTTTTGTAGAAAATAACAATTAACATAATCATAGACTCTCCTACACAGGTCCTAAGTGAGTGCAAAACTCAAGTTTGGGTACGGGTTAGTGGTGGCTATATACACATGAGTATTGGCTGCACCGTAGGCTAAACATAGTGTTAATCATTGGATTCCCATATCCTTCTAACAGTAGGAAGCTGTGAATAACGCAAGGACGGCTTAAGAGCGAGGAGCAGGTACGACAGTGAGACGTGGTTCTCGGCCCACAACTATGGCCAGACGTGGCCCAGAGTGGCCCGGCGCGACTTAGAGCGGCCCGGGGCTAGGGTTGGCTTGGCGAGGGTTCGGACCTTCGGCCTCGCTCACCTCTTTCCCGGGGGCTTCGGCGCGGTGTGGATCTGTATGTGCTTGGCCAGGTGGGCCTTCTGCCGGAAGCACTTGCCGCACAGCTCACAAGTGAAGGGCTTTTCGCCGGTGTGGGTGCGGATGTGCACGTTCACACTGTACTTGTCTTTGAAGCCTTTGTTGCAGATGTGGCAGAAGTGCAGGAGGCGGCCCTTGGTGGACGGCTCCTCGCCGGCTGCTCGCTTGGTGTACTTGCGCTTCTTGGGCTTCGTGTCCGACTGCTGGTCCATCTTGGACGTGTTGGTGGTGGACAGCTTGTTGAACGACACGTCGAGGCTCGTCAGCTCCTCGACGGGGGCCGGGTGGTAGTCGTAGCCGGTCGTGACGTACATGCCGTTGCTGCTGCTGATCTGCGTCGAACCGGCCACGCCGTTCAGCTGCTCCGCCTTGAACGCGGACGTCAGAGGCGGCAGAGGCGTCATGTTGGACATGAGGGTGAGCGTCTTCGCCTCCGTTATCTTCGTGAGCGGCGGCAGCGGTGGCAGCGGCTGCGTCGGGCCGCCGGGCCGCCGCACGGTGCCTCTGAGCGCCCCCTCCAGGATGGAGGACACGTCACCGCTCTGCGTCACCGGCGTCAGGTACGGCAGCTGCGTCGTGGCCATGTAGGCGCCGCTACTGCTATCCATGGCGGAGCTGTCGTCGACAGGAGGCAGGCCGCCTGCGCCGGGGGAGTATACGAGCGAGTCGACGGCCGAGTCGACGAGTCGGTCGAAGTCGACGTGGTCTTGTCCGCCGGCGTTGGGCGACGCCGTGTCCTCGAGCGACGTCGAGATGCCGGAGTCGCTGTAGCCCGAGCCGGCGCTTACGTAGGAGACGCAGTCGGAGGCGGGCGAGCGGTGGTTGTGCGACACGAGGACGTCGTATGGCTTCTCGTTGAGGATGGAGGTGAAGAGCTCGAGGTTGTTGTGCTCCGTCATGGGCGGCGACGGGTTGTGGGCGGCCTCCGAGGTGTCGGGGACGGGCTGCGACTCTGTGGGCGGGAAGGTGATGATAATGGTGTTGCCCGTGGCGCTGTTGACCACCTTCTCCGTGGT
>NC_051404.1:6026587-6026847 GCF_015228065.2 Penaeus monodon | reverse complement strand
TAGTTGCTGCAGGGCCACGTGGGCGCCATGACGTCGCCCACCGTCACGTTATTGTTGTTGACGGTGCGGCCCACGATGTCGTCGAGGGCGCCCCACTCCGTCCCGAGGCCGGCGCCCAGGTCGTACTCCGAGTAGGACACGAGGTCGAACAGGTCGGCCTTGAAGTGCTCGTCCAGGCGGAGGGAAGGGCTCACGTCCATCGCGGTCACGAGTCCTGCAACGCACCGAGGGAGACAGTTAGAAAAGTCTACACGCATGAT
>NC_051404.1:6026108-6026189 GCF_015228065.2 Penaeus monodon | reverse complement strand
TAACTTTTTAACCCATAAAACGACGGACGAAGGAGTTTGTTAGCTGAGTGGGTGAAAGTTGGGTTGAATTTTCCTAAGAGT
>NC_051404.1:6025168-6025788 GCF_015228065.2 Penaeus monodon | reverse complement strand
GAATCAGAAAATAAATGAAAATGACTATATGAACAAAGACTTCGTTTCAGGTCTGAACGCATTTCTTCTCTTCTGCAATATCGAAAACAACAGTGAACGAAAAGTAAAGAGAACGATCGAATTAATGTGTAAAATCTCAGCTGAATTAAGTGGTTTCACTTTCTCTCGCTCGTGTTGCCAGGGTACACAATACACTTATATTTCTTATCATTGTTATTAATATAATCCACAAGGCATAATCATGATTTCATTTGAGTATGATCAGTGTAACTAGCTCATGCACCCTGAAATATAACAAAACTGGAATTTCATATATGCAACCGGTAAAAAATAACGACCTAAAATAAGAATAACTAGTTGGCATCATATAGGGCTGGTCAGTGCCACATTACCATTATTTCGTTCTTTGGTCAGTCCTATAGAAACTACTCTATGCATTATCATCTCCCAAGCCGTATATAGTACATAATCGTTGGTCCGGTGGCCACAGCCCTGTGTTCAGAAATATGTCTTAAATTGGTTAGTAATGTTGTTTGGTTGAGTCGTACGTCTGGCAGCGAGCCCGTAAAAGTAACGGGTTAAGCCAACCTGTTACTTGCTGGTCTCAACTACTGTACTTC
>NC_051404.1:6025044-6025139 GCF_015228065.2 Penaeus monodon | reverse complement strand
GATGATGGAATGTTTTCTAAGCTGAGATGACAAGTGTGCGTGTCTGTTTATTGACGGAATGGTTGTGTTGTTTTACTGTAATGAGTAAGTCGAAA
>NC_051404.1:6024706-6024982 GCF_015228065.2 Penaeus monodon | reverse complement strand
CATAACCCATCCAATAGACGCAGAGATTTGCTTGTGAGGTTAAACGCATTCCGATTCCGTACAGGCGAGTTCGATTCTCATTCTGACCACGTCTTCGGAGGATAACATGGGACTAATAACTTACACATCTAACGTTCATCCCAACATGCTTTCCAACGTTATAAAACCACGGATTTCCAACATACCCTTTTCCAATAAACCTGCACTTCGGTCACAGATACAACAATTACTCCTTTTGAAACCCAAAAATTGGAGCGATAACCAGAAATTAGTGCG
>NC_051404.1:6024580-6024665 GCF_015228065.2 Penaeus monodon | reverse complement strand
AAGTGAGAGCTCAATAACCCCAGGTGAAGAGCGAGAGTGTTACCACCTGTTGATCATTCTATTACAACCTGTACAAACACAATGT
>NC_051404.1:6023640-6023711 GCF_015228065.2 Penaeus monodon | reverse complement strand
AGTGAAAGGGCAGAGCGCAGCGCCGCCAGCGACCTCATCATGCTGCGTGTAAGGCAAACAGAGTTGTACGT
>NC_051404.1:6023292-6023364 GCF_015228065.2 Penaeus monodon | reverse complement strand
ACCCATCTTTTCCTTCTCATATTAACTTTTATCAAGGTATTTCATAATAGCCATATTGTATGACAACTAATA
>NC_051404.1:6023068-6023187 GCF_015228065.2 Penaeus monodon | reverse complement strand
ATAACATGTTCCTGAGAATATTCCACATAATACAATATTTATTTTCATGATAAATAACAATAAATAATTAAATATCATGCTAAAGATACAGTAAATAAATAAATATATATATATATATA
>NC_051404.1:6022182-6022920 GCF_015228065.2 Penaeus monodon | reverse complement strand
TTGGCACTCACATCTCCCTCTCCAAGCCACACCCTGCCTCCACCCCCGTCGTCTTGCCCCTATCCTTTACCCTACTTACCTCTGTGTCCCTCCCTCTTCCCCCTCCATTCCCTGCCCCCTTCCCCTGCCCCTTCCCCTGGCGATTCCCCCTGCTCCTAGCCCCTTTGCAGACCATCTGGCCAACCGGAAGTGAAATGACGCAATAGCCTACAGCCTCGGGTTTGGAATCTCGTCTCCTCGCGGTCGGATCTGGGTCGGGGGAAGGGGGGGGGAGGGAAGAGGTAAGGGAAGAGGGGGAGGAGGGAGGGAGGGGATGGAGGTAAGGGAAGAAGAGGAGGAGGGGAGGGAAGAGGAATAGGGAGGGAGGGGAAGGAGGGAAGGGAAGGGGGGAAGGAGGGAAGGGAAGAGGAGGAGATGGGAGGGGAAGAGGAGGAGGGAGGGAGGGGAAGGAGGGAAGGGAAGAGGAGGAGGAGGAGGGAAAGGAAGAAGAAGAGGAGGAGGAGGAGGAGGAGAAAAGGGAAGGAGCTGAAGGAGAGAGGGAAGAGGAGGTCGGGAGGGAAAAGGAAGACGAGGGAGGGGAAGAGGGGAATGGAAATGGGGGTGGAGGAGAGGAAGGAGGGAAGGAAATAGAGGAAGAAAGGAGGAACAGAGGAGGATTAGGAAGAGGGGAAAGAAAGGAAGAGAGGCTTGAAAGGCGAGGAAAGAAAAACAGGATGATGAGGGGGAAAGCGATAGGAA
>NC_051404.1:6022017-6022138 GCF_015228065.2 Penaeus monodon | reverse complement strand
CAACTAAATTGAGGAAAATTAAAGAGAAGAGAGAGAGCAAGGGGAAACAAGTAATGAGAACAAACAGAAGAAGACAAAAGGGAGAAACAAAGACAAAACAGAATAAGGAGAGGAGCATAGA
>NC_051404.1:6021202-6021377 GCF_015228065.2 Penaeus monodon | reverse complement strand
CGAAATGAGCAGACACTCTCGCCTGCTGGCTCCTGCTGCCTCCTCGGAACTTGTCAAACAACTTTCACAGTCGCCGGTCTGCTGGTGGCTTGTTTTTGTTCATTATAGTACAGCAGATGGCCGCGAGTAGCAAACGCGCGTGGGGAACTGTGGTCGGCTGGTAGAAGAGTGTGCC
>NC_051404.1:6020107-6020318 GCF_015228065.2 Penaeus monodon | reverse complement strand
AAACCAGGCGTTAATTAGAAAACGCAAATCACGTCCGATAGTCTCAGAAAAATCCCGCCCTCGTGAGCCGCGCTGAGAGACCGCGGAGCTCGAACACGGGGGCTTCTTCCCGAGGCTTAATCAGAGGAGGAAGAAATGCCTCCCTGTTAATCAGACTCAATTAAAACGAATTCAAGATGGGAACCTCAAGGAAACCTCCGGGTTTTTTGGG
>NC_051404.1:6019447-6019539 GCF_015228065.2 Penaeus monodon | reverse complement strand
AAATAAATCACATTTCCATCCAACTTATCATACGTGCCACATATGATAGGGAGTATTTCTTGTCCCTCTCCATTCTGACATATTCGAAGACG
>NC_051404.1:6019028-6019334 GCF_015228065.2 Penaeus monodon | reverse complement strand
TGACAAACGTAAAAAGAGATTCAGATCTTGTATTACGCGCTTGTGATCCTCTTGAATATTCGAAGACGAAAAAAATATAAATGACAAACGGAAAAAGAGATTCAGATCCTGTATTACGCGCTTGTGATCCTCTTGAATATTCGAAGACGAAAAAAAATGTATAAATGACAAACGCAAAAAGAGATTCAGATCCTGTATTACGCGCTTGTGATCCTCTTGAAGTCAGCTGATTACGCACTCACTCCATGGTTCATTTTTTTTCCCGCCAAAACGAAAAATATTAGTATTACAAAGAGGACGCTAATA
>NC_051404.1:6018165-6018250 GCF_015228065.2 Penaeus monodon | reverse complement strand
GTCTAAATAATCAAAATTCCTTTAACGTCGAGATACATAAAACATTCAAAATGCGCACACCTGGGCCATCCTATATTCACTTGAA
>NC_051404.1:6017627-6017766 GCF_015228065.2 Penaeus monodon | reverse complement strand
TATTGTCTGAGAAATCTGTGATCTTATTTCCATCGACGAAAAGTTTCAAAAAGTCTCCTAACTTCTACCTCTCCCCGAGTACTCTTTCTATCATCCCCGCCCCCGTGAAAGGATAACATATCTATATCTACAGATCTTG
>NC_051404.1:6017331-6017602 GCF_015228065.2 Penaeus monodon | reverse complement strand
CTATATCTACAGATCTTTAAAAACAAAATCTATATCTACAGATCTTGAAAAAAAAGAGAAAAAAAAAGTCTTAGAGCGAAGTGTTGTTTCTGTTTGCAGTCTTGTTTTTTTCGAAAATGTAAAATGGGAATCTTTTCTATCTGCTGCTCTGATCTGGTATTATTTTCCTCCTCCAAATGATGAAGAAAATAAACGGCATAAAATTTATAGCATATCCTGAACTCCTCACGGAATGATTCTCGCTAATTGCAGTTATCATCGTCGAAAAAAA
>NC_051404.1:6017214-6017298 GCF_015228065.2 Penaeus monodon | reverse complement strand
GCAACATAAAAATTACTGTGTAATTTCTCCTCCAGGAAATAACAAAATAGATCATTATAGACAAATTAGTGACACTTAGCAACC
>NC_051404.1:6016876-6016977 GCF_015228065.2 Penaeus monodon | reverse complement strand
GAGGTCAACCACAAAGGAGGAATCTCTATTTACATTCAATCATAGAAGGGCTGGAAATTTAGCATTACGCATGAATCCGATTTCTTGCTTTTTGACTTAGG
>NC_051404.1:6016493-6016852 GCF_015228065.2 Penaeus monodon | reverse complement strand
TTCTTTCGATAAGGTTCCGGAGAGACTAAACTAAATTGATATTCGACGACTGATCCGCCTCTTCCATCGTTTTTTCGTTTTTCGATCGTCTGAAGGAACGAAATAAAACTAAGTATATAAATAGAAAGGAAAAGATGAACGCTAATGATGCTCTTTTACGTTAAATGCAAAGCAATGTTGTAACGTCAATACATACAGTAAGACTAACAGGATGATTTTCTTAATATACACCAGTATATTTTCTTATTTAAAACTTCTCAGAGGTGGTGTGGTGTAGTTAGATGAGAATATATGTGGTATGATTCAGATATTTTTGTATGTAGTGCTGCTGGATATGTGATGAGACGTGACTTAAAAAT
>NC_051404.1:6016085-6016170 GCF_015228065.2 Penaeus monodon | reverse complement strand
TTTGTTAATATTTTAAATAAGCCACCAAGCGAAGGTGTTATAAAAGTACATAGACTTAAACTAAAACAAGCTTGGGAAAACACCT
>NC_051404.1:6015596-6016055 GCF_015228065.2 Penaeus monodon | reverse complement strand
TATATATATTTTTTTTAAAAATGGTTGCATGACCAGATATAATGGACACCGACTTTCACTCCTTCCCCACGAAACTCAAAACTTAATAAAAACATGAGGAACAAATAAAACGTAAAAAAAAAAATACAAACTTCTCGTAAATAAAGACAAATCTCAATCTAAATAAATCACAAATATGAAAAAAGCAATAAATCTCAATGAGAAAGTGTGGACGTTTGCTCCCTTATCGTACGTCTGGCAACACCCGGCCTGTGTTTCTGGGGGCGAAACTGATAAGATTTTTTTTTTTCTTTTTATGAACAAAGAGGAAGTGATCAGTGTGTTTTGGGGGAGATAACACGACGCCAAGCGGAAGTGTGGTGTAGTAGGGGTGTTTGTGGCGTGGCTTGATGAGAATATATGTGGTAGTGGTATTAGTTATTTCTGTGTGATGTAGTGCTGAGAGAGGGCGGGGAGGGG
>NC_051404.1:6015082-6015218 GCF_015228065.2 Penaeus monodon | reverse complement strand
GACAAATATAGTAAGAGTGCGAAAGGCGGTATGCTACTTCAATATGCTAAATACGAACATACTCCCAACAAATACAATTAACGATAAACAATCTCATTACGAATGCTATAAAAATAGACGATCCCGAAGATGTCGT
>NC_051404.1:6014866-6014979 GCF_015228065.2 Penaeus monodon | reverse complement strand
TAACTCGGCCGGCTTCTCCGTCTCTGAGAAGAAGATAGATGGAGATAAGAAAGATAGTTATCGATACCATAAAAAGGAAATCACTTCTTACTTTGTGAATGGCGGCCATAGTC
>NC_051404.1:6014474-6014723 GCF_015228065.2 Penaeus monodon | reverse complement strand
CGTGCGTGTACCCATAAAAGGCAATACATACACCTACACTGCACACCTAAAGACCAACCCTTCGCGGACCGCCAATGACCCCAGATTCAGCCAGAAGCTTCAGAAGCTTCTCGACTCCGAAGCGAAGCGCGAGAGAGGGAAAGGTGTCTTAGACAACTGCCTGGACGCCCAGCAGAACGGTTTCGAAAAAGTGTCCACGGGCGGTTTGATCATTTCGGCGTCTGTGTTTCGGTGTGGAATGATCTAGGA
>NC_051404.1:6014337-6014435 GCF_015228065.2 Penaeus monodon | reverse complement strand
AGTTCAGCAATTGATGGAGGCAACCGAATATTAGGGAGAATATATGTATATACGTAGGTGTGCGACAATGATGAGACAAAAGAGGACGGCAGAAGTAG
>NC_051404.1:6014024-6014107 GCF_015228065.2 Penaeus monodon | reverse complement strand
TCACCTGATCATCTCACCCGCATGCCAAGGGGCCCGCCATCCTGCTCGAACAACTTCAACAAAGTCAAACGGAAGATCATTCG
>NC_051404.1:6013366-6013452 GCF_015228065.2 Penaeus monodon | reverse complement strand
TCGTGGCGAAGTGGCTGAGCGAAAGAGACTGTAATTTGGGGGAAGGAAAAAATGTATACACTTTGTGCGTCGTGGAAGTAAGGGCG
>NC_051404.1:6012760-6013081 GCF_015228065.2 Penaeus monodon | reverse complement strand
AATGCACACACGGGTGATAATAAAGATCCATAAAATAAGACCAAAGAAGAAGAAAGAAAATAAGATAAATCTACGAAAAGGACAAATGTGAAAATGAAATATAAGACGAGAAACGAAGAATGAAAACAAAGGCGACAGAGCATAGTAACACGATGGAACAGAGAGACAGGGAGAGAGGCAGAGGGAGGGGGGTTGGGGGGAGATGATTGAGGTGGGTTCACGGGGTAGAGAGAGCGGGGAGGGGAGGGGAGGGGAGTGGAAAGGGGGGAGGGGTTGGAGGTTGAGCCCAGCTCGAGCCGGAGACAAGTGGTACCCCGTCAG
>NC_051404.1:6012027-6012451 GCF_015228065.2 Penaeus monodon | reverse complement strand
ACCTGAGCCCAAGATGAGAGTGAAAACAGTCGAGCCTCCTGGCCGTAACCCGCACCCCTCGAGGCATGGATTCAAATTAACCCTTATGGCCACCTGACTGAAGGGAGATTATCGTCTAAATCACGGATGAGTAAATAACGATGAGTAAATAAGTAGACAGCAAATAGGAAAATGAAAATACTCAAGATTGGGGAGAAAAAAAAGGAAAGGAATTCATATATTCAGCCCTTGTTAAGAATGCAAACCATATTTGTGTTGGTTTAAAGGGCCACGTTTTTCAGGTGTTCAAATAATCCGCCAAGTGAAGAGGAAGATTATGTAATTGGAGATGCGTAATTAGTGAAAAAAAATGAAAGTAACTTTGTGTTATGTTGCTAAGCTGTTTCGGATGTTTGCACAGGTGTAGGTAATGTGTAATTAGTTT
>NC_051404.1:6011693-6011829 GCF_015228065.2 Penaeus monodon | reverse complement strand
GGAAGATTAACAGTTTTCATTGTTATTTTCCGCATTGTTTCATTATTTTCCCTCAAACGGCCTTTTCGGACTAAAATACTTGTCCGATTTCGTCGTTTCCGCATTTAGGATTTGTTCGTTTCCTCATCTGCTTACC
>NC_051404.1:6010739-6011602 GCF_015228065.2 Penaeus monodon | reverse complement strand
CGACTAGTGACTACATCTTCATAAGATATAAATTTTACATCTGAACTCACCTTCTTTCAATAACTTTCGCCGTTTTCAATATCAATATTTCTCTGTTAATTTCACCATAATACTCTTTTTTTGTATTCATTGCTATTCTAAATAATATTACTTCAAGCTCTAGTATTCCAATACTTATTTCGTTATCTTGAATTTCTTCATATTGTCAATATCTTTTTCATATATATTTTTTTTTTTCTGTATATTTTTTCTTTATCTCTCTCCATCAAATTATTGAACACTTACATTCTTTTTTCATCACCGTAAACGTGTCCTCCTTTCCAGCTATGGCCATTTAAACTCTTTAACTCTTTTTTTTCTTCATCTTCTTTTAAACTCCTTCCGATCTTCCGCGTAAAAGCTAAATCTTGTAACCTTTTATCAACTTTTTCTTCTTTTTTTCTTAATTCGAAAAGTAAGTTCGTCTTGTTTACGCAGTTTGAATTTCGACGAAGAAAAGCACTTGATTCAGAATTGAAAAATTTACGATTTTGTTGCTAGATTTGGCTGTTGCGTCTAGCGAGTTGGTGACTTTTTAGCGTTTTTTTTTTTTACGGGAAGATGTAATGTGGGTCATATTAGTATTGTGGGACTCGCCAGCTGCCTTTTCAATTCTTATTTTCAGTCTATTCGGTAATTTAGAGATAGTATGAGACACTAATGAAATATTTTTTACTTTATTTAAACACCTTTAAGGTAATTCTGAAGTTGAATCTAGCGATATCTTACTCAAAAGTGCTTATATTCCTAGAGATGTAGTAGAGATGCTCTACCAACCAAATTACTGAGCAATCCTGTGTTGCTTGAGCTGTGACGCAAGTTTG
>NC_051404.1:6010405-6010503 GCF_015228065.2 Penaeus monodon | reverse complement strand
CTGGCGAAAGAAATTTTGTGGTCAGATTCAACAAATTGTGCCTCCGTCAGGTTCAGAAGTTGCAGAATTTAACGCAACAGACCCCATAATCTTCATGC
>NC_051404.1:6009645-6010054 GCF_015228065.2 Penaeus monodon | reverse complement strand
GATACTTTCTTTTCTGGCTCCGTTGTTCCACGTCAGGGGAAGTTCTGTGGCCTGTCAGCTGCGCATTCCACCCCCGGTCCCACGAGAATCTGCTGTCCCAGAGATAAGGCCGTATCGTGTGGATGTGTGAGGTTGGATGCGTGTGGATCAATGTGGATCAATGTGCTTATGTGTTTCCGTTTCTGTGTTTATGCACTGGGTTCACTTCCGTTTCTGTGTATGCGCACTGGTTTCGCTTCGTAATAAGTTCCGTGTTATATTTTCGTGGATAGTAATGCAATCTTTCCTTTCCACTGCAGCGCATCACTGATTCGTCAGGGATCACAGGTCACGTAACTTAGAAAGTCGGCAAGTTCTAAATCAAATTTTAAGATCTAAATCATATCTTCAGGTCTCAAGCCTGATCTCG
>NC_051404.1:6008975-6009138 GCF_015228065.2 Penaeus monodon | reverse complement strand
GAAATGTTTTGTACTTCATAATATATGCGTTTTTTTTCAAAAGCTTGGAGCTGAAAACTTAGTTATACAAATATTTTCCTATTAGAATACGTGATTTAAGCTTTGAGTGATTTATGTAATGAAACTTGAAAACATGACAATTAGCCACCTTAACCGCCCCAAA
>NC_051404.1:6008437-6008669 GCF_015228065.2 Penaeus monodon | reverse complement strand
GAACTGGCTCAGCTGACCTGTGACCTATTATGGACAAAGGCACGACTTCCAAACTCCCCAGACAGAAATAATATGTTAGAGAAAATTTCCGAGATACTATCTATTGTCAAGTGTAATGTTATATGAATATTTTACATTTTACGAAGGAGAAAGACGGGCTGGTAAGAGGAAAATTTGTGAAGACCAAAAGAAAGAAGAATAGGGAGGGGGGAGAGGGAGAGGAAAGGAGGGA
>NC_051404.1:6007768-6008054 GCF_015228065.2 Penaeus monodon | reverse complement strand
CTTCCACTTTCCTCCACTCAATTACCTAAGAATCCAAAAATAGAAATAAAAGTGAGACAAAAAAAAATAAATTAAAAATACTCTAAGGCCCTATATAAAGGAAACCAACTGAACCGTTTACCGTGAAAATGCGTAATATCCCGTTGTTTCCAGACCACCGCCGTACCTGGAACGAGAGAGAAAAATCTTATTAATATATATAAAACACTTCGTGAAGATGATATAGTCGTAAGTTATCATTGATACTAAAAAGGGATTGTTGGGGGAGACTTAGTTAGGGTGTTAG
>NC_051404.1:6007463-6007554 GCF_015228065.2 Penaeus monodon | reverse complement strand
AAAATTTTGTTGGACATGCATCCTTTGAAGTATGTGACTTTTTCGACTGATAAATAGCGTTTATGTATAGTCTTAAAACGGATACTTTTTG
>NC_051404.1:6006489-6006651 GCF_015228065.2 Penaeus monodon | reverse complement strand
ATCCTATTTTTCCTTGCGTCTTAAATCAGTCGATTAGAGTAATTAGGAAATAGAAAAGGAAAATAAAAAATGCGTCTGATAAAGCGCGCGAGGAACCTTTGGCAAGAATGTCGTCAGAGAAAAAGTCAGATAACAATCGTCTGTCTTGACATGATGAGCTAT
>NC_051404.1:6005941-6006252 GCF_015228065.2 Penaeus monodon | reverse complement strand
GTAAATCCAATACGAATCGCACGGGTATATCTGCGCAGCATCGATTATTAATAACCCTTGAAAAACGAGCATCTACGAGACTGGAAAACCTTACCTTTTCTGTGCGCGATGAATGCGTTTGACATCTTAATTAATCCGATAGTCCTCTTTGGTGAAACTCCATCTGCCTCGTTTTTTTTTCTCTCTCTCTCTCTTTTCTGTTTTTTACCCAATACTACGTTATTTTACTTTATTACAGAAAAAAAACTCACGACGGACTCCAGTTAATTATAATCCAAACAGTCGATACCCTGGTGCCCTTGGTAGAAAAA
>NC_051404.1:6005002-6005901 GCF_015228065.2 Penaeus monodon | reverse complement strand
TTTTTTTTTCAAACGTTCGCTTTGTTTCTGCACGAGGTCACTGAACGCACTGAAGACTTGTGCTTATCGGAGCCAAAATACTCGCAGAGACATGTGTCGATTGACCTCAATCCGAAAGCTTATCTCACCCATGGATCATTATCATCGAAAATCGAGCGAAATATATACGGGTCTTGCTTTTCTCCCGTGTGCTATCTTCTAACTTCCTCTTATATGTTATTCTGTAACTTCCTATAACGTGTTGGTCTTTCATATATCGCGTCTTAGAAGAAGTCTCAGCGTGTTATTGAGTTTTGCATTACATTGAGGTGAATTTCTGTGGGTTTTATGCCTCTCATTTGTTCATTCATAACATCTGTGACACATTCTCTGTGGGATCTGACTTCCTCTCGTGTATAACATTAAGAAGTACCTTTAACTAGTGTCACTAAAGATAAAAACGAAACTATAAAACTCCACACATGTTTACCTTTCACACACAGTCCCTGTAGGATGTTTTTTTACCATTTTATGATAATATCTAAAACAGAATATGGATATATGGTCGTATGATGATTAATAATAATAAATGCCACATAAAAAACGGGTTCCCTGCACCTTCAACATATCAATCATGCTACTTTTGACCCTTTACTCTTCCTTCCACCCTGTTGTGACCTCAAGTCTGACCTGTCATGACCTATTCCACAGTCTGCTAACTGACCCCTGATGACCCTTGGCCGCGTGACCTTATCCAGATTAATATTTCAGGTAACACTGACAGAATTTAAATCAGGTGAACCGGATTGAAAATAACTGAAGCCATTTAACATGAAAGAAAATCATGACTAAAGAATGCAAATGCAAATGAAATAAACAACAATCACTTTTTTTAAAATCAGCCTAATTATGAGAGATAT
>NC_051404.1:6004587-6004966 GCF_015228065.2 Penaeus monodon | reverse complement strand
TGATACACTGATGGCAAACAGAAAAGGAAGACACAGAGAGACGGTACAAATATCCTGTTATAGAATACCAATCACGGAATCACAAAGGCTTTCATCGAAGTGTTGACAGTGACATGCAGTGACTGACACTAATATCCGAGAGAACCGCAGAATCTCCACCCATCTCCCTCACCCCCATTCCTCCCTCACCCCTCCCTACTCTTCCCTCCTCCCTCACCCGCCCACCCACTTTCCTCCTCCCCATCCCCCTCCCTCACCCTCAAACCCCAACCCTTCCCACTTTCCCTCCCCACCTCCCTTTCTTCCCCCTCCCCCCAACACACTCTTGCTTTTGGGGAAGATAAAGAAACCAGATGGAAATGGAGAAATTGAGGAATGG
>NC_051404.1:6003684-6003829 GCF_015228065.2 Penaeus monodon | reverse complement strand
ATTAACTGGCGAAAACGAAAAATAAAAATCTTTATCTAAAGCCTGTCTTACATTTTGCTAATTAATGTCATTTCGTAATTCATCATTCTCCTTTTTCATCAACTTTCTTTCTTATCAGGTTTTTTTTAGGGTCTCCATTTCAATG
>NC_051404.1:6003144-6003379 GCF_015228065.2 Penaeus monodon | reverse complement strand
TAACAAAGAAGAAGGAGAAGGATATAAAGTTTCTCTTTTGCGGTGAAAATAACTTAATCAAGATTTTATTCTTTCTCTCTTCATCTTTTTTTTTTATCTTTTTGTATCTTTCTTTGTTTGCCTAATCTTCTTCACTTTTTTTTCCGTTCTTACTTTTCCTTTCTTCTCCGTTTTCACTTTCTCTTCGGAACTCCGTGTATCTTTTTTTTATCTTTCATCTCTATTATATTAATTT
>NC_051404.1:6002659-6002829 GCF_015228065.2 Penaeus monodon | reverse complement strand
GTTTACTCCTCTTTACCTCTCAGATCTGGCGATTAACCGAAAACCAGAAAGAAAGTATATTAAGAAAACCAGAAAATTCAGAAATGTCACAAAAAAAATCGCTGCACAGAATCAGCTGGTTCCAGACACGCCCCTTTTTTTCGACGCCCACGCTCAAACGTCCACCCTAT
>NC_051404.1:6002173-6002243 GCF_015228065.2 Penaeus monodon | reverse complement strand
CCACCTCCTCGACGCCTACTGCCACCCACTCTTGTCGTGTTTACAGTGCCTTGCGGAGACCAGCCGGGAA
>NC_051404.1:6000971-6001086 GCF_015228065.2 Penaeus monodon | reverse complement strand
GTATTTTGTTTTTCAACTCTTCCACATCGGAAAGCTCCAGTGCCCACAACCCCCTTTGTCCAAGTAACAAAAGTCAGCTGATCTCGAATGCCATTCCTTCGCACAGCGGTTGTGT
>NC_051404.1:6000847-6000943 GCF_015228065.2 Penaeus monodon | reverse complement strand
TCATTTTTGTCAAGGAAAAGTGAATCGTTTTCACTCCTCTGTCTCTCAGCTCTCTTTTATTTTCCTGAGAATTGTGGCGATGTGTTTATGCGGCGC
>NC_051404.1:5999702-5999884 GCF_015228065.2 Penaeus monodon | reverse complement strand
GATACTACAAGAGCAATATTTCCCGCAACAAACACAAATTCAAGACAGGAATCGACGCTAAAAACAGCCACTTCTCCGGCGCTGAGGGCGGCGACACCAAAAAGGGGTGAATTTCCATAACTGGCAACTCAGGCGAAGAGAGCACATCCAGACTTTCTCTTTCTAATCTGCCAGGCTCGGCG
>NC_051404.1:5999343-5999529 GCF_015228065.2 Penaeus monodon | reverse complement strand
CTGTTGCCTGAGGAGGGTCGACTCGCCACTTTGTGTCTCATGTAGTTATCTACTCATACCTTGGTGTTTTCTGCTCGTACTTAATAACACGCCAAACAAATGTGTTTATACGTTTTGGTTGAGAGATAATAAATCTATATAAGGGAATACGAGGGCAGATACACCAAAGAGTGGTAGAGAGACAGT
>NC_051404.1:5998831-5999072 GCF_015228065.2 Penaeus monodon | reverse complement strand
GTATCACTCCGTTGCTACCCAGCATGTATCATTCCGAACCAAGCCGCCTGCATCAAAACGAGTCAGCGAAAGTGATCTGGAATGTTCGGTCCGCAGATGCATGATGGCGCTGACGGTGAACAACGAGTCACTGCCTCATGCACAGCGCCATGCAGGGGCAGACGCAGGCAGGGAGGCTTCGTCACTGCTTTCACGTCAGGCAGACATGGAGGGTTTGGTGCCGCCCCCCCCTCTCCCCTTG
>NC_051404.1:5997446-5997592 GCF_015228065.2 Penaeus monodon | reverse complement strand
TGTAGAGTTAGGTCTGGATTCCTAGGATTTTTCGTGACTTGAGACCCAAAACTCGAGACCGAAAGACTGCGTTCCTCTCCCACTTTCTCCTTCGGGCCGCAACTCACACCGAATTCCGAGACCAGACTTAGGACTTGGCTTCAGGG
>NC_051404.1:5996986-5997228 GCF_015228065.2 Penaeus monodon | reverse complement strand
TCTCCTTCCCGAATGAATGTTTAAAAAAGGAAAAAATTTCGAATTTGTACCGCGCGACTGAGGACTTTCTTCGCAATGAAAGGCGTTCCCGTAACCGGTTAACCAAGGGCTTAAATGTGGGAAAATTTTGATTGATCTGTTATTGTAAGGCAGCGTCGCCTCGAGTCAGAAATTATTCCAGATTCGCCATCATTTCAGGATTTCGGAGTTATAACATAAAATCAAAATTTGATGACAAAAGC
>NC_051404.1:5996045-5996941 GCF_015228065.2 Penaeus monodon | reverse complement strand
AATCATAGGTGATTATCTAACCAGTCTATTCGGAAAACTTTTCCATCCACAACTCAGTACCGGAATCTTGACCACCAAATCGATTCGGAAACAGACCTTAGATACGGCAAATAATATAGAAACAGCGCAGGTTCTAACGGGCATTTCCGCAAATACGAGCAACAGATCAAAAACGAAAAAAAAAAATTCCCCAAAATTTGATTAGAAGGCATGACTTGACACGATAGTTAAGAAGCTATCGACAGGTTCTTCGTGGTCCCCATCGCCAACCTAGGCACGTCTGGGCAGGTCGGGAGAGGTGGTTCTCTTGGTTCCAAATAAGCGGGTGGTTCTCCAAGAGCTTCTGTTGATTGCTAACGGTATATCCAGAAGCGGTGGTCGCCCATCTGTTTGGCTTCGGAGGAGTGGAGTGTGATTGCTGCCTTTTGCATCGCGCGTGTCATGGAGTGCTCCTGTACCCTTGGACGAAGAGAATGAGTGTTCATCTGTGCCTGTTTCCTTTGTGCAATTCTGTGTATCGGTTATTAGGAACTGGCTACAGGAGTGGTAAACTTGCGTAGATTTTTTTGCCTGTTTCATTTTTTCTTGTAGGTTTCTACTGCAACCAGTATCATTATTTTCTTGCATTAGCTTTTTTTCTCTCTCACCTGTAGCGGTGCCCATTCGAAGAACCTATAAGGGACTCGCGTACGTGTCTGAAGACCGGGGTGGGCTTTGACGGATGGGGTATGGGAGGCCGTAGAGATCCCCTGCATCATTACCTTCTGGGAACCTAATCCCCAGAAGCACCGGATTCTCATGATCGGTATTCTCTCGCCCTTTGTCCCTCTTTTTTTTTCTTCTTCTAATTCTCTGCTCCTGCCTTTATCTTTCTGCTTTTCTCCCGCTTACCAACT
>NC_051404.1:5995543-5995860 GCF_015228065.2 Penaeus monodon | reverse complement strand
GACTTCGACTGCCCCTGTGACACACTTTAGCCGTCACGCCACAGGGACGGACGTTGAGGTTGGTGTCGAGTCATTGGCTAATCGACGCTCTCTTCCGCTCGCCTGGACAGAGCTGATAAAAGTCTCTCTACCCCTCCCCCTCCTCTTCCCCCACGACGTAGGGGTACACTAGATTCTATCCCCCCACCCCCACCCCTCAAAAAGAAAAAAAAAGGAAAAAGGAAAAGATCGTGAGTTGAAGACACTTAATATCTTAATATCTTAAGGGTGAGGTCCAACAAGGAGTTCACCAGAGTCTCCATCACATGTGCAATACG
>NC_051404.1:5994593-5995480 GCF_015228065.2 Penaeus monodon | reverse complement strand
CCCCACATCCTTCTCCTTACCGTCATCCCTGGCATGCTTGTGGTTCCTTTGTTGAGGCTGTCATGAGCTGTCTTGGCTGTACATCATGACATTACCATTACAAAGGCTCTTACAGAGTCTCACTGATTTTATCTGCTAGTTATTGGTCTACCTTTTGCTTTCGTCTTTCATGTTCAGTACCCATTTCTCCTTCATATTTCGCCATAAATAATGTATTTTTTTCACGTTCACAAGAACAAAGTAAAGAAGGTATCCTTTCCCTTTCGGGTTAATACCAAGCATTTCCGTCTGGGATGAGTGTTTTCAGACATATTCATCTTCAACCATGTTTGTATATCCAAGAACTAGATTCATTTCCCTCAAAAAATAATTATTATAAGGAAAACTAAAGAACAAACACTTTGATAGCATACAAAGCCTGTCTTGTGAAGCACTAGCATAACCTTGATCTATGGAAGTTTTTAAAAAAATCATCGACCATATCAATAAAAAAGAGAGAGTATCATACAACTTCTAGATTAAATCATAGTATGACGATTAAAATCCAGTCCTAGAATCATGTATCATACATATTCGATGAATTTTCATTTTCACCAACTTTCCCCTCACAAAAATCGAAAGTTGGTCATGATACGATGGAACTGCCGGCTTGCAGAGGCGGTGGGTTGCACGTAATGCAAATGTTGACAAAGAATTATAAGTAGCCATTACACATTCGATCCACATGCTTGTGTTTTCATCTAGTAATCCAAGAATGACATGCACACATGGAGTACCGTGTTTTCATACTGCGCCAGGACTTCATGAGGCGAATTTTGAAGTGTATGGAGGATGTTGCAAGCACCGGGGTGAAGTTACGAGGCATGCGCGAAGAGGCAGAGGGAGAT
>NC_051404.1:5994039-5994341 GCF_015228065.2 Penaeus monodon | reverse complement strand
GCCTTAATTTTTTTCCTTTCCATTTCTCCTACGAAAGTATTCGCGGGAGGGTGGCGGGTGAGGGCAAGCACAGGAGCTTTCTCTCGGCAGTGGCTTGGCTGAGGGCGCGACCCTCCCTCACCTCCGGGGGCAGGAGGGCCTCGAGGGACACTCTGGGGCAGGAAGTGGTCGAGGAGCCGGAAGGAGTGCATAAACCGGTGTCTTCGAGCCAAGGGGAAAGGAATATCAATTATCTGTCTGTCGGGAATAGAAGCAGGAGGAAAGAAGAAAAGGGGAAACATGCAAAAACCGAAAATCTTTAA
>NC_051404.1:5993676-5993933 GCF_015228065.2 Penaeus monodon | reverse complement strand
TCAATGAATTACACAGGATTTTCTTTCCATACAGGTAGCACTTGGTCGCCAATAGCTTTTATGACAGGCTAGAAGACCATAGCCTTCGACAAAGATTTTCAGAAGTGTGTGCTAAGCTCGAGACCTGAGCATGCCGTGTTACTTCATAGGGATTTGCCATGGCTTAGTCCACAGGGATGTTTGCTAGCCCAAGGGATCAGTTAAAGGAGACACAGGAAGGCATGCAAATACACTAACATACCCCTATGTATATATAA
>NC_051404.1:5993052-5993583 GCF_015228065.2 Penaeus monodon | reverse complement strand
GGAGGGTGTGTGGGTGCGTGCTATTAAAACTTATACGAGGTATTCGCCTAAAGTGACCAGTCACCATCATAAAGAGATAAACAACAGGTATTTGTTAACAAAACAGGCCGCTGTTGTTTCATGCACAAAGCTGTTTACTTGAGTTCCACGCTATGTGAAAGGCTTATAAAGTGTAGAGAGATCCTCAAGGTACAGGAGCGAGAATGCTAGAGGAATTACGAGGCCTATATTCAAATGAGAAAAATTGCGTGTTCTGTTAAATGGTTTTATATAGCTATAGGCGGACTTCATGGTTAGTGAACCGCAAAAACTATACTACACAAATCGAGGTTATATATAGTGTAAATTCCAAATCCACTTAGATGTTTCTTTTTTTTTTTTTTACATTTTATACGCATCTGCATATATATTGGAAGAAAATACTAACAAGTTAGCATATTATTCCTTGTACCAAAGTTAATGTTTACATCAGTCTCCGATATGTAGGTCAATCCATAATGAGTGAAATGTCAAAAGGCGATGGATGACTCG
>NC_051404.1:5992305-5993023 GCF_015228065.2 Penaeus monodon | reverse complement strand
CGCAGTATGCAACAAATAAAAATCATAGCTCAAGAGGAAGGTAGAAACAGAGCGGGGGTAGAGGAATAGTGGTTCTGCCCAACAGCTTCCTCCACCCATTGAGAAATCCACTTGGATAGCCAAACATAGGCCGACCGTTAAGAGAAAATTATCTCTTCCTCCGTGACGCTTAATTGGCCCGGAATGTTCCGCCATCACGCATTGATTCGAACGCTTCCATGCTTCGAAAAGCCGAATCATTAGCACGGACTCGAAGCTTTTGTTTAAGCCATAGTGCGAATGACGTAGAAGCTCTTGTTAAGCCTTAGTGCGAATAACATAGAACCTCTTTTTAAGCTATAGTGCGGGTAACGTAGACGCTCTTGTTAAGCTATAGTGCGGGTAACGCAGAAGCTCTTGTTAAGCTATGGTGCGGGTACCGTAGAATCTCTTGTTAAGCCATAGTGCGAATAACGTAGAAGCTCCTATTATGCGAGAGTGTGAACAGAAAAGAAGCGAAAGCTCGGAGCTTCGGACTTGCCTCACGGTCTGGCAGCGCGAATTGCGAAGAAGCGAAAGCTTGAACTTTGTAACCGAAGCGCTACGGAAATTTGCTATTCACTCCAGTCGAAAAAAGAATTTTAATGAACGTTTTGCGAGATCGTATCTGATTGTGGTATTCTTTATTTCATTTTCGGAATACTGTCGTTTTTCATATCGAGTTTTACTTATCTATCAA
>NC_051404.1:5991904-5992237 GCF_015228065.2 Penaeus monodon | reverse complement strand
ATCTGTATATTCATCTCACCGGATTCATGTATAACACAGAGTCATTAGCATATTCTCCGGTTCACTGAGGTCCAAGTAAAGCTAGGTCACTCCGCCATTATCTCTATACCATTAGATTATATGATCCGTCAGTACTAATCCTGTCATATCATTCCTTCAGCCCACTTACAACCGAAGTAGAACAGCTAATTCATCTGAAAGTAAAAGTATAAAGTAAGCAAACAGAAGGGTGCCAGTAAGCGCAGATTTATACACCGTGTTAATCGGTAAGCATTGCCAGCTTGAGTTCTGTTATTGTCGATATATTGCATTCTCTCTCTTAAGCTGTCTCTC
>NC_051404.1:5990507-5991746 GCF_015228065.2 Penaeus monodon | reverse complement strand
GCGTTGTAGTCACCGAGTAAAAATGTGAAACCCAATTCTTCCCCAAGTTTCTTCATATAGAAAGTAAAAAGGGATAAATAAAATGTAATGAAAATTATATAGATAGATAAATAGTTTGAAAGATGGACAGAGGTAAAAGAAAGAAAGGAACACATGTAATGGGGTTACAGGCTCTCATGACACACAAATCCTGATTCCCCGTAATGGCCACTTCGCCCCTAAGAAAACTGTACGCTCATACGAAAAGAAAAGAAAAGAGTTGTCTAAGTCGCTCATCTCCTCATCGCTCACCTATATCCACACGTTTCCAATAGCCATTAATAATTCGCAAATGGCCGTTAGGGTCAAATAAATATACCTGTTGATATCCAAGCAAGACAACATGCGCGGACGTCACTTACTTTCTCTTTCGTCCAGTGCAAGAGTGGCTGAGACTATGACAACAAAAAGCATGGCAAAAAATGTCAAAATGACCTTAGGACATCACGATTATCGTCTAGAATACGGGTGTATTTAACTTAAACTGCAACACGTGACAGATAAAATTTCGTAAGAATCATTTCCTTCAAGAGGAGGCGACCGACCGTTCTGTATTGACACATTTCTAACGGGACATTCTGAACTCCGGAAAGCTTCTTCAGACAGCTATCCTCTTCTAAAAGAAAAGAAATATTTATCGCAAACGCTACCATTTAATCAGTTGTCTGTACAACTTGTGTGTTTCTAGTTCAAGAGGAGACAAGAAGAAGAAATATATATATTTTTATTGCCTTTCTCAACATTACGTCATGAGCTGTAAATATTAACCCGAAACTTTTTTAGGTAAGGAATGGAAACGACAGAGAGAAAAAAAAAATGACCACTCGATGGTACTACTAGTTTCACCCGCGGTTAAGCGATGCCTTTTACAGATTATTTTTCATGGACGCCTTTTCAGCCTCTCATCAGTCACACTTCGTTAGTTGAGGTTATTCCAATAACAGATCATTTTGAGACAAAAAATACCCAGACAGAATTGGAAACTTTAATGAGTGAATTCATGGTATTGTCTCCTTTATGCGTTGATTATCGTACACTAGGAGGGTGCGCTAGCTGGCTCTGAATGCTGGATAAAAGTGAAATTTCTTGTCGCTTTTTCTTTCTATCGCCTCGCATTCTTCAAAATACATGTACCTTTGAAGCGTACTCATCTTTTGCCAAAAAGTCGTGGTGTTCTAACCCAAAACCAGTGAAATAAAA
>NC_051404.1:5990308-5990482 GCF_015228065.2 Penaeus monodon | reverse complement strand
GAACCGCAAGGAGAAAAACGAACGAAAAAAAAAAGTTATGGCCAATCGAGTGGTCGAAAAGTGAAAACTCGCTCCAGCTCGTTACGGAGCAGACGCGGACGTTTCCTGCTCCGCCTCCGTTATATACCTGCGTTTCTTTGTCGTTTGTCGTTAATCTCGAAAGGAAGATCCACC
>NC_051404.1:5990188-5990283 GCF_015228065.2 Penaeus monodon | reverse complement strand
CTCCCGAGGCTCGATCTGGGGAGGGAGGTGTGTGTGTGTCTTTTTGGTGTTTCTTGTGTAACCGTGCACATATTCTCTGGCTCTGTTGGCACACG
>NC_051404.1:5989950-5990119 GCF_015228065.2 Penaeus monodon | reverse complement strand
GCAAGGAGAAAAACGAACGAAAAAAAAAAGTTATGGCCAATCGAGTGGTCGAAAAGTGAAAACTCGCTCCAGCTCGTTACGGAGCAGACGCGGACGTTTCCTGCTCCGCCTCCGTTATATACCTGCGTTTCTTTGTCGTTTGTCGTTAATCTCGAAAGGAAGATCCACC
>NC_051404.1:5989830-5989925 GCF_015228065.2 Penaeus monodon | reverse complement strand
CTCCCGAGGCTCGATCTGGGGAGGGAGGTGTGTGTGTGTCTTTTTGGTGTTTCTTGTGTAACCGTGCACATATTCTCTGGCTCTGTTGGCACACG
>NC_051404.1:5989240-5989666 GCF_015228065.2 Penaeus monodon | reverse complement strand
CATTTCCCCCACTCTCTTCTTTAAGAGAGAGAAGTGATACAAAAACAGATTAACCCTACTTCATATAAACCAATGAAAATATAACCATGCGTTTACGAATAAAATAGTTTACAAGCGTCACCTAACAAAACCCTAAGTGCCTCTCAAAATGCTCTGCTTTCGATCGACGCGACTACAGAATTCAGTCCCCGGGCCACAGGCGAGGTTCTTGCTTGCGTGTGTTCCTGAAGGGGAGCAGCAAAGGCGTCTAATAAGGTGACTTGATCGACCAACAGGAACTACTGATGCAGAATCATCCTTCGGTCGCCTTTCGAGCGCCAGCAACAAGCCTCTTATTGTTCCATTGACTCGGGGAGAAAGAAGAAATAAAAAACGAGAGTCACGCATGCAAGTTTTAATCTCACTCACTACTTGATTGAATTTTAG
>NC_051404.1:5988941-5989019 GCF_015228065.2 Penaeus monodon | reverse complement strand
GACACACACACACACGCATTAGTCAATTTATATCTATCCATCTTAAATGTGTTCATGTATGTATGTATGCGCGCGCGC
>NC_051404.1:5988152-5988844 GCF_015228065.2 Penaeus monodon | reverse complement strand
ACTACAGCCCCCAACCAGCCCCTCCTCCACCCTGCATTTCGCTGCCTGCTCGCTCTTCCGGCCGAGAGCGCCTCCGCCATTGCGACAGCTACTATTCCGACCCTACCTATGCCCCACTGACCTCGGAAGACTATCACTGCCCTCGTGACATCGTCTATGACCCGATACCCTTGGCCCTGACACGGCCCCTCGTATATGGCCTTATACCTGTGATTACCGGTGGACATGACGCAATTAATCGGGAAACCTCGGTCATGACCTGACTCCTTGCGCGATGCCTGCTTGCCGAGTGCGTGCTGGGTCATTCACTCGGGTCTGGCCAGGACATCGAGGAGAGGAAGAAGCCAGGTCATTGCCCAGGGAATGAATGGCCTCTTTAAACGAGTTTTAAGACGTAAAACTTATTTGGCCTTCGAGGGGAATCGATCACAGTCGGGAGGAAAGATTTAAACAGGTAAGAATCACAATAGAGAAAAATGTAAATTAAAAATAACCAATATATTATTTTCGGTGTGTTCATTTGCCTTTTTTTCGGGTATAAGAAGACCTGAAGTTAAGCTGCTGGGATTTTATCTGAAGCCTGACTCGCACTGGCCAAGGGTGTGGCCAGCAGGTTTGGTTTATGAGCAGAGTGGGGGTTGGGGGAATGGGCGTGGTTTGGGATGCGGGTGGGCGGGGATGGGTGTGGTTTG
>NC_051404.1:5987803-5988034 GCF_015228065.2 Penaeus monodon | reverse complement strand
TTGACAGACGCTGAGCTTGGCGGCCTCAGCGCGAGTTGACATTTGACAGGTTTCGGAGTGGAATGAAACCCGTTCTTGACCGCTGATGCAGCGACACCTCTTCGTCCTGAGATCGCCTCCTCACTTTCGTTGGGCTCCTTCCCTCCCTTGCCCCCCCCTCCCTGCGCCCCTCCTTCCATCTACCTCCATCCCAGAAAGTTTCTCCCCCTCTCTCAGCCTCCCTCTCCATAC
>NC_051404.1:5987434-5987577 GCF_015228065.2 Penaeus monodon | reverse complement strand
AACCTCCCTGGGCGAGACGTGCTGTGGGCTGAGCCGCCAAAGGAAAGAAGGAACGTGACATTTCGATCAGGATGAGTTGGCGGCGGATGAGTGGGAGG
This sequence comes from Penaeus monodon, assembly GCF_015228065.2. Taxonomy (NCBI): domain Eukaryota; kingdom Metazoa; phylum Arthropoda; class Malacostraca; order Decapoda; family Penaeidae; genus Penaeus; species Penaeus monodon. The sequence continues at coordinate 5,987,479 of NC_051404.1, read as the reverse complement.
GAACGAGAGACAACGACAGACATTACTCTTTCTCTCTTCCTCTCT
>NC_051404.1:5987153-5987321 GCF_015228065.2 Penaeus monodon | reverse complement strand
TTAGGATGCTTAGCTGCTTGTCTCCGTATCAGCGCCTGCCCTTGTGTTCCCTCATTCCGTGGCTGCTGACGAAATTTTCCCCCTTTTTGGAGTTCCCCCGGAAATTGTCGGCATTTGGTCTCTTGATTCGAAAGACGAGGCGCGGAGGTCGTCCCGGTCGCGCGTGGT
>NC_051404.1:5986537-5986690 GCF_015228065.2 Penaeus monodon | reverse complement strand
GCGAAAGAGAAAAGATGCCAATTTTACCGCAGCAGAAACCCGCCCTCCACTTTGCTTGCCCCGTCAGCTCGCCGCCGCGGCAGTCATGCATGCAAGCACCTTCATAACGCCAAGCCTATTCGCCATGCACAAGACACGACGTAACGCGGCTGT
>NC_051404.1:5986161-5986300 GCF_015228065.2 Penaeus monodon | reverse complement strand
GGTAGCAGACACACAACTTTTCCCGCTGAATAACCCGGCCGCTTCAGAGAAAGTGAAACTCTCCAAACCGAGCATCTGCTGGCGCCCTCCCCTGGGGGTCGCCCTCCCCTGCGTGGGGGGGGGGGGGCTACAACCTCTT
>NC_051404.1:5984888-5985078 GCF_015228065.2 Penaeus monodon | reverse complement strand
TTCACCAAAAGGCGGCGGCGATCGGGCTGAGGGCTGCCCCTTTGGGAATAGATTTCTGCTGACCCAGCGGAGTGCCATCTCTGGGAGCCGTGACGTGGACATCCATCTGGGCACAGGGGCGCTCTAAGTTTTGGAAAACCAGAAAATCGAGCTGATCTTCATTTTTAGCATCTTAATTTCTCAGCGTTGG
>NC_051404.1:5984204-5984390 GCF_015228065.2 Penaeus monodon | reverse complement strand
CAAATGTAAATTTTTAATGTAAGTTCAATAAAGCAACGATGTGGTTCTGCGTTCATGGATTTCCCAATTCCTACAAGCAAGATATTTTCCTCTTTTGCTTCAACCTCGAGTTTTTCTTCTCCCTTACCTTTCCTTTTCTTCTCATTTATATCCTGATCTTCCACTTTCTCTACTTTCTCTACCCCT
>NC_051404.1:5983696-5983829 GCF_015228065.2 Penaeus monodon | reverse complement strand
CTCCTGCTCCTCTCCCGTGGCTTTTAATAGCCCTGTGCTATTTCTCAGTCGCGTGACCTTAATCCTCGGCCGCCAGGGGCTACGCCTCAGTGTTTCCGATCCTGGTCAAAAACATTCTAAATTTTTCGGTAGA
>NC_051404.1:5982417-5983052 GCF_015228065.2 Penaeus monodon | reverse complement strand
GTGATTTTCTGGGAAATTCTTCTCTTCCGCCATCTTGTCTCTTCGTATGACGTGTCTCGTCTTTGGGTTCTCGGTCTGTCTCTTTCTTCTCCTTCTCTTCTCCTTCTTCTTTTTCTCTTTTATTATCTCTCTTCGTCCTTTTGGTTCAGTTTTTTTTTTCTCTTTGTTTCTTCTGTTTCTCTTCCCTTTCTCCATCTTCTCTTCCCTTCCTTCATCTTCTCTCCCCTTCTTACATCTTCTCTTCCTACTCTTTCCCCTTTCTTCGTTGTTCACTTACGTCTATTATTCTCTTATCTATTATTCTCTAATCATTTTCATTTTTTTATCTTTCCTCCTTCGCGTCCCTTTCGCGTCATTCTTCCTCCTGACCCGCGCAATTTATCCTTATAACGGGGTTTTCTCTTCCTCTTCATTCTAAAAAAAAAAACTTTTTCCTACTTTATTTCCTTCCTTCGTTTCTCTTTCTCTGTGCTTCTTTTTTTCTCTCGAACTCTATATCCGTTCTTCATTTGTTTCGTTTTCTCTTCTCTGTGTTTTTCTTTCTTTCTTTCATTCTTTCTTTCTTTCTTTCTTTCTTTCTCTCTTCTCTTTCTTCTCTCTCTCCTTCATTTTCTTCCTTCCTTCGTACGTTTCCT
>NC_051404.1:5981977-5982352 GCF_015228065.2 Penaeus monodon | reverse complement strand
CCTGAAGACACGCTGGAAAAGAAAGCGCTCGAGAATCATGTCCAGCAGGGGGGAGGGGGGGAGGAGGAGGGGGTAGGGAGGTAGTGGCCCGGTGGTGTGCTGGAGACGGAGGGGAGGGGAGGGAGAGGGGGAGGGGGAGAGGAGGGTGGTTGAGGCCTGGTGGTGTGTCGTGTAGGGGGGGAGGGGAGGGGAGGGGGAGAGTAGGGGGAGTTCAGGCCTGGTGGAGAGCGAGGGCTGGGGGGGGGAAGGGGAAGGAGAAGGGGGGGAGCATCTGTGTTAAATTTGTGTTATTTTCACTTCGCCATTTCACTTTTACTGGGAGATGATGGTGCGAATTTTTTTCTCTCCTTTTTTTGGCTTCTACTTCGGATTTTT
>NC_051404.1:5979748-5981561 GCF_015228065.2 Penaeus monodon | reverse complement strand
ACATATTTACCTCTATAATATGCGTCCCATTTAAAAGCCAGTCTCCTAAGATCTAAATATGGTGCCCCTAAACCGCATTACATATAAGGACCAACCCACACTGTAGCAAGCTTTTCCTCCATTCAAATCCAGAAATCCTCATAAGCGTGTATTTCCTCTAAGTAAACTATAAGAAAACACCGATCATCTTTCGCACTCGAAGGAGGCGCCTCAGAAAACTTTTCCTTATAGTGGCTGGACAGATTCTCCCCGTGAGCACAAAAGCAAAGGCCGGTCGGGAGGCTCTGCTGCTCTCATGCAAGGCAACTGCACAAAATCTCACGAAGGCGATCTTAACTTCAGTGCATGACTTCCTTGTGCTGCTGGATCGTTCATCTTTTTGCGAGGTGTGGTGTTCCTGGCAGGGGTAATTTTTTTAAAGCGAGCATCCTGCCCTTCCTTCCTGAGACTCCTGTGTGACCTCCTATCGCACACACACACTCCTTCACACGACGAGGAAAGTGGCCAAAAATGAAACGAAGGTCACTCGGTTCTAAATGTTCTCTCGCTGGATCAGGTATGATGAAGACTGTTGAAACATCGTCCAGCGCAAATAGGGGGGTCAAATACCCTGGTCAAATATCACACCACACCACTGTATGCACTGGATCAAAATCTGTGTCATCGCGAGGCACTGTCAACACCAGGGTACGTACGACACCGCCCGGGCACCAGAGTTCCTTCGTGGGAAGCACAAATACCCCGTATCGCCATCCTCAGTCAACGGTAAAAAAACGAGTTGTCCGATTCCTATCCTTCACCCAGTGGCGGAGAGCGTCGAACCCGGAAAGTCAAGTTGGCAATTACATCACCCGAGCCTTGCTGCACAAAGCCTTGTCAATTACACGTTAGCAAAATACTCCGGATTCCTCCACTGAAGGCAGACGTCTCCTTCGTTTGCTTCGTCGACTGGTATGAAAGTGCAAGGAAAATTCATTAAAATAAGATCGAGGTTGATAGCTCCAGAGATACAAATTTACTCGAATGCCTGCAACGCTGCAGACCTCTGCACCTGCTCGCCGTTTCTTATATGGATTCACTTTCTTAAACGTAGGCGCCTTTTTTTGTTGTGGTCTAACAAAACTTTCATTTATTCACTGTAGAAAATTCACTTTCCTAAGTTCTCTAAAATTCATTGTCTCCATAATTATGGTAATGAATGAGTTTATTCATTGCAGAATGTCTCCCGTTGAGCCGAATCATCACTGCTTTTACACTTCCTGCAACATTAGGTTATCTCGCCAACGCATGACACTTGGAGATTTCAACGCCAGAAAGTTATCTTCAGTTAGGAAAAGTAGTGAACTCACCTTGATTCGTATCCAGTATGAAGGTCCTATTGGAGAAGGAAGTCACTCTCGCTTAAGTATAATCACTCGTAACACAATTATCCGTGCACAATCCAGGTCATAACACTGCCAAGGCTTGAGAGTGGTGTCACTTTGTGTTACACTATGTACACTTCCACTGTTATGGTTGCCACACGACACTGCACTAGAAGAAGGCCGTATAGTCAGAGAGCACCGTGCTGGTGATCACGGGCTGGGGCGCGCCTCACACACGCTCGCAGGAGACACGAACCCAACCATCGCATACCACTCGAAAAGCGAAACTGCCGTAACCTACATTCACACACGATACTAAAAGGGAAAACCCGCCACCTCGCGTTCCGCCGATGGGCCGGCAAGTTTCACTTGCTGGCGCGCCTCGCCCCCACGCTCCTCCTTCCTCCTCACAGCGCCCCCAGCCTCACACGCTCCCCACACCGGCCGGG
>NC_051404.1:5978667-5979726 GCF_015228065.2 Penaeus monodon | reverse complement strand
GGCCTCCCCACGGCCGGACATGAGGGCTGGCATTACTAACCTAGTGACTGGTGGGAGCGCGGCCGCGGTGGGACACACGCCGTGGCCGCCCAGCACCGTAAAGTAACGGACTCGCGCCGCTTCTGCCAGACTCCTCCAGCCTTGGCCGAGGTCGCTTGCCAACACCTCTTCAGTCCTCCCTAGTTTAACTTGGATTTTTATCATCCACTGCTGATGCTCCGAGTAAAAGAGTGGATTCGTGGAAGGCCGTGGCCACGTATATATTTGGAAGAACAGGTGTAGCAGGTGCCTTCATGTACACCATGCATTGTGTAGCGGTCAGTTCTCTGGATCGGAAATGAGTCAGAAGTATGCCGACAACAAATAACAAGTCGGGAGAATGGGATTACGAGTGTTAATTCATCAGATTCACACCAAAACATACATTTATTTATGGGAGTAAAGGAAAACGACAGTAAGGAGTAGATGGTGATCACTTTCAGACCAAAACGCTGGCAACGTCGCACTAGGAACCGAGGAGATGTGACAACATGGCGGGCAGGAGGGGCGTAAGAAAGTTGGTTGAGGCTGATTAAGAGTCCACCCACTTCCACTTATATCGTCTACTTCACTTTACTTTCGCCTTCTAGATCGATTAAAAATTACGTGTAATAAGATCGGCCACAGTCACAAGCACGGGAGGAAATTCACTGCGATACACACACCTTCCCCGAGACCCGTTTATGCGAGGTGGATTGCAGGAGGTAGTAAGAGTGTTGTCAATCCCCAAGGCAGTGGCTAAAACAGGCTCGTGTAGTAACTCTAGTAAAAATACTCCCCGCTGGCTTTCTTACATTAGATTCAGTTTATGTTGTCAGTTTTGTACTTTCTATCGTTTCCGAATATCATGGATTTTTGTTCGACAAGCAGTACAGTGTTTCTGTACTTATTAAAAGAAACAAACGTTTCTTTGGTTCCGTTACCTCTTTATTGCCTAACCCATTGATCTAGCTTTCTAGGTTTGTAACAACTCGGGAATAATGTTTTGTTTCTGTTTTTCTTGTAAACCACCTCTACTAA
>NC_051404.1:5978199-5978558 GCF_015228065.2 Penaeus monodon | reverse complement strand
GAGTATCAAGAATTAAAATTCCAACTGCGTAATAGAGATAACTGAACTACAGGTGAAGTAAGTTTTGTATTTTGTCATCGCCTTTCCCGAATCTTCTAGCAATGATAATAAACACCAAAGTCCTTTAACGCTATTCTTGTTAATCATAATATCTCTTTTAATCACTTTAATCATTTTCGCGTTTTCCGGGTCATAGTCTAGTACTTTTTTTTTCTCTCAGATCGAGCAATTTTCTCCGTCGCACTTTCACTTCTTCGTCACGCTCCCCCTTCTTTTTTTTCCTTAAATATGCTCGTAATCAACCAGGTCATGTTCTTATCTTCAACTGAACACGCTGACAATTTTTTGTTCTTTGCGAT
>NC_051404.1:5977890-5978028 GCF_015228065.2 Penaeus monodon | reverse complement strand
TTCATTCTCATCACAGATCTCATCGTTGCTGTTTTTTTTTTTAGAAAGAGAGAAATAAATCCTTTGGCGTAGCTTGATTACCTTGGTTTATTCATGTTAGTTAAAGTTATTTGTATCTTATCTCGTTCTTTTAACAAG
>NC_051404.1:5976866-5977710 GCF_015228065.2 Penaeus monodon | reverse complement strand
GAATATCTTGAGCCATTTTTCCTCAATCGTCCTTTGGTTCCCACATCCTACCGAGCAACGCCTCTTCACAGATCCCTCCTACGGGTCTTCCTCTCGTCTTTGCCATTAAAGCATGCGTTCAGGGAGGGACGGGGCAGGTTAACAGCGGAGCAGAACACACAAAAAAAAAGACCTTCGTACAGTCGTAAGGTGTGCCAGGCAACCAGCCCTAGGATTCCACACGGCTCGGCAAGTTCTAGGATTCCACACGGCTCGGCCAGCCCTAGGATTCCACAAGGCTCAGCAAGCTCTAGGATTCCACACGGCTCGGCCAGCCCTCGGATTCCACACGGCTCACCCAGCCCTCGGATTCCACACGGCTCACCCAGCCCTCGGATTCCACACGGCTCACCCAGCCCTCGGATTCCACACGGCTCACCCAGCCCTCGGATTCCACACGGCTCACACAGCCCTCGGATTCCACACGGCTCACCCAGCCCTCGGATTCCACACGGCTCACCCAGCCCTCGGATTCCACACGGCTCGCCCAGCCCTCGGATTCCACACGGCTCACCCAGCCCTCGGATTCCACACGGCTCACCCAGCCCTCGGATTCCACACGGCTCACCCAGCCCTCGGATTCCACACGGCTCACCCAGCCCTCGGATTCCACACGTCTTACCCAGCCCTAGGATTCCACACGGCTCGCCCAGCCCTCGGACTCCACATGGCTCACCCAGCCCTAGGATTCCACACGGCTCGGCCACTCGTCGGCTTTCTAGGGGCTGCGCGACTTCTCCGAGACTCCCCTGGATCCCGCTAAGACCTGTTGGCTGAGGAAGTCCACACCCAGGGAGCCACGGGT
>NC_051404.1:5976193-5976766 GCF_015228065.2 Penaeus monodon | reverse complement strand
GGTTTTGCGTTCTCTCCGTTACCCTTCCTTTTCCTCTTTGTCGCCTAAAGCATCTTCCTTTTTCTCTCACACGCTAATTCCTCTTCCTTTTTCACACTCGTTTTCCTTTTTCTCCTGTTCTCTTTTTCCTCGTGGGTATTCCCTTCCTTTATTCCCTTTTTCTAACCCTGTAACACTTTCCTCTATTTCCCCTCGTTCTCTTCACTCCTCTTTCATTCTAACTTCTCTTTTTCTTCTCCCTTCTCTTCCTTATCTACCTTCTTCTCTTTCCTTTCTCCCTTCTCTTCTTCCTTTTCTCCCTTCTCCTCTTCCTCATCTTCCTTCTCCTCTTCCTTTTCTCCCTTCTCTTCCTTTTCTACTTTCTCCTCTTCCTTATCTTCCTTATCCCATTTCTCTTCTCCCTTCTCCCCTCCCCCCCACTCATATATTTTTTTCTTCCTCAATTCCTTATCATCATCTTCCTCCCAATCTTCGTCTTCCTCCTCCTCCCCTTTTCCACTCTTCTTCCTCCTCCTCTTCTTACACCCTTTCTCCTTTATCCTCTTTTCTCGTTCTCTATTAGCTTCTATTCTT
>NC_051404.1:5975349-5976101 GCF_015228065.2 Penaeus monodon | reverse complement strand
TACTCCTAATTTCTCCCTCTTCCTCTTCTTCTTTCATTTCATTCAGTTTTATTTGCTTATATTAAGTATTCAGTTTCTTGTTTATTTTTTCTTTCCTCTCTTCTGTCTTTTCTTTCATTCCCTCTCCCTTTTTTTCTTTCTTTGTTTGATTTCTGCTTTTATCTTTCTTTCTCTCCTCCTCTTCCTTTCCCTCGTCCACTCCTTGTTCTTCATTCTTTCTTTCCAACCTTCTTTTCCTTCTCCTGTTTCATTCCCTTTTTTATTCCTTTTTTCTCCCTATTCCTTTTTTTTCTTCCTATTCCTTTTCTTTCTCCTGTTTCATTCCTTTTTTTTCTCCTTATTCCTTTTCTTTCTTCCTATTCCTTTTCTTTCTCCTGTTTCATTCCCTTTTTTTTCTCCCTATTCCTTTTTTTTTCTCCCTATTCCTTTTCTTTCTCCGTATTCCTTTTTTGTTCTTCCTATTCCTTTTGCCAAATTACACCAACGTTTAGTCAGTGTTCATTTAAAATATTCATATATGCTGGTCCAGCTTTATGCAACGTAGTATTTCCATATACCCTCAGGCAAAGGACATCAGAACATACTAATTATATTACATAGATTCTTTAAAGCATAGCGAAACGTATATACTGCTGAATCCATAATTTGTATTTTGTGTATATTCTTATGAACGCTAATTATAGAAGTTCATATATTATATTTCAGGTACCATGTGCGTTAATGAATGATTCATGAGTATTATTCATAATGGA
>NC_051404.1:5974639-5974984 GCF_015228065.2 Penaeus monodon | reverse complement strand
CATTAAACAGTAGTAACAAAGGTACAGTGACGCTGTATTTTATATCCCTGTATCCCTAACATCCAAGCTTATGATTAATAAAATGTTGCTGGGATTCTATCGTTATTTTCTGACCGACGTACCAGAACGTAACAAAGACTGCTAACCAAAATCCTGGTCCCTTAGTCTGACAAGATTACTCTCCCGATACCACGTTAGCGTTTATACCAAAGGAGCTGTACGTTATGCGATACCATCTTCATCCGGGTAGTGTACCTTGTGTTGCATGATGGCAAGCTTTGCAATAGCATATTGCGGGAACTCCTCAGATGGGCACCACCGGAGGGGTCACTTGTGCAACTGCTA
>NC_051404.1:5974059-5974360 GCF_015228065.2 Penaeus monodon | reverse complement strand
ACTCATTTATTCATCAACGAAATTCAGATTAATTATATTCTAAATAACTTACGATATGCCATTATAAGTCTTGATTCGAGAGAATTGATCTTTTTCATCTATAAATAAAATACAATCAGTAGTTTTATTTTTATTTTTTTTGCGTAAATACGTATTTCATATTTCTATTTCTGTTCCTTTTTTTAAGAGGTTTGACCATTCTAGTTGGCTTTATATTGTAAACAGAAGAACATTTTTGTTCTTAAATAGTGTCACTCTTCTTGAAAAGGATGTTTGATCTTGCTAAGGTTGTACGTATGGA
>NC_051404.1:5973863-5973957 GCF_015228065.2 Penaeus monodon | reverse complement strand
ACGTCGTGTACGTGTTTATTTAAAAAAGAGGAAGATATATTTTTTCTCGTTTCTCGCTTTTCTTTCAAGATAGAAGCAAACGACAGGGGTATTT
>NC_051404.1:5973501-5973678 GCF_015228065.2 Penaeus monodon | reverse complement strand
ACTTAAATAAGAGCTAAATATTTTAACCAAGAATTCGCTTGAGCTTCATGTATCCTTTATTTTCCGGTTTATTCGAATCCAATTCTTTTCTTTTCTTTTAATATCATATGACAATGTTGTTGGCACAGCCTGTTTCATGCAATTTAAAGTCGGTTTTTTTGCTTTTCTCTTGTATTT
>NC_051404.1:5972806-5972882 GCF_015228065.2 Penaeus monodon | reverse complement strand
CGTTTTCTTTACGTCACGAAACGGAAGCGCGTCGACCAGCGCAAAGGAACCTCCGCCCGACCGCTGACTCAGCCCT
>NC_051404.1:5971430-5971849 GCF_015228065.2 Penaeus monodon | reverse complement strand
TCCGGCCAGACAGGACCACCAACCGTTACGTCGGAGGAGGGCAGGAAACGAAGCCAAGGCGTGGTCTAAAAATCGGCTCCTGAGGGGAATGAATACCTTCTGCTGGATTATCGGATATCCAAAAGCAGTGGGAGGAGACGACGCGCGGACCAGACTGAGTATGGCAGTTGAGGAAGGCCGCCCGAGGGAAAATGTTACTCATTTACACCGAACTATGGCACTGAAGGTTTTTTTTTTTAATCATACGGAGCCAAAATCCGTTGGAATCTCATTCATCTCGCTCACGACAGACATCTCACTTTCACTCACATCTGCTATGCGATGCGGTGATAAGTACCGTTAGCATAATGTAAATGCGATTTAGTTAACAGGTTCATTATCGTATTCATAACAAAAATAAACAATAACGCGGGGAGTCC
>NC_051404.1:5971057-5971279 GCF_015228065.2 Penaeus monodon | reverse complement strand
CGCGTGCGTATGCATGTGCGTGTATACGTACGCCATATTCACATACTTACATCTAACGCATGTACGCATGAGAGGAACCGTGCACAAGGCCACGGAAGCAATTCTTTTTTCTCGCTCATTTTGCGGACATTTCCGGTGACGGGAGATCGGAAGAGCGAGATGACTCTGAAGGTATTTCCGCGAGGTTACGGAGATACTTGGGTTTCCTCCGGGATTTTGGGT
>NC_051404.1:5969419-5970375 GCF_015228065.2 Penaeus monodon | reverse complement strand
TCGCCCCCCCCCCCCATTTTTCTTGACGTATTCTATGTCCAATTTTCGCTCTCTGTCGTCGCTCGCAAACATGTCATTTACCCAAACCCGATCCGGGTTAGTCAACCTTTGCAACGGCCTTCACAAGGTGAGACACTTCTTTTGTAGCTCTCCTCCCCTCTCCCCTCTCCCTTGCCCCCTCCCTCCCTCCCTCTCTCACTCGCTCTCCCTCCCCCCCTCCGCCCCTTCTCTCCGACCTCTTACACTCCCTCTCTCCCCCTTCCCTCTCTCTCCTACCTCTCTCACACGCTCTCCCTCCCCCCGTCCCCTCTCTCCTACCTCTTACACACGCTCTCCCTCCCCCCTTCCCCTCTCTCCTACCTCTCACACTCGCTCTCCCTCCCCCCTTCCCCCCTTTCTCACACTCGCTCTTCTTCACCCTGTCCCGTCTCCCCTACCTCTCCCTCTCATTCACCTCCCTTTCCCCGTCCCCTGGGTTCTCCCTCTCTCCTCTCCCTTGCCCCCTCCCTCCCTCCCTCCCTCCTTCTTCCTCCCCCATCCCTTGCTTCCTCCCTCTCTCTCATTTGATCTCCCTCCCCACGTTCCCTGTGTCCTCCCTCCCACATTCACCTCCCTCACTCAGTCCTCTGTCCTTTCCCTCTCCCATCACTCATTCGTTCTTCCTCTCCCCTGCCATCCCCTCCCATCTCTTCTCTCCTCATCTCTGTCTCTCCCCGCTTTCAATTCATTCCCTCGTTTCACTCTCTTTCCATCCTCCAACTCATTCCGTTATACGTAACTCCTGTTCTGCCTCCTTCACACTCCATCATCCACTATCTCTTAATTCCCAATTACTCCTTTATGCATTCCCTCCCTCTCTCCTTTCCGCATCTATTCCCTCCTTCTCTCTCTCTCTCTCTCTGCCTTGCATTTAATACTTAGCTTCACCTTTTTTTTCATTGTTATTTTCCTTCCCT
>NC_051404.1:5968850-5969364 GCF_015228065.2 Penaeus monodon | reverse complement strand
CCACACCTGTTGCGTGGGAGTGAGACATGCGACAAAGTCAACGTGTAAACGGGTACAATAGGAGTACGAACTTATTACTACGGTAACAGTGCATTTTAATTGCTGTCTAAGTATCTAAGATGATTTTATTTCCAATTTCGATTTTTATTACTTTAGATTTTGATGTTCTAAGGCGTTGCGTCCAGCCAGAGAACTTCGCCAGGGTCAGTAACTCTACCAGAATTTGAAAGTTGATTTTAACGAGTCTTCATGTTTGATGTCCTTCTTGAGGGGGCAAATTAAAGTTTATTTGAGCACTGTAACTAGACTTTATTACGGTCTTAATTATGGATTGCATTTCTTTCTTGGGTGACGTAATAACGTAGGAGGAGGAGGAGTTGGAGGGAAGTGGGAGAAATATCTGGAAATAATACAAATGTACGAGAGAAGCTGGCAGTCGATTGGTCAGTGATTCGCGGATTTCTCATCCAGCACATAATATTCTCTTATGCCGCATTACTATCCTCCCCAACTA
>NC_051404.1:5968314-5968810 GCF_015228065.2 Penaeus monodon | reverse complement strand
AACCTCTTTTTATTCGTCACAAAATGGGGAAAAAAATAAAAGACAAGTAGATTAAATCCGATCTAGAGAGAATGGCTGAGAATTTGTCCCCGGCGGTTTACGTGTCTTCATGACTGACTGGTCTCGCTGGAAAGAAAAAAAAATGGATGTGAACTGTGTCGGATCCATGATTTTTATTTCTTGTTTATTCTTTATTTTCAAGTTTCTGTTACTACCAAAATTACTAGGATTTATTACTAAAACTGGTGTTCCAACAAATTATTGTCTTTTTCTTTTCCATTAATAGTAATACCGGATTTGTTTAAAACAAGTAAATGCAAAACGAGTTTGTATGATAAAGACGCATAGCTGGATTCAAGTCATATGAGCAGTTACTTGCAGATATGAAAATTACGTTCTCGACAAGAAAAAATATACAAATCAGTGGTGTAAATATTATTTTTCTCCGGTATTGGAGTTGCTAACCGGGTTTCAAGGCGCAATGATGTCTGAATCA
>NC_051404.1:5967895-5968017 GCF_015228065.2 Penaeus monodon | reverse complement strand
GCTCCAGTCGTTGGAGAGTTGCTTACAGAAACTTTGGCAGATATATGTTTGCAGCTTGGAAAATCTCTTAGTTCTGCACAAACTTTTACAATGAGTTTTCGTACCCTCATTTCCAACAATAA
>NC_051404.1:5967537-5967638 GCF_015228065.2 Penaeus monodon | reverse complement strand
GCAGTTCAATAAATGAAAACTTGGATTGAGAAATAGCAAATTTCGGATATTTTTTCGATCATCCAATTGGCCATCAAAAGAATCATTTTTTTGCATTCACA
>NC_051404.1:5967018-5967490 GCF_015228065.2 Penaeus monodon | reverse complement strand
TACCACATGTCATATAAACACGTATTCATATATATTCATATATATTTACTCTCAAGAAATTGAAACAAGAATTTTCTTAATGGCGCAAAAGCCGAAAATGCTGACGTGCGCATCGCCTTTCGCTTTTGTTTCATCGCCGATATTCCTGCCTCGGGCTTAATTATTTATTAATATTCAACTCCTGTTATACTTTATAAGTATATACTTATTCGGTGATAGTAATAATGATGATGTTGTTAATCAAATATTGGCTGTAACACATTAATTGTCACCGTCTGTATACCGATAACAATAATGATGATTGAATTATATTTATCTTCGCTATAATAAAACAACTAAAGCTTTCATCACCATCAATGATAAGGAATCTAAAGGCAGCATATTAATATCATTACCCATTACCACAAACGTTATCATATTACATTTTCGTGACAACTATCATCATAATTTTACTTTCGTGTATTCGTGCATG
>NC_051404.1:5966847-5966973 GCF_015228065.2 Penaeus monodon | reverse complement strand
ATCATAAAATCTAAATAACGCTTATCTTTCCGTGGATCTGTTTATCGATGCATTTAATCTCGACACAAGCATAAAAAAATATTTCAAACAAAGGGCGGGAGATGGTGCAATGTTGTGGCTCAATTC
>NC_051404.1:5966037-5966668 GCF_015228065.2 Penaeus monodon | reverse complement strand
GTATCTAAATGTATGGCGGTACAATCTGTTACGAATTTTTTCCTCTTTGATAGAAATAATGATAATAAAAAAAACAGTTTACATGTACGTGCTTTCATTTTCATTTATAGATAAGATATGTGCATTTTTCTTTTTTTTCCCCTTTCTTTCTTACATCTCTTCCAACTCCACTTTTCATCCCTTCCTCTCTCCCTTATCACGCATCGCATCATATTCAGTGCCATACATTAAATCATACCTTGACACGCCACACATCGCATCACATTAAATGTACATTACTTCCATCAGGCGTCATGCTACACAATACGCATCCCTCATCACACTACAGACATCACACCACAATTCGCACATCCAGCACATCATATCCAGCATACCACAATTCGCACAACTCGTCCCATTATTCGCACATCCAGCACATCGCATCCAGCATTCCATAATTCGTACCACACGACCACAATTCGCACATCCCGCACATCGCATCCAGCATTCCACAATTCGCACATCCAGCACCCCACAACTCACTCATCCCGCACATCGCATCCAGCATTCCACAATTCGCACCACAACGCCCCACAATTCGCACATCGCCTCGACCCGAAGTACGAGGAACGGCCGGAAGACGACTTTCATC
>NC_051404.1:5965555-5965998 GCF_015228065.2 Penaeus monodon | reverse complement strand
ATCTCTCGCCCGCCATCTCTTATCGCGGGCGGGAATTTTCTTGCGGGAACGCCGGCGACACGAGCGGAGCGATTGTTTGGGGGCGTGCGGGCGTGACCGGACTGGGGGCGCTGGGGAGATGGAGGGAGATACAGGGGTAAGGGGAGGGGAGGGGAAGGGGGGAGGAAACTGTTATTGTAGGGGAGGAGGGAAGGGCTATGGGAGAGGGGGAGGATGTTTTAAATGAAGGGGGGGCGTGAGGAGAGTGTGCTTGGGAGGAGGGGGGGGTTATTAAGTAGGGTCACTTAGGGGGGAGGGGGGTTAGAGAGTGGTCAAGGAGATCGTTTGCAAGACAATGATATGCTGTCGGAAGAAAAGCGGGTAACGTCACTGTGTCGGTTATCCCACGCGTACATTTGTGTTATCATACATTTAAATAATGTGTGCGTGTGTATGTATGTATG
>NC_051404.1:5963410-5963511 GCF_015228065.2 Penaeus monodon | reverse complement strand
AGTTGGTACGTTTAAGCACCTATTTCTGAGAAAGATCATTCCATCTCAGGTCATCTTGATTCGTCTCGGGTCACTGGCTACGGGATGACAAGGTGGCGCGT
>NC_051404.1:5962675-5962978 GCF_015228065.2 Penaeus monodon | reverse complement strand
TTTGTCTGTGGATAAGCAAGTGTTCGACTGTATAAGATAATGCATTTAAAGAGGGAAATAAAACACGCAAGAGCCACAGCCGGAAGTGACACTTCACAAGTACCTGGAAGTGGGCGACACTTCACGCGTTCGCAGAAGCGCCGACCTCATCACAGGTACTTCAGAAAAAAAAGGAGCTGACGAACTACATGGAAGTTTCGACAGCCGTTTGGCCTCAATACATAAAGAGAGCCACGACCCCCGCAAGGCCGGTCAGCGGAACGACCTCCCACACACGCACACAGACGAATGCAAACACGCATT
>NC_051404.1:5962417-5962533 GCF_015228065.2 Penaeus monodon | reverse complement strand
CTAAGACTACTTGATGCTGAAAAAATACTCTCGCCGTGAGAGATTGAGCAAAAACAAACAATGACAAATTGCATGGAAATGCGGCTACAAAGCCACGAAAAAGTGAGCGGACGAAC
>NC_051404.1:5962149-5962308 GCF_015228065.2 Penaeus monodon | reverse complement strand
TGAGTGAAGACGAGAGGAAACAAAGAAGACATAGCCAGCTACTGATAAATGCAATAGAAAAAAATAGGTCGGTATTTGGAACTAGATTTCGAAAGTAGCTCTCTCTTTCTCTCTTTTTCCTTTAATATCTATATTATGCAATATGTTATCGGGATTCAA
>NC_051404.1:5961893-5962007 GCF_015228065.2 Penaeus monodon | reverse complement strand
TACACACATATACAAACATATGTAATCAGACATAAACAGAAATAAGAGAAAATTGGTAAAGATAATATACCGAGGCACAAGAAACGAAGACACAAGGAACGGAAAATGGTACGA
>NC_051404.1:5960667-5960847 GCF_015228065.2 Penaeus monodon | reverse complement strand
GATCTCAAATTGTCGGTCTAAAAGCCGCTAACTAATCGACCCAACATAGTTCTTGTTAGCAACATGAGGCGCGCAGGAATTCCATCATGTTGTCTATGTTAATTCCTCCCCCGTTTCTGCTCTTCTCCATTCTCCCAATTCTGCTTCGTAATCGTCGTAAGATATCCGATGTAGTATACA
>NC_051404.1:5960041-5960359 GCF_015228065.2 Penaeus monodon | reverse complement strand
GTAATTCTAGACGGTATCCTGGAGAGCGCAATGGGCGTGGTTCTGCCTAAGGGTGACCAAGGCCTCCTCTAACCCGCCCACCAGCCCACCACCCGAGCCCGCCCACCAACCCACCAGCTGTGCCTACCCACCAGCCCACCACCCGACCCACCCACCAGCCCACCATAATGCCCACCCAACCCACCAGCAGAGCCTACCCACCAGCCCACCCACCCTCCTGCCCACCAACCGCCAAGCGATGCAGCTCACCCACTTGCCCAGCCCACCACACCCTCCTCAAACAGAGAAAAAGACGCAGATATTAGATATGATTTATTG
>NC_051404.1:5959153-5959504 GCF_015228065.2 Penaeus monodon | reverse complement strand
GTGAGCCAGTGAGCCAGTGAGCCAGTGAGTCAGCGAACAAGCGAACCAATGAGCCAGCGAGCCAGCGAGCCAGCGAGCCAGCGAACCAGCGAACCAGCGAACCAGCGAGCCAGCGAACCAGCGAGCCAGCGAGCCAGCGAACCAGCGAGCCAGCGAACCAGCGAGTAAGCCATCGAACCATCGAACCAGCGAACCAGCGAGCCAGCGAACGAGTAAAAGTCCGAAGGCGCAGTTGAGCCGCCACGTCACGCCTTGAAGAGTGTCCGGCGACCTAGAGCGTCGTCACTCGTCGGTATTGGGGTCAGCTGCAATAGGCGCCCCGGGGAAGAGGGTGGGCGGGGAGGATTGGGG
>NC_051404.1:5957577-5958186 GCF_015228065.2 Penaeus monodon | reverse complement strand
AATTCCCGGATTAGCAAATCAGATTATCGCAGAATACGAGTCCCCCAAATACATTTTGGCGGCCGTCCAAAATTTAATATCCTCGACCCCGTCCCTCATAAGCAGCCGTTCAAAGCATCGGAGGACACTCAACGCGGACTTTCCGGCTGATGGCTGTCGTCTGTAACATGTCTGTGACTTGTTTCTGTTGAATCAGTAGCGAGTCACAAACACGTTTTTTTTATGTGTGTCCATAGGCCTGTGAAATCAGAAGCAGTATACACATGGAAGAAACTTTTATATAGGTATCTTACGATTGGCAAAGAGTTATGAATATGGGATTGCTCGTTCCGAATTAGGATGCCACGATACTAATTACCATAAAGCAGCTCAATTATTTTCTCATCTGATGATAAAGAAGACTACATCGCTCGAAAAGTAATGTAATACTCCACTCCTTTCACTGTACATTTGTACTGTAATATCTCTGCTGAAGTCTTATATAAGAAACGGTCATTTGAGGTAGTACTCAATAGGACATTGATCTAATGTTACTGAATTACGTTAAAGTCTGTGGACTTTGCTTAATCCCATTCGCTGTTATAAGATACCTGAAGAAAGATCACAATC
>NC_051404.1:5956788-5957408 GCF_015228065.2 Penaeus monodon | reverse complement strand
TGAAGAAAGATCGCAATCTTTTATAATGAAATGGCACACAGATATGCAGCAGACCACGAAGAACTAGTGTCGACTTATGCAGGTAGGAAATCAGTTAAGGTACCAGCAAATTATCGCTACAAAGCGGTTGAACATTAATCTACTGAAAAAATGGAAAAACAATAAAGATTTCCATTGATGATTTATAAGTCTGTGTGTGTAAATAAATAAGCCGCTAATTTGATAAGGCCGTTGCTTCTAAGATCAACAGTTAGTGGCTCACATTTTTTAAAAAGGACTTAACATTCAGTATTCCAACATAGAGTAGTCTTTCAAATAAAATCTTGTTGCTTCAAAAAATATTCTCTTTGGTAAAACAACTAACCAGGGTTTACATTATAAATAACCATCAGGTGCTTTGAAACCATCATATTGATATTAGCCACTGTGGCATCGCGTCCTCGTAGTGGTACCAGACCAGTTGCATGGCTGTTAAATCACACAGAAGCAGGCATTCCATCGCTTGGGTTTGGTTTTATGACCAGTATAAGTTGTTCCCTTAATCTCTTTGTTTCTGCAGATGATTCCACTGCAGTCGAAATCTAATCATGCATATATTTCCATCAATTTTTCCCGATAAC
>NC_051404.1:5955827-5956764 GCF_015228065.2 Penaeus monodon | reverse complement strand
GTCCTAATCCATCCTCTAGTTCGTATCATTTATTTCATTTGTTAATATTCCCTGTAAATACGAGGGAATCACTACCTTTGTAGTTAAGAAGACAGGTGGCCCCTGAGTGCCAGCAACTGAAACTACCAATACACAAGGCCTCTATCACCCGATAGTGCCAAGACTCGCTAGTGCCATCTTCCTTGAATGCCGGTATTGACACTGCTTGATAGTTATAATATTGGAAAGTGGTATGTCTGTCTCCTAAAAGATGCGCGTCTCACCTATCCTCCTCCTGCTCCCAAATCATTGAATGAATATTCTAATCCATATATCAGCTAAATAATATTCTGAAAAATCAAAATCATTGTGACTAACCTTGCAAATCAGTTGTCACCTAACAATGCAGATGATAACGAATTTATCTTTTCGGCTCTTAGAATATGTAAATTGCTTTGAGTATATTGAGAACATGTTTGTTGAGTTATTTGTACCAAATCGTACAAAAAAATAAAACATTTATAATCATTATCGTATTGAATAAAGCTATTATAACTGACCATGTGTTTGATATATTCCACGATTCTTCTCCACAAGTATTCAAACAAAAATTGTTAAATTTCCTTATATGGAATATCAACATCATTCCGTTAAATGAAAAAAAAAGATCATTAAAAGATTTCGATAGTGAGACGAAACTCATCAATACACATCACATGCAGCGCATACCATGGACTTCATAAAAGGCATTACTTATTCAGAGCAAACAATTTTTAATATCGTTGTGGCTTCAGCAACACCAACACTCACTGGCCATTCCTGATGTAATACTGTAAAAAAAGACTCACGGGCAATGATATACAGCAAACATTTTACCATTTCCTCACATCGTTCAAATAGTTCAGAACCAAATTCTTCGAAAGCAAAAATGAAGAATCCATCAGATTTTATCAGAAAG
>NC_051404.1:5953730-5955716 GCF_015228065.2 Penaeus monodon | reverse complement strand
GATACATTAATCAATAAATGTTTTCTTCTGCAGCTAATTTTAGAATAAACAAATCATAACAGGAACTACATAAATTATGTAGAAAGTATTTGAAATATCATTATCTCATGGAGATCAATTCCGGTAATTGTACAAAAAAACAGGGTCTAGTTACCATAGGTTATGCCATAAGTTCTATTTTTAACAGAAGAAAATAACACGGAAAGAAACTAAAGACGAAATAGACAAATGTTTTTTTATCATTTTCTCAGCATTAGGCTCTAACTTATTTGAGAAAATTTCAAAACCAAGACGACCACTGCTTTTCCCGAGGGAGATCCAGTCAAACGAAAGTTCGACGTCCCTTTTAGCTGAAAATAGAATCCAACCCTTTATCAAGCAAAAAAATTTCTCCTAGGCAAGATGGTATTCACTCTCTTTGGTTTGTCTGTCCCTATTCCCTCCCTTATACTTTGCAGCCATGCTTTTTAGGCCCTCTGTTTTTTTGTTGCTGTTTTTTTGTTAGACTTCATTGGCCTGACTGAAGTATGTTTCAGTTGCTGATGACAGAAAGAAACTCTGTGTCAGTGATTTTGATCTAACATGCTCAGAAGGATTTCTAAATTAGGAAATACAGGAATCACTATATGAAGTATCATTTAGATAGGAATTCCATCTGTAAATAATTCCGCAAAATAATATGCAATAAATCTGTCTCATTGTCGTAAGAACTTGCTTGCCACACTTTGGTTCATCCCATTGATACATATTGCAGTCTTGCATATCAGTTGATCAGCTAAAACCTTTCAGTATTGCCCATAGAAAATAACCAGATCAGTTGCACATCTGAAGAACTATGGAAACACTAACGGTATGTAAGGAGACAGAAATTCAATTTTTTATATTATTAAAATTAAGGCATGCTATTACTGTCTGCGAGTTTCCCACAGCTTAAAGTGCCCATATTTTTCCCCCCAATCATATGTTTTCTGTCCAGGCATCCATGTAGAGAACAGTATTCCCAAATTTATCAGAAATAACCGTCTATTTCAATTCCCAAAATTGCAAACATACTGAGGCGATTTAAGTTATGACATTGTTACTTGATATTATGTAACGTCTCCACTTGTTACCTGCATGTGTTTGTAATATGTATATACTGGTATTGCTCTTGTATGTATTGTTAATGCTCTTGATGCCATATCGGTAAGGGGCCTCGATAACCTCATTAGACAAAGAAAACGTCGGCTTGCAAATATGCTTTACTTAGTAAATCAACACATTCACCAAACAATAAATCAAATAATTCATATCAGTTTATGCCAAATAACTCCTTTTCCACTCTCGATCTCCTCCATATACAACAACCTCTCCTCCATTCTGTTACTCTCTCTCTTACACGTCTTGGTAGCCACAGGAAGACAGTTATGCTACTGAGAGCATTACATCACTGAACCTTTATATCCACATGTGGGTTAAGACATGATGAGACTCCAAAATATGACAGGCTGTATACCCCTATTTGGTAAGTCTTAATAGAGACTGCAAAGTTGTATGTAACAACTGAGCTAACCAAGCATGGGAAAAGACAATTAGATGCATGTTAAACGTACGAAGTTATTACCTGGAGGTAAATTATAATCAACATAAAAAAGGCAATATAAAATTCCGAGAGGCTCCTCGGCTTAATGAAGACCAAAGTTGTATGACTTGCTTTATCCTATTATGCACAATTTTCTTTCGACTCTTTAATCCACTGTTATTGTTATATATTAACCCTCATGTACGCAAGGAATCTACGTTCTCGCAAACTTTCTCTTCATATGATATGCTTCTTGTTCATCTGCGTTAACATCGGAGCATTCTCAAGCAGACGCTATGGTACTTCCTTCACATCCTTGGCCTTGGCACTTCACATTGGCACTTTGTGAACTTCTTTTGAGGATACAAGTGTCAACGTGATTTGGATACATAGCTTGGGCATACTAATTTGTTCGGAAGTCTGTG
>NC_051404.1:5953304-5953436 GCF_015228065.2 Penaeus monodon | reverse complement strand
ACATTGTGTACTTCCTATAGAAAAGACGGTTTTCAGTTTCTCGGCAGAAGTCCGTAAAGCGATTTAATTCAACTGATTCCACCTTACGATACGACCTTTCTTTGTTTCACTTTCTTTTTGTTTCACTTTCTT
>NC_051404.1:5951738-5952683 GCF_015228065.2 Penaeus monodon | reverse complement strand
AATTCGTGATTTTGGGGGCGCCAATAAAGCTTATGATTGCCTTTTATCTGGCATTGAGAAACTAATAACAGAGCCCCACCCTAGATACGGGAGCAATAACTGAGTTGTGGGGAAATCTGGTATTTAAAGAGAATATGGCATTTGAAGGAGAGAAATGTGTTGGTGGACTTACGAACGGAAACATATCTTCAGTCTGTTTAGCATAGCGTTAATATGTGTATTCCAAGTAACGCTAGATGGAAAATGCGAATTAAAATTAGTGAATTAGAATATATATTTCAGCATTAGTATCAAACTGCTTTGTCGAATTTTCACTGCTTGTATATCAAGAGTTTTAAAATCTTTTTTTTTCACTTTCCAGTTTTATTGTAGATTTTTTTTTTTTCAACTTTTTTGTTTTAACCCCGCTGCTGTTGATCCATTGTCTTTCTGTGAGAGAAAGTTGCAAACCCCTTTATATAACTCAGGGTTCTTGGATGGAAAGATCTGTATCATGTATCATGAAGATTTTTTACGCTCATTAAATTACCTTTTATTTCAGTTCTCTGCATATAAAACTGAAATAAATAAGATATGTACCGAGATGCAGAGACTGATAGTGATTGGGTCGCGTATCCCTTTTCATCTACACACAAAAGCTCCATCGATTCGCTCGCACTTCTGCAAGTAAAGGATTAGAGGCATCAGTTCTTTGGAGGCCCTGTTCGTCCGGCTGATCAGGGCTGCCTAAGAGGGAGATATACACGTGTGAAAAGACAGTCCGCGCCCCGTGACCTAGTTCCGAAGGTGCTCGCGAGACCCTTGGAAACCTCAGGCAGAGGCTCCAAGATCGCACGAACGATATAAGGAAGGAGGGAAAGAGAGAGAGGAAACGTGTGTTTTGCAGCTTACATTAGCATTTATTGCATTATACCAAGGGTGCTTTGTTTAGTGTGTCGTCGTTTG
>NC_051404.1:5950819-5951260 GCF_015228065.2 Penaeus monodon | reverse complement strand
ATGCATCAAATTGAATCAAATACATCTGTGTATATGCATTTAGGATGTGTATCTACGTGAACAATAACAAACACCGAATTTAATTTGATTCATCTCGTGAAATAGATTCTAAGTCTGGCAAGAAAAAAAATCCAAGAGATTTAATAGAAAGTCACACACATTGCTGCACCTTCATTAACGTCGCGTTGCAGATGCAATTTTGCTTTCGCAGATCCAATAACAGATACAATCAGCGAAAAAATAAATCCTCATGCAAAAGCAACACTCAGTCTCCAAACTGAATAAAGTCACTCTAATGATTTTCTGCAATTGAGTTTCCAGTTTCTTATTTTCTCGTCTTTATTATGTTGCCATCCCGTTTGTTTGTTATTTTCGTTATTCGTTTAGTTCGGACTAAAAGAATGAATTAATTTCCGCAGTCTTTATTTGTCGTGCTTTTTT
>NC_051404.1:5949758-5949929 GCF_015228065.2 Penaeus monodon | reverse complement strand
ACCCAAGCACAGGCGAGGGCGCAGCAAAGAGCCCCACTAACCCAGACGCCGAATCGAGGCCAGCTGGAACTCAAACACCATTGCGAAGGAGCGATGGCTGAGGCCGTGTCCAGAGGGGGGGGGGGGAGAGGGGGATCTACGTGATATTTTGGGGATGGGGTCTTCCCCTGG
>NC_051404.1:5949095-5949193 GCF_015228065.2 Penaeus monodon | reverse complement strand
CGTTTTTCCTGTTCCTGGTGAATAAAAAGTTATATAGGATGGAATTTTAAAGTTTTTCTTATAGTGATCAATATTAAGATGGACATTGATTGTTGGTT
>NC_051404.1:5948792-5948858 GCF_015228065.2 Penaeus monodon | reverse complement strand
GAGGAGAAAAGGATTCAGAAATAAGTAAGATTCCTCTGAAAAAGTAGATAGGGAAAAAAATGTGTG
>NC_051404.1:5948574-5948708 GCF_015228065.2 Penaeus monodon | reverse complement strand
AGGATAGAAAACTAAACGAACGTAGATAGGTAAGTGAAGGTCTTGTAGGAAGAAAAGAGGAAGATTCAACGAAGGTGATGTAGGGGAATAAGTATGAAGTTTTTTAGAGTGACTCAGTCTTGTATTTTATCGCC
>NC_051404.1:5948440-5948540 GCF_015228065.2 Penaeus monodon | reverse complement strand
GAAACGTCGATTTGTAAGAGAAGAGTCGGCCTTTTTAGTAAGACGAGGGAACGGGATGTCTTGAGTGCACAGGAGACGTTTGGTTCAAGCCCCGCCATCT
>NC_051404.1:5947916-5948119 GCF_015228065.2 Penaeus monodon | reverse complement strand
GGTCCTCCCATAGTAGATACAAAAACTAGCCCCCCCCCCCCATGCAGGTATAACCAGTTTGTTGTTGTAGGAAAGTGTTCACAAGTAAGGGTATTCTGAGCTGAGAAGAAGTAGCGAGTTTGTAGAAGCTGCTTTGTTGCAAGGCGAGCGATGAAAGGCCACTTTTGTTATTCTGTACTTTCGTCGGTCTGTTTCTGTGCACT
>NC_051404.1:5946907-5947399 GCF_015228065.2 Penaeus monodon | reverse complement strand
GTGAAATGAAAAGTTGTCACATAATATCCGACTTCTCTTCACCTTTCCTTTTCTTCTTAAAAAAAATTGTATTATTGCTTCACTGTCTATTTCCAATTCCTGTTATAGAGTTTGCGTAAACTTGTAAAATCGAGATTATTCTGTTTGTCTGGAATTTGTCTACTTTTTTGTGTATTTGCAAAGGAGGAAGTTTTGACTATTAATATCTTACTTGTGATTAATTTTCACTGATTCGTTTGTTCTTTGTAATATTTTATCTATATTTTATTAGTTATTCATTTTTTGTCTGTTTATTGCATGTTTATCATCATGTCTACTGGTTGTTGGTGGACTAATTCCGGTATTTTTTATTCTTGAAATTTAATCTCTCATCTTTTTTCGATAGATTACCCTTTCCTCGTCGTAAATTTTGTCTATCGTCAATATATCTTTGATTTATATTTTGTCTGTTCATTCTGTTGATAGTTAAGTTATAATATGTTTAATACCATT
>NC_051404.1:5946310-5946801 GCF_015228065.2 Penaeus monodon | reverse complement strand
ATACCAACCATCGGCCTGTTCTCACCCTCTCATTCTCCATATACACACACACTGTCCGTTGACTCACCACTCTTTGCAACATTGCTTTCCTAGTTCCGCTTGCCGAGTCGCCCCCTCCGACGGCCTCCCGTCCTCCGTCATGGCACCATTTCTCAGTTGCTTCTTGGTACTTTGCAACTGGTTATTCTCCTTTGCTCCCACACAGTGCCAGGGGGACGTTGGCATAAGGGTCAAGTGATCTTTGATTGAATGTTTATGTTTTTGTTTTTGTTTTTTTGCTTAGTTGGTTTACGGGTGTGATGTGTTTTTTTTATTTCGGTTTTACTGAGTTGTGATTTATTCCGAGAATAAGATTCCTGCCAACATTTCTGCTAACATCCAACGCAACATCTCTGTCAACCTTTCTGGCAACAGCCCTGCCACCAACCCCACCTTGCTCGACGCCCCAGAACGACCAACGAATGCCACCCAGTGCCACCTTTCCAACACAT
>NC_051404.1:5945958-5946274 GCF_015228065.2 Penaeus monodon | reverse complement strand
CGGATGCTAACCACCTAGTAACGTCTTCGAAGAATTTCCTTACGCCATCTGACCTAACTATTATTTTGTCTCCCCCTTCCCCCTTCTCTTCTCCCCCTCCTCCTCCTCCTCCCCTCTTCCCCCCTCCAGTCCCCCCTCCTCATCATCCAGTTCCTCTTCCCTCTCCCCTTTCCCTTCCCCTCCTACCTCTCTACCCCCCCCCCTCGCCACAGGCACACCGTTGGCTTCTTTCTTCGTCCCTCCCTCTTCTCCCCCCCCCTCCTTCTCTTACCCTCCCCCTTCTTCTCTCCTCTTAGCTTCCCTATGTCTCCTTTCA
>NC_051404.1:5944507-5945821 GCF_015228065.2 Penaeus monodon | reverse complement strand
GTACTGTTCCTTTCCTCCCCATTCTCCTACATTTCATACTTCCCCTCTCCTCTATCCTCTCATTCCATCCCTCCTCTTCACCCTCTCTATTCTGTCCCCTTCCCCCCCTCTCCACCAATCCCCGTCTTCTAAACATTCATCATCATTCTCCCTTCATCTCCTTTCTTCCCAAACATTCCTTCCCGTCACCTTCTCCTTCTTTTCATCTTCACTTCCCCTCTCCCTCTCCTCTCTCTCTCCCTCTCCTCTCCAATCTGCCTCCCTCTCCCTAGCCCCTTCCCCCCTCTCCACAAATGTTACCCCTTTCCCACTCTCCCCTCCTTTCCTTCTGCCCCTCACCCTCTCTTCCTCCCCTTTCTTCTCTATCCCTCCCTTCTCCCTCCTCTCACTCCCCCCTCTTCTCTGTCCCTCCCTTCTCCCTCTCCCTCTCCTCTCTCTCCTCTCACCCCTCTCTCCCCTGCCTCTCTCCTCTAGCCTCTCCACCCTCTCCCTCTCCCTCCCCTCTCTCCCTTGCCTCTCCCTCCCCTCTCTCCCTTGCCTCTCTCTCCCCTCTCTCCCTGCCCACCCTCTCCCCTCTCCCTCCCCTCTCTCCCTTGCCTCTCCCCTCTCTCCCTGCCCACCTCCCCGTGGAGACCGTGTCACTGGGTTACGGTGAAGCCTTTGCTCGAGTAACTCACTAGGAATCCCGGCTTCAGTGACCTACATACGGGACCCAACCTCGCCTTGCTGAACTCCGGCAGCTGGACGGAGATGTTGCAGAGTGATGTTGCAAGCGCTGATTTCGCTGCTTGCTCGATTTCAGCTATGCTTGTTACCTCGTGTGGTTTTTTTAAGGATGAGTGGGACTGGAAGGTGTTTTGTACGATTTTTAAAAGAAATTTTAGAGGGGTTTAGATGGGCGCGCGCGCTCCAGCCTCCTTCTGCGTCGTCGGCGATTATTGCGTAATTTCTTCACCCCTTTTTAGGAGGATCTCCAGCCCAGCCGTGATTGGCAGCTCAACGTTGACGTCACTCTCTGCTCCACCAATCAAAAAGCCCGTTGGTGGAGAGATGATGACATCACCATTATTCTGGCTTGTGATTGGCCAACGAGGAGATCCGGATGCCTGAGTCATGATCACGTCACCAAGTTTACAAAGATATTCTAGAACTGTTCGGAGCTTCCATTGCATCATGTGAATGAAACAAAAGTACCCTTTGGTGGTAACGGTTAATTCCAGCGCGCGTCAATCCGCCCGAAAGTGTGTCACTTCCCCGCGAGCGACGCCAACAAGTTTCCAAATGACTGTTAATTCATCTTTTTAAAGTCATGAC
>NC_051404.1:5944212-5944361 GCF_015228065.2 Penaeus monodon | reverse complement strand
GCTTTCATCTTCAAAAAATTAAATCTTGACCAATTCGTTTTCGCTTTCATTTTTACGCTCCCCGCCAGCGATGCGAAACAGAGTCCGTCTATCTCAACCGGAATGCTGAATCAGGGTTGCAAATTAACAATGCAGACGAGAGCCTGTGC
>NC_051404.1:5944094-5944179 GCF_015228065.2 Penaeus monodon | reverse complement strand
AGCTAATACTAATACCAGTGAAGCTCGAAGTGACTCGCAGCTTCACTTCGCCGCTGGACTAACAGCTGGGACTCGCTACGTGCGC
>NC_051404.1:5943465-5943703 GCF_015228065.2 Penaeus monodon | reverse complement strand
ACACGTATTCTTGTCTACAATGTTTTATGGCTGAAGGTTGCGTTGTCGCACCCAAACAACCACCTTCGAGGTCGAATTGCAGAGGTCCCGGAATCGTGAAGTCACACTCGGCTCAGGTCACGTACTTCGGAGGTCAAAGGTCAGAAGAAATCGCTGCTGATGAAGTCACGTGGTTCTGTCAGGATTTGCTGGGTTTGACACAGTGCGGTTGCAGGTCATGTGCGTTGCGTGTTACTGC
>NC_051404.1:5941725-5941945 GCF_015228065.2 Penaeus monodon | reverse complement strand
TTCATTCAAAGCAGAATGAGATACAGAAGGGCAATTTCATCCAAAATCTCCGGTCGGTCTGTCGTGCAGCATGCAACTGCAAGTTCGTGCACACGTGTAGTTCCCAACCGCCATCGCTGCCTCTGTGCCCTGCAGGAGTTGCTTAACGCGATTAAAAGGGCTTTTCAGGCGAAGAATAGTCGATTGGCACAAAATAAAAACAAGATTTTTGAGTTATTAA
>NC_051404.1:5941466-5941652 GCF_015228065.2 Penaeus monodon | reverse complement strand
GCACAGCGAACGTCAGGGTGTTTTTTCAATGCGATATCTGAATGATAATTTTCGAATGACAGTCGTCCATTGCGATCAAAGTTTATCTGTAGGAGACCAAGGCGAAGTGAGACTCAAAAGTCATTCTTCTGCCATTACTTTAATTCTTTCAATCATTCAGATTATTTTTTGTTGTTAATTTACTAA
>NC_051404.1:5940864-5941203 GCF_015228065.2 Penaeus monodon | reverse complement strand
CTAAACCTATACAAGAAAAAGATTTTATGAACTTCATATCCAGGAGAAGCTGTATGCAGCAAAATCATAAATAACATTGCATTTAGTCGCATATATATCCATGTCGTCAAGTCTTCCTTGCACGTGGCCTTGTCAATGAAATTCCTCAACGGAGATATAAGATAATAATAAGTTTCCCGAAGATTATAGTTCTTAAGAGACGGTGGTGGTGTTGGAGGAAGAGCAGAGAAAAGGGTTTGTTTTAGGCATGGAGTTCTAACACGCGTCTGCTGGTGAAAATACTTGGTTTAAAATGGAGACTGCTCTTTAGTTATCCTTCTTCCGAATAAACGTACACGC
>NC_051404.1:5939838-5940342 GCF_015228065.2 Penaeus monodon | reverse complement strand
GTTAGGAACAAAAACACTGACAGTACCAAATACAACACTAGAAATCAGGCGCTGAGTTGTCACTGTAAACATCAGATCGCACAGTCGAAATTTACAATATAACATTAGCCTTCTGAGGAATATTTATCCAACGGAAAATTTTGGAATTAAAAAATAGAATCGAAATGACACTAGCGATATCAGGATATTTATACAGTAATATTTAGTTATCTCAGAAAAAAATATTAAAAATAACATTCAAAGTTGAAAGAAACTGAAGGATAATCCATCCTGTTTTCTCTCACTTCGTATTTTTCGTGAATTTGAAATTTCTCCGAATAAGCTTCCTATAATTTCATCCACATCTGATCAGTGTAAATGCCTTCTTTTCACTCTTATGCTCCTCTAAATCCACTTACAACTTAGTGTTATGTTCGAAGACTCTTGTGTACACGATCCGATACCATGTTCAGTGCCGATTCGTTTATTTTCTCTTCGCTTTTGTCAGAAACCTTATTCAAAAAA
>NC_051404.1:5939083-5939233 GCF_015228065.2 Penaeus monodon | reverse complement strand
TTCTTTATAAATTATATTCACGAACTGATTTACATACACACATTCTCTCTTTGGGAACAACATTATCACATTAGTTCCTATTTTGCTCATTCCTCTG
The DNA here is from genome assembly GCF_015228065.2 of Penaeus monodon. Lineage (NCBI taxonomy): Eukaryota > Metazoa > Arthropoda > Malacostraca > Decapoda > Penaeidae > Penaeus > Penaeus monodon. The sequence goes on along the minus strand of NC_051404.1, from coordinate 5,939,136 downwards.
TTACTAGAAATCAATAAACATGTTCGTTAAAATAGTAAGAATTTACAGGTCAC
>NC_051404.1:5938852-5939033 GCF_015228065.2 Penaeus monodon | reverse complement strand
CACCCCATTTAGTCTTTTCGATGTGGAGAAACCCAAACTTTCGAAATATTTAGCAAGGTAAAAGAAAAAAAATACGATGATCATTATCATTACTAATAACTATATTTTTTTCCTCTGAATTTGCGATTTCATTTTGCTTCAACTTTAGTACAGGTTTCTTTCATATTCATATCATTCATTC
>NC_051404.1:5938433-5938778 GCF_015228065.2 Penaeus monodon | reverse complement strand
TCACCGTATCTCCCAAAGCCTCTTCACTATCTTCACCATATTTCACAAAAACTAACCACTATCTTCACCATATTTCACAATAAACATATCACTATCTTCATCAAATCTCTCCAGAACTCATCATTATCTTCACCATATCTTCCAGAGACATATCACTATCTTCACCATGTTTCAGAAAAACATATCACTGTTTTCGCCAAATCTCCCCAGAACTCATCCTTATCTTCACCATTATTCCCTAAAGACTATCACTATCTTCACCACATCTCCCAAAGACTCAATTCCAGGTAATGAACTCAGCAACGGCCCTGCCCTGTGTATCAATATTGCAAACCCTTATTTCTC
>NC_051404.1:5938054-5938227 GCF_015228065.2 Penaeus monodon | reverse complement strand
TGTTGCAAACCCTTATAACAGGCTTTAATAAACAAGTATATTGGATACAGAAAACATGCTATAATAATATAATAAACAAGGCTGTGGATATCGCTTTGAATATCGCTAATAAGATTAAATAAAAAGTAAATGGAGTGGATAAAAGAGATAGAATAAGAGAGAATAACTGAATA
>NC_051404.1:5936798-5937033 GCF_015228065.2 Penaeus monodon | reverse complement strand
CGCTTAAATGAATACATGACTGCGAAGAGAGAGAAAAAAACATGCAAGAGAAAAGAGAAAACGAAACAAAGTTCGTGGAAGTTTTAAAAGCCCTCGAGGATGACGTCACGCGGCAGCAACGCGCGAAGGCCTTTCGGAGTCCGGGAATTCGGAAGGGAAATGGTCATTTGCTGGAGAACAATTTCAGGTGTGAGTTTAGCCTTTGATTTGAATGCTCCTTTTCATAATGCGTTGA
>NC_051404.1:5936434-5936647 GCF_015228065.2 Penaeus monodon | reverse complement strand
GCTGCCTCCTTCTTCTCTTCCTCCCTTTCGTTCACCTTCTTCCCTCCACCTTTCTCCTTCTCTCCCTTTTCACTCCTTTCTCCTCCCTCTTCTTTCTCCTCCTTTTCCTGTTCTTCCTTCTCTTAGTCCTCTCTTCCTCCTCCTTCAAACCCTTTTCTTGCAGATCCAAAAGCTGCAAGAGATCTAGCAAGATTGCAGCCATGGCGTTAGCGC
>NC_051404.1:5934678-5935280 GCF_015228065.2 Penaeus monodon | reverse complement strand
GTACCACCAACACCGGACCAGCTGATGTACGGTACAGCTCGACAGCGAGAGTTAGAGAGTGAAAACGACGACCGAACCGCGTCAGTCTTGCACACCTGCACACACCTGCCTCACCTGCTCCGCCACAGTCACATGTGTTACTCGGTGGCTGGCGAGGTGGTGGTGATGACAGTGAAAGTGGTGGTGATGACGGTGAGAATGAATTTGCGAATGATGTTGATAGTTTTGATAGCGATGGGTTATATTACCGTAGCGTCTAGTAATGGTGTATTTTTTCATTTTCTTTGATTTTAGACTTAGGATTTCTGATCTTGGCCCCTTCAGTCTGGGTTTTTAGTTTTACCATGGCATTATTTACGAACTTGAACCCATACTTTTTGGAAATATATAGAAGTTAACACCATACATTTGCCTAGTTCTTAACATACAAATCACAAAAAATTACGTATTTTCTCTCAATTCAAGCATCATCACCATACCGTCCGAATGACTAAATTCATACAATAATAAAAAAAACATCGATAAACACATTAAAACAAGGGATTTCCTAAGACAAGCTAAGCCTAATAAGGTCAATCCGCCATGCTTCACCCGCTTTAGAA
>NC_051404.1:5934515-5934628 GCF_015228065.2 Penaeus monodon | reverse complement strand
CCGTGGTCATCCGAGCGGCAAGCGAATGACAAGGAAAATTATAAGGTACGATCGTGGGTGAATAATTGAGAGAAAGATAATTGTTGTAGTATTTTAGAAACAGCTCGTTGCGC
>NC_051404.1:5932568-5932991 GCF_015228065.2 Penaeus monodon | reverse complement strand
TCTCCTTTTTCTCTCTGCAAAATCATTGTTCGGTTGATCTTCTGACACATTCAAATATATTCAAAACATTAAAACTCTTTTCAAGCAACGATCTTCGTAAAGTTTTTTTTCCTCGTTTCTAATTTTCTATTTTTCTGCTGTGTCTCATTTTTCTCTTCATCTTCAAGAGTATATCCTTTTTCTCTATCTTTTGCGGATGTGTATGTGCGTGTGTATCCGTGTACACCCTATCATGTGTACATCTACGTGAATGCATATTTCAATGTGCGTTATTCGTTTAATGAGATATGATCTTAAAAATAATGTTATAATTGTGTTTGATCATAAGTGAAACAGAGAATCAAATGTTTTATTTTTTCATATGGAAAAAAGTTCAACCTCGAGTTGGATTTAACAAAGAAAACGGGACTAATGAATTGCACA
>NC_051404.1:5931461-5932539 GCF_015228065.2 Penaeus monodon | reverse complement strand
GATTACCTGCGTTCGGATCTCTTTTCTCGTTATTTAATTTTGTTAGTAAGAGTCTGGGGATATTAAATACTGAAAATTCTTAAAACTTTTTCATGGTTCCCATCAAGAGAACAATTTATATATACATAATTGCATTTTATTACACAAGGCAGATCTTTTCTTTCTAATTCAAAATTTCTTTAGGAATGGGTGTCGTGATGTTAAGTCGTTATATACCTTAATAACCAAACTAATAAATATACATATATATACCTGTTATCAATGTCAACTAACAAGTTAAATTATGTGAAACAATTAACAGCGAAAATTGAATGGGAAAACTTCATCGGGCTATGAATTTACAAGAAAACTTCGCAGAATTACGCAAGCTACATAAAACACGACAGCGGTGATGGTGCATGAAGTAAAATGTGAAGATTATCATGAAACTCATTATCGGGGGATTGAAAATAGGGACAGAGGGTGGCCCCAAAACGGCGCTCGCGTTGAACCTCTCTCTTCCGGGCCCACACTTTTTACCTGTCGTTTACCATGGAGATTTAATGGCCACATGAGACGAAAAACGATGATAATGTTAGTATAAATCCCCCAAAAGCAGCTATCGAAAGGGAATCTCGCTCCCAATCGAGTCCACATTTTCCACCTCTCTTCCACCTATCTTCCCACCAACTGACGTGCACGGCGTTGGATCTTCTTACGAGACAGTGGAGGCGGCGGCGGCGACGAAGAAGGCCCGGAACCAAACCCGGCCATCGAAATCATCCCTCTCCCGCCCGGTAAAGCGCGTTCACACCCACAGCAATCCACCTATGGAGAGGGACGCCGACCGGACGGTACGAAGCGACACCACGGCCACAACGACAACCGCAGCGACGCACGAAACGGACCCTCATTCCAGCTGGTGGTTGGCTGAGCGATGGCGACCTTTGCTGTTCGCTCTGCTTCCGTCTTTGCAAGTGTAGCAACGCTTCCGGAAGGCCGAGTCCGTGGCGGCGCTGATCTCGCTCGCAGACTGCAACAGCGATACTACCAGTTGCAGTGTTGCCTGCGCTTGCTCGGAGTGCAACTTTCCTTCCTG
>NC_051404.1:5930810-5931059 GCF_015228065.2 Penaeus monodon | reverse complement strand
GAGCCAGAGCACAGGTCCTCGGGGCGCCCATTACCTTCCTTCATTACGAGTGGCACTTGAGGAAATAGGTTCGCCTCCTCGAGATTGCTGAAGTCACCCTCGCGAGATCCTCTTCCCTTTGGGTTGGGTTTCTTCCGGTTTCTAAATCCGGGAGCGTCGGAGTGGCAGACAATTAGCGCGGTTTTTCATGCTCTTTTTAAGCTCTTATCACACTAATAACGCTTCTGGTTTTATGAGTTACTAGTTCCA
>NC_051404.1:5929266-5929651 GCF_015228065.2 Penaeus monodon | reverse complement strand
CAGCCGCCGCACTCCGTCACCTCATCGCCCCTGTAAAGAAGCCAGGCGAGCGCGTCCTACCTAGTCTCCTGACCCCGACCAGCGCTCGTAAACACCGGGGAAACATTACAAAAATAGAGGCGCAGCAGCTGGAACTAAACGTTATTACATGCTGCAGGAAGTATCTTGACGGGCGAAGGAAGTGGATAACAATAATGGCGAGCCCGTAACGCGAGTGAGAGTCCCGTAGTTACTCCAGGGAGGGAAACCGTAAACAGAATGGCCCGCTGTTAGAGGGAGGCTCTCGACTGACTCTTGTCGCTTTGCTAGTTTCAAATCAAGTGACGATAAGAGATGCTGTATATAAAATCTAATTTTCCTTTTGTGATTTTATTTGTAGGATTTC
>NC_051404.1:5929115-5929233 GCF_015228065.2 Penaeus monodon | reverse complement strand
ACTTTAGTCCGCCCCCCTCCCCCCTTTCGCTCTCTTTCCCTCAGCCTTGACTTACATTCGCGGTGGAACGACAGGAAGACAGCATTAGAGGAATCATCGTAAATAAGCAATTATTTAG
>NC_051404.1:5927598-5927760 GCF_015228065.2 Penaeus monodon | reverse complement strand
AAGTAGAGGAGGAGGAAAGCACAAGGGAAGATAGAGAATAATGATTTGAAGTAATTTGACGAGAACGGAGAGGGAGATACAGGAGGTTGAGAGAAAAAAAGGGAAAAGAAGAACGCAGATTAGTTAATGACATTGATTATTAATATCATTATCATTGTCATT
>NC_051404.1:5926724-5926916 GCF_015228065.2 Penaeus monodon | reverse complement strand
CGCGGAAGCGCGTGGCAAGTGGAAAGAAAAAAAGATGTTTAGATAAACAAGATGGCAACATCATACCGTTGCGAAGGAGACGAAAGAGAAAGTAAATAAAAAGGCAAAACAGAGGAATAAATAGAAATGCAATAATATTTCAAAGGAATACTAATTTAGAGGAAGAAGGAATGGGAAAAATATAATCTGTTC
>NC_051404.1:5925334-5925730 GCF_015228065.2 Penaeus monodon | reverse complement strand
GTATTTATGGATCATATATATATATTGATAGATTTGTATCATCAGATTGTTCCGTTGCATAATCTCATTAAACCAATTAACAACATAGAGTGAAATCTAGAGAGATTGATTAATCATACACCTCAATTAAAATAGTAACAGAAAAATAGAACAAATTTATATATCAGTAGATTTTATGCATTTTGATATAGATCAACAAAATCCAATTTAAATGGAATCGATTTTAACAGAAGCAAGTTGGTTTGAACGAACGAAACTTCGAACGAAACGAAACTCATGAACCAGTGAATCAGTTTATCACAAACATAAACATATTAGTTAACTGGCAATATTCTTAGACAGTTAAAACAAATCAAAGGCAACTTAGTCACAAGAGAAAATAAACACAAGATGGAA
>NC_051404.1:5925144-5925252 GCF_015228065.2 Penaeus monodon | reverse complement strand
GAAAATTAATGAACGGGTGGATGGAAGAGAATCCAATTAAGACAAATCGCCGAGGAAAGGTTGGCCGGGAAAGGGGGAGGGGGAGAGAGGAGAGGAAGGGGGGAAGGG
>NC_051404.1:5924738-5924878 GCF_015228065.2 Penaeus monodon | reverse complement strand
GCATGGAGGATTGGGGAAGCGGAGGAGAAGGAAGAGGAGAGGGGCAGGAATAACCAAAATCAATAAATAACACAAATTAGCAATTACTGCAAAACGTAAACATTTTAACGAGGTTTGGGGTACGAATGATTCACTGATAC
>NC_051404.1:5923797-5924267 GCF_015228065.2 Penaeus monodon | reverse complement strand
GAGCGAAAGAGAGAGTCCGACACGAATGGATGGCTACGCAAGAAGAAAAATCACTGTCTGTCTTGCAGAAAGCATCGGCTTCATCGCAGAACGAAGACCTCTCCTTACCCTCTGATATTTGCAACAATCAACCAACCTCAACAGACAGAAAACACGCACCTCAAAACCTACGTTATACACGCATTTCCATGAAACGCTTGATGAATACTCCTTGTACGAAAACACTTGAATAATTGAATGTATTTCTCCCGATGAAGTCCCGAAGAGATGCCCAGCTCGGACTCGAAACGTCAGTGAACTTTCCCTTGCAGTAGTAGGACTCAAAACCGGTCTCGTGCAAGTTACCTCAACGGATCTCGGTGACTTTTAGATCTGCAACAAACGGCTGGATTCTCTGTTGTGTTTTTGCTTCTAAATTCGTGGCTTAGAGCTTCTGCTGTGAGTCTGTGGGTGAGTTTACTGTGGGACAG
>NC_051404.1:5923375-5923555 GCF_015228065.2 Penaeus monodon | reverse complement strand
AGATTAATAAAGCATAGCCACCCACGTCACGCCGAGGCTTTGTGCACCGGTTCTGTGGGTGGCTGCTCACCCCCCCCCCTCTCCATCCCAACGCCTCCCCCCCTCCCCACCTTTCTCCCCCACCCCTCCTGCCCCGCCTCCGCCCCTCTCCGACTTCTCATGGCCTTGGCGGGGAAAGTG
>NC_051404.1:5922242-5922991 GCF_015228065.2 Penaeus monodon | reverse complement strand
CGTTCATCAGTCTCCTCCTTTGACATCGTCGCGTTCACTTTCATCATCGTCGCAGCCAAACGCCTCAAATTAAACGACACTTTACGTTCTCAATGTTTAAAGCTGATGCCTTCTGTTAGCCTTTGTGTTATTAGTAACGCTGTTATTTTTCTCATCTGTGCATCGCGAACGTAAATGTTTATGAACGTGTCTGTACAATCTTCCCATCCACTCTCCTTCATCTGTGTACCAGCCTATCCATCGCTTCGTCGATACACCCGTTCCTCATCCCTTTTCCGTTCTTGCGTAAGTAAATTCATTCATAAGGACGCATTCACGGGCGGGCGCTCGCGTGCACCCTCTCCCAGACGCTCACACCGCCAGTCCTGATTAACCATTAAGCCGCGTAAGGAGCTTAGGGCACAAAGGGGAGGGAAGCTCGAGAGTACTGGGCCTACTGTATAGCCGCGTCCGTCGAATTTTAAGGAATTTCAGGATCCTTGATGCATAGAAGGGGACCAGCGGCATAATGGGAGAGGTGTTGTCTGCGCTTTGATTTTATGACGCCCAATCAGCCAGCGTTAGGCTCGATGTACCACGATGTTATCTGGAATCTGAGGGACGTCGAAGGAGCCGAGGGAATGAGGTCTGGAAGGGCCTGGAAGGGCGTCAGGGGAAAGACCGAAAGAGCTCGATGCGAAGAGCTACCCGTAATCCGGGCCTGACAGACAGCAAACGCCTGTCAAGCATAAACACACGACTACATATAT
>NC_051404.1:5920624-5922073 GCF_015228065.2 Penaeus monodon | reverse complement strand
ATAGATCTAACGGTGACAACCATCTCCTTTGATCAGATTCATGATATGGCGATTCACTTTCCTCTCGTCTTCCCCAAGCAACAGAGGCGAAATAAAGAGGAAAGGAGGCGAAATAAAGAGGAAGGGAGGCGAAATAAAGAGGAAGATAGGCGAAATAAAGAGGAAGAGAGGCGAAAAAATAAAGAGGGAAGGAGGCGAAATGAAGAGGAAGGGAGGCGAAATAAAGAGGCAAGGAGGCGAAATTAAAGAAGAAGGGAGGCGAAATTTAAAGAGGAAGGCCGGCGAAATAAAGAAGAAGGGAGGCGAAATTTAAAAAGGAAGGGAGGCGAAAATTAAAGAGGAAAGGGAGGCGAAATGAAGAGGAAGGGAGGCGAAATGAAGAGGCAAGGAGGCGAAATAAAGAAGAAGGGAGGCGAAATAAAGAGGAAAGGGAGGGCGAAAATAAAGAGGAAGCGAGGAGAAATAAAGAGGAAAGGGGGGCGAAATAAAGAGGAAGGGAGGCGAAAAAAAAAGAGGAAAGAGGCGAAATAAAGAGGAAGGGAGGCGAAATAAAGAGGAAAGGAGGCGAAATAAAGAGGAAGGGAGGCGAAATAAAGAGGAAGGGAGGCGAAATAAAGAGGAAGGAGGCAAATAAAGAGGAAAAAGGGGGCGAAATAAAGAGGGAGAAGGGAGGCGAATAAGAGGAAGAGAGGAGAAATAAAGAGAAGGGGGCGAAATTAAAGAGGAAGGGAGGGAAAAAAAAAGAGGGAAAAAGGGGAAAGGGAAAATAAAAAAGGAAGGGGGCGAAATAAAGAGGAAAGGGGAGGCGAAAAAAGGAAGAGAGGAGAAATAAAGAAGGAAGGGAGGCGAAATAAAGAGGAAAGGAGGCGAAATAAAGAGGAAAGGGAGGCGAAATAAAGAGGAAAGGAGGCGAAATAAAGAGGAAGGAGGAAAATAAGAGGAGGAGGCGAAATAAAGAGGAAGAGAGGCGAAATAAAGAGGAAGGAGGCGAAATAAAGAGGAAGGGGGGCCCGAAATAAGGGGAAGAGGCAAAATAAAGAGGAAGGGAAAAAAGAGGAAAGGAGGCAAATAAGAGGGAATGGGAAGAAAGGAAAAAAAGAGAAGGGGGGGCGAAATAAAAGGAAAGGAGGCGAAATAAAGAGGAAGGGAGGCGAAATAAAGAGGAAGGGAGGCGAAATAAGAGGAAGGAGGCGAAATAAAGAGGAAGGGGTCGAAAAAGAGGAAAGGAGGCGAAATAAAGAGGAAGGGAGGCGAAATAAAGAGGAGGGAGGCGAAATAAAGAGGAAGGAGCGAAATAAAGAGGAAGGAGGCAAAAATAAAGAGGAAAGGGGAAAGGCGAAATAAAGAGGAAGGGAGGCGAAAATAAAAAAGAGGAAGAGCGAAATAAAAAAGGAAAAAGGGGGAGGCAAAAAATTAAAGAGGAAGGGAGGCGAAAAAAAAATAAAAAAA
>NC_051404.1:5920499-5920570 GCF_015228065.2 Penaeus monodon | reverse complement strand
CGAAATAAAGAGGAAGAGAAGGATGGGCTAGTGGCGATAAGGGTGATAATAGCGAGGCCATCATCGTGGGG
>NC_051404.1:5920000-5920446 GCF_015228065.2 Penaeus monodon | reverse complement strand
GATGGAGGAAACAGCAATAATATTTACAAGGGGGTTATTATCGTAACGTAGTCCATGGCCTGACAGTTATTTTTTTTTTTTTTAACATACAATTAGATTCTAAATTATCGAAAATAAGGAATTAATAATCTCTATATAGTCTATAAGGGTAATAATAAAAATCACAATTGCTAATTATAGTCATATCCATCAAAATAAAAGATGACACTAACAGCCGCATTGTCAATAATACTAAATAAAATAATACAGACACGAATTAATACCAGCATCACTGAAACCAAGAGAAGGGAGCATGTTAATCAGGGTCAGCTTAGGTCATCGACGAGACAGACTGAAGGGGTGAAAGCGATGTTTAATTATGTAAAATCGACTGTTTTTTTTTTCTCTCGTTCTCCGTTTTTCTGTTGGATTTCGTTTGGTCGATTTTTATCGGTTGATCTGTCTTT
>NC_051404.1:5918043-5918140 GCF_015228065.2 Penaeus monodon | reverse complement strand
ATGAACAATAGATTCCTGGAAAGGGCTAGCTTGTTTTAGAAAACAGAACCGAGAAACAGTAATGAAATTATTCGGTTTAAATGAACTGGACGGGGAA
>NC_051404.1:5917425-5917948 GCF_015228065.2 Penaeus monodon | reverse complement strand
CTCCATGCTTTTAATCAAATCCTCTTTGGTTCATTATCGAATGAAAGAAAGAGGATTCCAATATCACGGGAATAGAATTTGTCAGGTCACTTATACTTTTGGTTTTTATATTGCGTTTTTTTTTTTTCTTTTTCTAGCACTTATACTATTGTTTTTTTATTGCGTTTTTTTCTTCATCTTCTTTTTTTGTATAGATTTTTAATTACATAACTTTTTTTTTTCTTAAAAGATGGTAAAAGAAACAAACTTTTTGGGGTTATGTAACTTTCCGTTATTGTTTTTGCTTATGAGGGAAACAAAAAAACAAAAAAAATACCATACATAAGACTGGAAGAAAATCGCAGAGGAATATAACATTGATTATAAATCGCAAACACGTGAGTAGAAAGAAAAACATTTAAAAGACATATGTGCAACGTTTTAAAGGATTTCATGCGGTTGTTGTGTGTGTATAAAAAACATGATACAGTTTGTGAAAAATATTAGATAACATATTTTCTTTCTGACTAATGTTTATGGGGTG
>NC_051404.1:5915816-5916102 GCF_015228065.2 Penaeus monodon | reverse complement strand
TCTCTTCCTCTCACCCTTCCACCCCCTCTCCTCCCTTTATTCCTTCGTTCGCTCTCTCCTTCCTTTTCTAAACCTCCAAATTTCCATTCCCTTACACTGCTCCTCCTCCGGAAACGTTTCCCACGTAACGGTTGTAATAATAACAACAAAAAAAAAACGTTTTGCGACATTTTCGTAACACTGTCACACCCTGATGATGCCGTTCATGAAAGACAGTATTGTGTTTTGCAAATGTGCTTGTGACTTTGTACTTATGGATATGCGGAGAGGAATGTGCGTGTGTGAA
>NC_051404.1:5914982-5915530 GCF_015228065.2 Penaeus monodon | reverse complement strand
TCGTATTTCATTTTGCTTTTGTCTCGTAATCCCATCTAACGTTCGTTTCAATCCTTCGACATTATTTTTGTTTTCATCTTTCTATTTTCTTTATGTTTTTTGTTCGTTTCTTCCTGTTTTCGTTTTCGCAAAAATAATGTTTGAGCTGCTGGGTCTTCTGCTTGATACGGTCTTGCCATTTTTAATGAATTTCCTGAAATCCCGGTTCTAATTACGAAATCCCGGTTCTAATTACGAAATCCCGGTTTTAATTATGAAATCCCGGTTTTAATTATGAAATCCCGGTTTTAATTATGAAATCCCGGTTTTAATTATGAAATCCCGGTTTTAATTATGAAATCCCGGTTTTAATTATGAAACCCCGATTCTGATTAAGAAATCACGGTTTTAATGATGAAATCCCGGTCTTAATTACGAAATCCCAGTTTTAATTACGATCTCCGTTTTTATTGCCCAGGATATCTTTTAAACTAGGCTATCCATTTTGCTAACTTTTTTTCTTTCGATATAATGTTTCCTCTTTTATGATAAGCACTAGATTTTCGTGA
>NC_051404.1:5914583-5914744 GCF_015228065.2 Penaeus monodon | reverse complement strand
GAGGGGGAAAAATAAAGAGAGAGAAAGAAAGATTGAGAAAGTGAACCATAAGTATTTAGGAATGTCAGTAACAGTACGTAGTCTAAATATGATGAAGATCAGTTAGTTAGTGTGACAAATGCCAAGAATAAAAAGTGAATATTCTTGGGTTGGTAAAGTTC
>NC_051404.1:5913249-5913527 GCF_015228065.2 Penaeus monodon | reverse complement strand
CAGATTAGGCGACCCTTTCACGTGTGTTATCTCTTTTCCTCCCAGTGTCTCACAAAAGGAGTGACCGTTATCTTTCTCTTTCTTGTCCATCTGATGAAACAGTTGTGTGCTTTCTCGGGTGCCTCCTGCAACAGCACTGGAAAAGGGCACAGCGGAACAGCAGTAGTTTGCGATCGGCGCAGAAGAGGAAAATGGGGGAACTATGTTACGACTACGAATGTTGATATAGTTGATATACGTTCGTGGTGTGAGAATTACGATTATACTAAGTCATGGAC
>NC_051404.1:5912013-5912267 GCF_015228065.2 Penaeus monodon | reverse complement strand
TTGGATTTTTTTTAGGCCATATAATGGGGTGTAGAAAATAGAAAATTAATTAGGAGGAATTATTTAAACATCAACAGCAGTAAATGTCTTAATGAATCAATTAATCAACCAAATATAAACACTTTTTGCTATAACTATTTTGAAAGCACTTCGGTAAAAAAAAAAAAAAGGTTATTCGTTGTGGAAAATGTTCCTTTATTTACATACTTATTATTTGCTGAATTTCGATTAACGAAGCAAATTTTCAAAGGCTT
>NC_051404.1:5910709-5910953 GCF_015228065.2 Penaeus monodon | reverse complement strand
ATCATTAAACTTATTGCTATCATTATTATTTGAAAAATAACAAAGCCATAAACGGCGCTTAATACCATAGGGTAAATTACGCAATTACACTGGTGTTGACACTCGGCCGGAGCTCACGATCGACTGCCAACAGAACGCCATAAGTTCGTGTGTCCCGTTTGTGTGTGGGGGGGAGGGGGGAGGGGACGCTGCGTCCGAATTCGTGCGTTAAATCGTTTAGATTTTTTTTTTGTACGAAATGTTC
>NC_051404.1:5909801-5910407 GCF_015228065.2 Penaeus monodon | reverse complement strand
AACATATTACCTGTGGTTATTCTGGATATACCACAACAACAACAAAAATCAAAGTTTTCATCGGCAATCGAAAGCAAAGGGAAAAGGAATGCGCCATGACCTTCCCTAGCAAGCATTCCTAACAAAATATATCCTCTGTTGAATGTGAAAACATGTCAGGAAATACCTTTTAGGACATGTTAGGGGTAGGACGTTGAGACACACGTATGCAGGGCCAAATCCTTTTTTTCTTTCTTTTTTTTCCTATTTTGTGTGACTTTCGGTCGGTATATGCAATTGCATTAAAGCTTGTTTGCAAGAAATCTGAAATATGCAAGGAAATGCCCCTCTATCACGTATTGTATTGATTTTATCAAATGCAGCGAATAATATGGCTGAAATAAATGTAATTAAATGCAATTCTTTGTCCCTGATAGCAAGCAGAGTCTGCATTCTATCCAGATTGTATTCTTAATAAGTATTGTTGACTACATATGCTTCCATCAGAAAGTAAAAAAAAAAAATTACGCTCTTTCTTCACTTTGAATAACATTTTACACCGACCTCAAAGATATTTCCTACGAAGAAATAGTATAAATCCCGTAAACCCTTAAATCAAATATCTTT
>NC_051404.1:5909580-5909781 GCF_015228065.2 Penaeus monodon | reverse complement strand
TATTACCCGACGAAGTCACCGTTCCAAATCTGTAAATAAAACAGACGGGAAAATGGCGTCTCTCGAAACGTTTAGCAGAAGGCGGAAACCCCGAGGAAACAGACCGTAAGTATCGCGGACTCCACTGCGTCGGGAGGGCGGGGGCCGTCATTACGGCGGTATCATAGGCTCTTCCAAATTACCATTACGTAAGGGGAAGTC
>NC_051404.1:5909166-5909381 GCF_015228065.2 Penaeus monodon | reverse complement strand
CGTGTGTGTGTGTGTTATAATTCGTTAATCAAGACCTTTAAAAAATAACCACCACCGTGTATACTAGAAAAACAAAGAAAACAAAACTCAGCCTATTACAGATATCCGAAAAAGAGGACAGGCGACATGCGCACGCGGGGGACGCGGCCTTCAAGAGGCAAGAAAGCGTAAAGGATGGACTCATAGCTTCAATGAACACGTAGATGGGAGTAAAA
>NC_051404.1:5908801-5909050 GCF_015228065.2 Penaeus monodon | reverse complement strand
ATGTCGCCATCACTAATCGTATTCCAGGACGATTTCGGTACAAATTTTTATTTCTGTATGTTAATACGAAGATAAGACGAGGATGGCACTGATTAAAGGGATTTTGGACCTAATACAATCTACGCTGAACCGAGCAAATTAGCATATAAATTGCCCGAGGACTTCACGCAGAATTTAAGCTATATAAATACTGTCTGTCTGTCAGTGCGCAGTTAACCATTCTCTAGGGGTCTGTACTTAATAGGAGTA
>NC_051404.1:5908523-5908641 GCF_015228065.2 Penaeus monodon | reverse complement strand
TTGTATGTTTGTCTGTGCGTGAGCCGTAAGTCATTAGCGTACGTCATTCTTCACAGCTGAGCACCGAGTGACATTACTGAGCGAATAATTTCCTCTGACTTGATGGGTAAACTGATTC
>NC_051404.1:5908147-5908331 GCF_015228065.2 Penaeus monodon | reverse complement strand
ATCTTTCTCTGTCTCAGTCTCTCCTCCTCTCAAAAAGGAAAACGTACGATACACGGTGGAAACATCTATGCTTTTCAGTTACACACAAAGCTCAAAAAGTTATTTTCCCCATATGTTCCAGTACCCTGTAAAAATGTTTAAAGAAAAAAAAGGGGGGGAAGGGAAAGGGGAGAAGAAAAAAGAA
>NC_051404.1:5907853-5907935 GCF_015228065.2 Penaeus monodon | reverse complement strand
CACCACGTCCAAGCAGCGCAGTTTTCATCAATCAATAACGAATCAATTATGTTGAAATGTCGTTAGAGGGGAGAGAGAGGAA
>NC_051404.1:5906608-5907716 GCF_015228065.2 Penaeus monodon | reverse complement strand
TTAGTCGTGCGTTCCATCACTGTGACGCTTAAACCTACGCTCTTACGGTATATGACGTCAGTGACCAGAAATATTGGGGGGGAGGGGAAGGAAGGAGGGGGAAGGGGAGGGAAAGGGCCTGGGGGTTAGGGGAAAGGGGTTGCGGTGGGGGGGGAGGGTGTAAGGAACGCAGGAGAGATGGGAGTGGAGGGGAGGAAGGGGGGAAGAGGAGAGGAAGGGAAGGGGAAAGAGGAGAGAGAGGGGGAGAAGAGGAGAGGAAGGGGGGAGAGGAGAGGAAGGGGGAGAGGAGAGGAAGGGGGGAGGAGAGGAAGGGGGGAGGAGAGGGGGGGAGAGGGGGGGAGGAGAGGAAGGGGGGAGGAGGAAGGAAGGGGGGGGAGGAGAGGAAGGGGGAGAGGAGAGGAAGGGGGGAAGGAGAGGAAGGGGGGGAGGAGAGGAAGGGGGGGAGGAGAGGAAGGGGGGGAGGAGAGGAAGGGGGGAGGAGAGGAAGGGGGAGGAGAGGAAGGGGGGAGGAGAGGGGGGGAGGAGAGGAAGGGGGAGGAGAGGAAGGGGGGAGGAGAGGAAGGGGGGGGGGAGAGGGGAAGGGGGGAGAGGAGAGGAAGGGGGGGAGGAGAGGAAGGGGGGGAGGAGAGGAAGGGGGGAGGAGAGGAAGGGGGGAGAGGAAGGGGAAGAGGAGAGGAAGGGGGAGGAAGAGGGGGGAGGAGAGGGGGGGAGGAGAGGAAAGGGGGGAGGAAGGGAAGGGGAGGAGAGGAAGGGGGGAGGAGAGGAAGGGGGGGAGGAGAGGAAGGGGGGGAGGAGAGGAAGGGGGGGAGGAGAGGAAGGGGGGGAGGAGAGGAAGGGGAAGAGGAGAGGAAGGGGGAAGAGGAGAGGAAGGGGGAAGAGGAGAGGAAGGGGGAAGAGGAGAGGAAGGGGGGGAGGAGAGGAAGGGGGAGAGGAGAGGAAGGGGGAGAGGAGAGGAAGGGGAAGGGGAGAGGAAGAGGGGGGGAGGGAGGGGGGTGTAGGCTGCCTGCCCCGGACGCCTCGCCGCTGGCCTACTTGTTACGTCAGCCAGCAAAATTCTCAAAGGTTTTCGCATATTTTCGTCTTATTAGATCTCTAACTCTGGTCAGTT
>NC_051404.1:5906237-5906514 GCF_015228065.2 Penaeus monodon | reverse complement strand
TTTATTTTCAGTTGTATTCATTTGATTTTTTTACTAGATTGTCAATAAGGATGAAAACCATTAACCTTTTCATTGTTTGGATTGAACCACTGATATTATATATGATGTATTCTTTGGAAAGTTTTACGTCATACGTTATTCTCGTAAGGTAAATTAAACAATTGTTATTATCATTACATTTGGTTTATTAACATTTTGACCATTCATTCTTGCTGAATATCAATAGTAATATCTACATAACAACTGACATAACCATTGTTCCTTATTCCTGGATCCA
>NC_051404.1:5905863-5906212 GCF_015228065.2 Penaeus monodon | reverse complement strand
CACTGATATTTTAAAAAAGTAACACATGATAATTTATATTTTTTGTATATAACGTTCCAACCGAGGAATAAAAACAGCAACATTTACTTTTCTTAATAATGTGCTGCTTCGTATTCTGGCATATTGAAAACACCAATAGAAATTCAGTGGAGGTAATCATAGATATGTAATGTCTGAAATAACTTAAACGAATAATTTTGTCTATCTACCTATCACTGGCAAGGAGATAAAGATGGAGATGAAATTTAGTTATCAGGGTTTTGGCAATTCTAAGATTAGATCCACTGACTTTCTGTTCATTAATGAAAGTATGATGCTTTTCCTACCTAAATGCATGCCTATATGTCCT
>NC_051404.1:5904929-5905659 GCF_015228065.2 Penaeus monodon | reverse complement strand
ATTTTCTTTCCTCTGGTTTTGTTCTCTCTTCCTCCTTTAACCCTTTTCTCTCTGTTCTGTCAATTTCTGTCAATTTATATATACAGTATAATTAATCTCCCTCATTTTACAATCTTTCCATCTTTTCCCTCCATCTTCATTTTCATCTTATTACATTCCTGAAGCAGTGAACAGGGAAAAAAGAAAAAACATCGTTATTCCAGTTAACGAGCTTCCAGAAGATTCCCCAGCATCAATTAATTAGTGTAGACGTTTTCCTATCATCCCGAATAATTAGGTTTTCGAAGCTGATCAAGCCACATTGCTGAGGAAATTGATAAGAACTGTAATAGTTGAATGCGTTAATGTTACGTCACAAACGCATATTCTCGTTGATTAAGAATATGTTGATTTTTTTTTCGTCAGTAAGCTTAGTGTTCATATCATGTTCATAATATGTAATCAAAATGGGTAATGCCACCATTATTTTTTTTTTATCTATCAGTATATTAGTAGATTCAAACTTACTTGATCGTGATTTCATATTATTAACAACGTCAAGATGAATAAACGCGTAGAACAGTAAGACAAGAATGCATTGATAGTCTGAAGGGCATGAAATTAAATTCATATTTGGTGTACCGTGATCAGGATGGCGTGATGTGATGGTGGAATTTATTTAAAATAGCAACAAGCGCTTGCTCGCCTTCTCGCTTTCTGCTGCAATGGCCGGTTAGTCTTGCACGAAACA
>NC_051404.1:5904119-5904230 GCF_015228065.2 Penaeus monodon | reverse complement strand
GATTCCATGGCTGTGTATAATCAATGCACGGTGATCAACAACCTGACTTGCCCTAAATTTGATTCAGCTCAGGGATCCATTGGACACCGCCCAAGAAAAAGGACAGAGCCT
>NC_051404.1:5903364-5903609 GCF_015228065.2 Penaeus monodon | reverse complement strand
AAAGTTATTTACAATATAATGCACTCTAAATTTCAGGTACATCGCGCCAGCTTGTTGGGTGATAATAGAGTCACTAGTGTATGCAGACAGCAGACTAAGTAGAAGATCGCTGGGATAAACATTTCCCAGAAACGTCTTTAAGGAACGGAATCAGTGATGGAAGTTTCATGGTTAGTCAGAAGTAATACCAGCCAAAACGTTTTCTCATTTTCCTGAGACCTTTCAGAACCTACCTGCTGAAGTAC
>NC_051404.1:5902081-5903032 GCF_015228065.2 Penaeus monodon | reverse complement strand
ACAACTGCAAAACCCTGGGATAGGCTGAGTTCTATCTTGCAGTCTAAGCTACTTGTTGCCTCGTTTATTACGTGTTTAGATTTCTGACGGCCGTATGCCTATAATGTGTTCAAGAGTCGTTATTTGGTGTGTACTTTTTTGGGCCGGGATATCTCCGCAAACTTAAAGACGCGATTTAATGTAGTGTTACTGTGATTTACTGCGAGTAGTGCGACCAAGGACGTGCTCTTGAAAGACTAGTGCACGCTGGAATTGGGCCTTTTGAAAATACTAAGACAGTTGTCATGTATTGTAAAGCGCGTGTCTAAACCTTTTCCAAGTGTTTCAGATACATGCTAGAGACCAGACATCAAGAAGAGATTAGCATACCCTAAGTATGGAAGGAAATGCGCCTTGGACAGTGTCAAAGTGCCCCGTCTTAGTGTTGTAAAGTTTAGTGAAGCTTTTTGAGCGACTTTCATATGGCTGCCGAAGTGAAGTTCAGTGTTGAATATTGCTCCGAGGTGGTCCTTCAGTCTTGGACAGTCGGTGCCGATCTTGTTTATTTTTTCTCATACAGATTAAGTGTCAGCAAATGAACGAGATACAGTTACTTCCTGCATCTTTTCCTAGATCCACCTTGTCTGCGTGGACTCCGTGATATACTGTACTCTAATTTCAGGTACATCGCGCCAGCTTGTTGGGTGATAATGGAGTCACTAGTATATGCAGACAGCAGACTAAGTAGAAAATCGCTGGGATCAACATTTCCCAGAAACGTCTTTAAGGAACGGAATCACTAATGGAAGTTTCATGGTAAGTCACGAGTAACTGAGAGTGAGATGACTTTCATTTTGAGCATTATAGTACTCACAGTAAAAGTCTAGGTGTTATTTCATTTTTGCTGAGGCAAGAGGAGCACGTCTGATAGAGAGTGGATATTAGATGACTGCCATCGAAGAATCTAGTATT
>NC_051404.1:5901448-5901998 GCF_015228065.2 Penaeus monodon | reverse complement strand
TGATGTGTGTGTGTGTGTAACTATATGTGCATCCGTGTCTACGTTTGCATTTCTGTTATGCTCCTGCTACCTCTTGTATAATTTTCAACGTCTGACTGAATGAACGCACACACCTACATTCATACCAGATAAGCAGCTAGCAAGAAAGAAATTATTAGAGAGAAAAAAGAGAGAGTCTGCATGCGTTCTGTGCGTGTAAGCTTGTGCATGTGTGTCTTCTTGTGTGCGTGAGTGCCGTGTATGAGAGTCCATGTGAAAGTGCCACGTTTGAATACCCGTGTGAGAGTTCATAACAGGAAAGACTATTATCTTTGGTGCCCGTGTGAGTGCCATAGAGAGAAATATGAAGAACAATTTTACATTGATTTTTTTTATAGAATGTATGGTTTTATAGTTTATATAAAATACAAAAGCGTAATTTATGAAAACGTAATTTTTCTTATTTGGTTTATTTCACTTTTTTCATTTATTTTTCTGTAGTCTGTAGTTTATAAATCAAGGTAAGTTTGTTCGACCAAGTTATGTGTGAAAGGTATTTCCTCTGTGCCAC
>NC_051404.1:5899264-5899358 GCF_015228065.2 Penaeus monodon | reverse complement strand
CACGCAGCGAGCAGCATCATGGCGCACCTGAGGCTCCGTGGCAGTTGTAATTACAATCCTGGAGATTATGATGGTTCCACTTTTTCTCCGAGTT
>NC_051404.1:5899154-5899239 GCF_015228065.2 Penaeus monodon | reverse complement strand
CGCTCCGGGGCCTGGGAACTGTACGCCAAGACTTTCTGGATAAATACTACAGCAAAGGTCTTTGTTTATGTGCATGTTTATCTGT
>NC_051404.1:5898921-5899124 GCF_015228065.2 Penaeus monodon | reverse complement strand
TCAATGTTGGGAGATGAAGAATGAGGATCGAGTCGAGTTCATCATTATACCTATGATTTAATATTAGTAATTTATTCATTCACCAACAAATTAAAAGATATAATCACATATATCCCATACAGTATTGTAACGTAGATAACCAGTAAATGCTTTCATAAATGTAACTGAGTTAAACAACTCTTCTGCAAGTACGGTTAAATTTA
>NC_051404.1:5898766-5898885 GCF_015228065.2 Penaeus monodon | reverse complement strand
TCGGAAGAGAGGGAAAGGAAGAATGAGAAATGGATTTTTATGCGAGAGAGAGAGAAAAAAAAAAGTAGTCATGAGATTTAGCGCATCATGCAGGAATTAAGCTTTATTTCCAGGTGGCT
>NC_051404.1:5898599-5898723 GCF_015228065.2 Penaeus monodon | reverse complement strand
CAGGTTCTTGAGTACGACACTTTGGGCTTCGACTTCGGCAACGCGGAATGCCTCGTGAGAAAGTTGGCGAAGTCCGGGCAAGAACGGCATCAAGTCTTGGTTCTGTACCGCGGGCTTCTTGAGT
>NC_051404.1:5898264-5898540 GCF_015228065.2 Penaeus monodon | reverse complement strand
GTGCGGGCGCGTTTGTCTTTGGATTGATTTTATCCTCCCTGCGTCGGCATATTAGTGGTCATACCACATCAACCTATTATAACTGGGATTTTGACAAATAAGTAAAAACGGGAGGTAAATAAACGCGACGATCAATGAGCGATGGCGCAACCGCTCGTAATATGAGAGTGAACTGGTTAGAAACGGCGGAAAGCGGTTGGGTTCTAACGAATCGAGTGTTTGGCAACTGTGTGTGAGTGAAAGTTGTTGCGGGCAGAACTGGTGGCGCGAGTCCCG
>NC_051404.1:5897237-5898214 GCF_015228065.2 Penaeus monodon | reverse complement strand
GGACTGCGCCGCTGACAATCAGGTCACTCTAAAAACCCAACTATTTTTTTTTTTTTAGGTGGTAAAAAAAAAAAAAGCTCTATGGCTCATGTGAATAAACCTTCCAGTACAACGGAGACACGTGGGATGAATCCAGAAGCGGTTTTCAATGGCGGGAAGCGGGGTTTCTGGTCAACCCCAGCTTCAGATGGAAACGAGCACGAGCTTTTTGAACAGATGTCGATCCAAATGTCGTTCCTCCTTCGTATATGTTTAGACATATTTTCTCTTTCTCTCGATGTATAATCACTACCATTAACACACCTATAGCTCCTATGTATTTGAAAGCAGCTCGTTCTCTTTTTTTTCTCGATATTCATTATTCAGCGAGTTTGGTCATACCCTTTGCTCGAGCCTTTTGTGGGAAGGACCCGGATGTTGGGAGAGCAGCGCCAGCTCCTCGGCCTCAGCTTGCGCTCTCTTCTGGATCTCTGATTCAGCTCAATTGCAGCAGGTAATGCAAACCTTAAATGGGAAACGGTAAGGGATGGAATGAAAGAGGACAGAATGATAATGTAAACCCAATCGCCTGTAACTTGTAACTTTGCATTGCAGTGTGTGCTTTTATTTTAGGAAAGAAAAGACTGCAAGATCTCTTGGATTCAGTTCAGATGCTGTAACCTCGAAGGGCATCTACATATAAGCGTATCTTTTTCTTTTCTTTTTCTACTTTGCTTCCGTCGCATAATTGAGGAGGAAGAAATTCGTTCGATGTGTAATGAATGTTCGTCCTTTTTTCATATCAATCTAAACTGTATCATAATGTTTCACAGTTATAACAACGTGCAGGTAATGAAAAGTAAATATGGTATTCACTGAACATGGAATTTGGGAATCTAGCCGAGGGAGATAAATCGTGCAAGAATTACTGTGGGAATACTCGCATTACGTTTGTTTTTATATTTTAATTGAACTTCAAAGGACGTTTATGATACCAC
>NC_051404.1:5896816-5897169 GCF_015228065.2 Penaeus monodon | reverse complement strand
AACCTGACCTGAAGAATAGAGAGCGAGAGTCCTCCCTGCGTCAACTCTACGGTCTCTGTACACCATTTTTCATACCGCACAACAAGAATGGCTTAGAGGAAACGAGCAAATGAGATATGGTTCGCAGATGTAATTATGCATTAATACCTTCTGGATGATTATGATATCAAATTAGAATGATCAGGCTAGTGATGATATCAGTGGTAACTACAGAATGTTCATGATAAAAGAAAAAGTAAAATTTAACCGAAATGATTTTTAAAACATATAATAAAATCAACATCTATCAACCCATAAACTTTCTCACAAAAGCCTGTTGTGCGGAAAAATAAAAGATTTGAAACTCAGTCGAG
>NC_051404.1:5896593-5896784 GCF_015228065.2 Penaeus monodon | reverse complement strand
ATATACGCAAAGTAAAAATAGATACCGAAGAATTATTGTTTTTGTGTCAGTATGATTTCTTTCCGGTTAGGATTATTAGTCAACTTCCGTGTCTTGTATTTCTTCCTTCTGATATTCGTGGGACGATTACTGGAGTCCCCTTTTCATTGCGGACACTTCAGTCTCGTTTTGGGATTAACCAAAGTAGCCTC
>NC_051404.1:5896158-5896238 GCF_015228065.2 Penaeus monodon | reverse complement strand
GGATAAATTGATAGTTATAGAAATATAAGGCTACTTTGGTTAATCATGTGAAGTCTCTGAGAAGGAAAAGGGACTCCAGT
>NC_051404.1:5894744-5895933 GCF_015228065.2 Penaeus monodon | reverse complement strand
GTATCTATTTTTTTCCTCAAGCAGACTTTCATTTAACCAACAATTTCCAAACTTACCTGGAGTCCATAATTTGTTCCATTTTCCCTCAATGAACGCAGTTTGATTCTCTTCCTCAATTCCTCGATCTGGAGGCTTCGAAGAGGAAAAGATTGGCCGTCGAAAAGAGACGAGACAAATTTTTGTTTGATCTCAATAAACAGATGTATTTTATGTTCCTTTTGTAGCAAAGAATAGAATGGAAGATAGAAAATTAATAAATAAAAATAGGCCATTTTTTCATGATCATGAAATCCAATAGATGAACACCTGTCGAATAAGACAATATTACATTATGAAGAGGGGGACAGGAAAGCAAGATGATCGATGTGTAAGTCACGTCAATATTATTCTAGGTTAAATATACTGAAAACCTTTCTTAGGCAACTATCGGCCTCTCTTACTAGATTTTTTTTATTGATCTTAAAAAAAAATGTGAATGAGAGAGAAAACTGAAAATGTTATAGATTAGGTCTTTAGATGTAAACCCTGTATTTCTTTGTTCTAATTACAGTGCCCCGGCCATACGTCCACGCTGATTTCGATAAGGCCAGACTGGGACTCCAACCGCTCAATTAAGTGCAAGCTTTGGTAAAATATATAGTTTGATAACACGACTACAAACAGTAATATGTCCATTCATATATAGATAGATACCCCCTTCCATCGAATAAGTAAAATGAAAATAAGACACGCGAAAATGGGATTTACTTCACTAGTACCATAATTACTTCAATATCGTGATGAATAATGATATTTCTCCTATTGCTCCTTAGTAGACGGGAGTAACAGGAGAAAGATCAATTATGACTAACTAAAAATAATCTAAACTCCCTAATGATATAATTTCCCTATTTCCGCTTAACTGGAGAAGCATGTAAATGATCAACCAAGAACCTGAACTGTTTAGGATTATTACCAAAAGCCCAAAACTCCCCAAGTTTTATGTTTCGGAACAACACTAACATCAAAATTCGTTTACCGCTTCACCGTATTTTGCTCACCTTACAAAAAAGTACTACTAATTACTTTTCTTTTTTTCTGATACTAGTCAAAGGAACCAGAATTGCAGAAAATGTGTTATGTGGTAGCAACTGTTTGATGCTCTTTAAGATCTGTAATTAGATGCTTGTATCATTTATCTGAAGTTAAC
>NC_051404.1:5893784-5894361 GCF_015228065.2 Penaeus monodon | reverse complement strand
CTCTTAAAAGTTTTCAGTCATTATCTACCTCATTTTCGCTCTCCATTTCAAAAGTCTCCTTCAAAGGTTTTCCTTCACTATAATATAATACCTCAATGTATTGCTGCCATCGACCCTTGATGTTATTTTTGTCAGTCAGAAAGCTTCCATACTCATCCTTAATAGCACGTCCACTATCACTTCCCCTATCTTACGTTAACTGTATTACTCTGTTATACAAGAGATCTTATCTACCTTTCCTGTCTAATTCTTCCATTTGTTTTTCTACCAATGTTCCCTTGGCTTGTCTGTTTTCCGCCTCGATTTAATATCTAAACGTTTATACTTCCCTTTTCCTTTCCTTGGTTACTATATTCTTAAAGTTTCTCACTTTATCCATTTTCCTTGCCGTCTTTTGAGATGCACACGGCTTCTTGGCTGCTATACCTTTCTTGCAACCAATTTCAGTCTTCGCACTTACCAACACAGCCTCTTTCAGGGTATTCTAGTTCTGCATTCATTGCTATTTTGCTCTCTTTTATGCTCTTAGATCCTACTAAACTTTATTCAGGAAACTCTCAGCTCCCTTTTTAATATT
>NC_051404.1:5890158-5890734 GCF_015228065.2 Penaeus monodon | reverse complement strand
CATTCACCCATACTAACGCCGAGTGTCTAAGATTTAACACTGTGCTTATCTCCTTAGAGAGAGTGTAGCAAGTAAAAACCAGTTACTTTATCTCATGCCTGAGAAGTCGTGCTTTAACTTGCCTGGGAATTCCATATACGAACATGTATATTAAATGCGTTGACACCTATACTGTGTTCAGCGTTGTCAAAGGACAGACGGCATAATTTGCATAAATGTCGAGGAAGAATGCATACAACAATGGCTGAGGAATTTATCCGAGTCATTTATACTGAGAAGAGACACAGCGTTGAAAACAAAATAAAGATGAGAGATTTTTTTGTGGTATTTCTTTTGTGTGTCAAAAGGTAAGAAAAATGAAATGCGTTATAATGAATAAACAATGGACAAACCCACTTGTTTGTGTGCATATGAATTAATGAATATAAAATGGAGAAGCAAGGCAAGGGAGCCGGAAGGATATTCCTTTGATATTGAAAGGAAAGAGTTGCTCGCTGCCACGGCATCTGGCTTTTGTCTCTCTGCGTTTTAACTCCCGTGCAGAGGACTGATGCAATAGGGTGTCTGATTTGTATG
>NC_051404.1:5889535-5889741 GCF_015228065.2 Penaeus monodon | reverse complement strand
TTTCGATGTCAAGAAAGGCGCATCTCTCCACAAGGAGATAAAAGAAACGCTGCACCTAAGGAGAATATCTAAGCGAGTTCCAAGGCAAAATGGCACCAACAGCCAGACGGCGGGAAAAGGCCAACACAAAGAGAGGCTCAACAAAAGATTCCGAAAGATCTTTATTTTTTTCGTAACGTGCCAGATAGTTTCGACCGTATTTTGTT
>NC_051404.1:5889135-5889319 GCF_015228065.2 Penaeus monodon | reverse complement strand
CTTTCGCTTTCGTCAATAATTTTCATGATATTCTTTTTGGTGTGTTTTATCTAACCTGGAGAATCTGATTGGTGTCCACGACGTAGATTTTTATGAAACCAGTCTAAAATGTAATTTTTTTTCTCTCTCTCTCTGAACAAGCCGTTTTCTGCTTTCATTGATTCTTTCAGTCTATTTGTTTCGT
>NC_051404.1:5888681-5888930 GCF_015228065.2 Penaeus monodon | reverse complement strand
AAATAACTGTTCGTAATTCATTCAGCGAACTGTCACCTCAGCGACATCCGCTTTCTCAGCAATTCTTTTATTATTATAAGCTGAAAATACTCTCGCAGACTGAATTTTAAAAATAACTTTTTTTTCCCAGTATCTGTCATCTTCTTCCGTGAGTCTCGGCGCTGAATGAGAATTCACTGCACTTCACACGACACCGAATCCTTTCATACATTATCTTGTTTGTTTCCAATATATTTTACCGCAAATTCC
>NC_051404.1:5887805-5888269 GCF_015228065.2 Penaeus monodon | reverse complement strand
CTGTGTACGTCACTGTAAGCAAACCGAACGCACAGGCTGTACACGCCCACATTCCCGGCCAATAAACCACTTTTAACCTCTCCGGCTCGAGCCAGGCGACCGGTCACTGCCGCGTGAATCATCATAAACGCCACGATAGCGGGACACGTAGCGCCTTCTCGCTATTCACGGCTAGCGCTAAACTGCTTTGTTTATGCGCTGCGTTTGTATCACCTCCTTCCCGTACGGCGCAGGCAATCCTCTCATTAAATTGCGTCTCTAAATTCTGTTTGGGCGATCAAAGGCGATAAGCCCTCCTATTTTATGGCAGTCTGTTTGCAAAGGCGGAGGAGGAGAGTCGCGCAGACTAAACTTCTTTTATTTCTTTGAGCGGAGGATTTCCTTTTCTTGTTGCATTTTTTTTTGGGGGGAGGGGAAGAAACTTGTCTTCAATCTTTGCCTGTTTTTCCCTTTCTCCCCGTGCA
>NC_051404.1:5887436-5887508 GCF_015228065.2 Penaeus monodon | reverse complement strand
GTCATTAGTCTCAATCTCCGACCCTCTTTGCCTGTCAATCATTCCTCCTGCTGTGCGTAAAATAGGATTATC
>NC_051404.1:5885497-5885631 GCF_015228065.2 Penaeus monodon | reverse complement strand
CAATAGCCATGTGATCCAGGCGTTATTGATTTGCCAGTGTTTTTTTTTCTTCTACTCAATGACATAAGACTGTACGTGTTTGTACACGTTTCTGCATATGATGCCTTCTCTCGTAAAGAGTTGCGCCACGAGAT
>NC_051404.1:5883389-5884480 GCF_015228065.2 Penaeus monodon | reverse complement strand
TCAACTCAAATTCAATATCAATTTTACAGCGAGAAGTTCCGGCACACACCAGGAGGGCTTATGCTGGGAACGAGGCGACCAGCAGTTTCAGCGGCCAAGTTGCCCTGCGTTGACCTGAAATTCGTCCCTTGGAGTAAAAAGTCTGTGTTCTGTTGTACATTCCGTCACCTCCTTTTCTCTTCCGGAAGCTCGCGCAAACGCAAATCTCTCTCGTTAGTTCAGGGTGGTTTCTGGTCCTTGCCTTTCGTTATTTTTATCTTTTTTCTTTTTTAGTCTGTATTTATATTTTTTTATTATCCTTAATAAGTCTGTCATCTCCTTTTCTCTTCCGGAAGCTCGCGCAAACGCAAATCTCTCTCGTTAGTTCAGGGTGGTTTCTGGTCCTTGCCTTTCGTTATTTTTATCCGTTTTTTTCTAGTCTGTATTTATATTTTTGATTATCATTATCCAATGTGATTTGACGGATAAAGTTTTATTGTGATATAAAAAAAGGAAAACGGAAAAACTATAAAATCCATTTAACTTTTAGTATCACAGACTGGTTTTGATACCCCAGTAAAAGCTATTTGATTTCCATCACTTATAAGATTATCTGATTAGAATCCATTGGATTTCGTCGTTGTCCGTTATTTTTTCTCCTACTCTGTCTTATCTCTTTCTCAAAGTGTTTCTCATATCCTCTTATAATTATCGAATATTATCTTCATTATACTCGTTATTTTAGCATAAACATGGAAAATATGAAAAAAAAACAGTTAATACATCAGGATTTTATGATTTTTATCTTGTTAGACACATTTCCCTAAACACTGGCCAACATGTAATGCTTACGTTTATTTACTTTTTCCTTGTACTGTTAATGGGGGGAGGGAAATAAAATGTTTTATCAGGATCATTTTTCAAATCATTTCGAATCAACAATATAAGTAGTCTGAAATCATCTACTACGGTTCATTCATAACATCGAAATAAGGGTTTAAATGTTAAAAAAAAGAATGAGATTATTACGTAAACCGATTCGAAAGCTGTTCGAATGGAGTTCGAAATTCAATCTTGGGTAAGTTAAGGAGTTCAATCGTCTTTCCTTTAAG
>NC_051404.1:5881170-5883014 GCF_015228065.2 Penaeus monodon | reverse complement strand
AATGTGATAAGTTCAAATCCGTGTGTGTTTGTGTTTTTTGGTAATGTGTTGTTGTTTGTTTTTTGGGTTTGGCGTGAAATTTCTTGTTGATATATTCCAGGTTCTCAAATCCACTGCCGGGTACCCACACAGGCCAGTGAATGGGTAAATCCTGGCCCGTTCCTAGCACGCAGAGTTGTAAACTAGAATAATCGAGCAGGAAATCTTTGCTGCACAACAATACTCAAAAGGGCCACTCGGGGATGTACAATCCTTTTTCTCTCTCTCGGACCGATCCTACACTTGGCTTGTCGCTGTCCAGCTTGGTCCGCCTGAATAGATTGGTATCCTCGGGCGGCGGCCCGTCGGAACCTCACTTTCCGGGGCACCTCGATGATGGGAACGTTCTGAGGAGCTCGAGTCACCCGTATCCGCAGCTGCACTATGGAATGGCCCCTCGTTGGGAATTTCCTTGTTCCGGCTGGAGATTCGGAAGTCTCCGGAGCAGAATCGTCGAACGGGGTGTCGGAAGGATCGCGCTGCGAGGGCACTAGGCGAATATGGTGCCTGTCTTGGTAGCTGCTGCCACGAGACAACGAAAGGCGGTATTCTCGTGCTTCGGCACGTTGGAGGAGCAGTTTTCACAGGTGACGAAACACACTAAAAATACGTGTGGACTACGTGACAGTTGAGGAGCTGAAGTCATCCGGATTACGCAGAATGCAAGAATCGCTGTTTGGCTTTCTGTTGGCGTGTAGATTCGCCTCCGGAGTACCTCGAACTCGCAACGGGTGCAGCCTTGGGCTCGTGGGCTATAACGATGGTAAGATACAACCTAAGCGTCTGTGACAGCATCAAGCGTTTTCGTTCCTTCTTTTTCCGTTTTCCACTACGAACATAACTGAGACTAGACACTACTTAGAGTCCGCTTCAGATGCAATACAACCTGTTCTTATTGATCCCATTACTCCTCTCAATCGTAAGTTTGTGACTTCTCTCATGATGCAATCTTGTTTCCTCTGAAGCTCAGTGCAATGAAAAAAAACACAAAAGTCGATTATAATACAGTTTATCACCCTACTTGCTTAGTAACGTATATCTAGTATATTTACTACTTTATCTTATTAGTTTTGATCAATAACTGTATATATAACAATATACACATGTTTGTTTGTGTACTTTGTGTGGATAGCTTAACTAGTCGTAGTTCAAATCAACATACTAATACAACGATACAAGTATTATTATATATGGCATATGAATCAGCGAGAAACATTAGTAGGAAATATTGTACGATAATGATATAAAGTATTGTAATAAAGTTATCAATTTCATATTTATGATATGATACTCTATACACATTGTGACTGTTTCCTGGTGAGATACATTAGTATGATTCTACAAACATCTACTCAACATACATATACTGTATTGGATACTCAGTGTTAATATGCGGAAATATCGAAATGAACATGATAACACTAACTGATCTAAGAGCAAAGTATCTGTACAGCATAAAGTATCCTTTTATCTTAATTAGAAACTGAACTACTCTGACATTATACCTAGACTGTGTACTTCAGCAGTGGAAAGGTTCAGCACAGTTGGTGTAAGGCAAATGAAGCGATGTACGCGAACTCAGGTAGAGTTGCAAAAAGCGATCATCAGATGCCGAAGATACAATTGATAGACAACGAGATAAACGGATTAAGGAAGAACATTTATCAGCAAAAGCACCAGCTTGTTACACTGGGACAAAGTATGTCCATTTCAACCTAGAGTGATACTGTTAGCAGGGATTGATATTCGTTGTATCAGAGCACGTAAGATAAGAAGAATAAGAAGCGAGTTACAACAGTATTCAG
>NC_051404.1:5880977-5881107 GCF_015228065.2 Penaeus monodon | reverse complement strand
CAACCTATATTACGACGAAATATCATATTAAATATGTGTGTGTGGATGTTGTGGTTGTAGTTTCGTTGAGAGAGCCTAAATGCAAAAACGTACGTGTGATAATTGATTTTGACCTAAGAGTACTAAGGTA
>NC_051404.1:5880539-5880899 GCF_015228065.2 Penaeus monodon | reverse complement strand
GACTAAGTGAGTGGGGGGAGTATGTGAGTCTTAAGATGGACAATGCAATGTGTGGAAAATATTGGGTTTGGACCACAGACAAGACAGAAGATACAATGGAACCACTCCTTGGGAGGAAATTTTGAATCTCAGAATAATGCCTAGAAAGACTACCACAACACCACTATGACAAGTGAGGAGAAATGAGATATCATAATATCAAACTTGGAGTACATGTAATATTTAAATCGGAAAACTGATAACAGAATTTATTCCAATATCGTAAATCCCACTTACTTCCTTATTGGATAATTTTCGTTTTAAACGCTATAGAGACACTCCAAACAGTATAGAGAGATAATCTGAGAACAAATTAGTAAA
>NC_051404.1:5877749-5878724 GCF_015228065.2 Penaeus monodon | reverse complement strand
AAGCTATTGTCTTTGTTTTAGATGATTCTTACCCCCCACACACTATCAGAGTTGCTTTACTTACATAGACACCGACAATTTTAATTTCTTACAAGCATCATAACTTTTGCAGAAGTCACTTTAATCACTAAATATAAAGTTTCTATAGAGCCATGTGACTCAAGTTATAAAATGCATATAAAGTATCCAAAGCTCTATACAATAACTGATGGTTATTCATATTAATCTTTAACAATGCACATAATTCTGAAGAAGGTACTATTATTGCTTGCTTGTATTATTGTTGTCCATTTGCTTTAAGGAAACCAGAGATCCTTTGAGGTTGTAATACATGGAGCAAATATTGAAGAAAAAAAATGATAAATTGCAGAATAGGTTATTATATGCTGTTCCCTGGATGCTGATGTAATATTCAAGAGAAAAAGGGACACAACTCATCCGAAATGATGCTTTTTGTAAACAAGGTCAAACTTTGATGCCAAATATGAATCCAATCCAACAGCCCCTTCAAAAGTTATAACCATGATACCAATATTTTTTGTACAGATCCGTAGAATGAACCATGCAAGATGATTTCAACTGCAGAACTGTAAATCCAGAATGATTTCAGAACAGTTGACATCTAGTACACAAATTGTGTGTATAGTAATTTTTCTGGCAATTTCTTCAACACATTTTTTGCTATACAAGGATTAAACATTTGATATGTATGTGTCCTACGAAAAAAATCCCTGATTACAGTAAAACTAAATAAACTTAACAATTTTGAGCAGTACAGATGGGGGATTGCTTTTTTTTTTTAATAAAAAAAAATAAAAATACAATCTCTTGGCACTTTGATGCACAACCTGTCACATTCTGAAACATCAACAGTATTATTATATCCTTCAAAATTTTACTTATATCTTCATCACTTAGAAATCCTGTTTCTCTAAGATACATACAATATTTTTATGGATAATGAATTGAATGTTT
>NC_051404.1:5876031-5877696 GCF_015228065.2 Penaeus monodon | reverse complement strand
GCACCATTATGTGCAATGCACTTTTTTCTTCTCTGTTTTGGCCAGTAGGGCACAAAAAACATATAAATCAATCCAATTATGCATCCACCTTCAATTACAAGTCCAAGTTTATTTAACAGAAATTATCCAACAACAACCTTTAGTAACAGGTAACCCTGATGGAGACACTTGATACCAATTTACTTGACTGTAATACTTGATAGTAATTTATGAAAGACCTTTGTTTCATTTGTCCATTAAGGATGTTTTAAATTATAGATATTATCATAAAAACATGCTATAAAACAATATTTAAAAAGTTTACACAGCCAATATCATTTGCAGTAAACAACTGCTTATCTAATTAGACATAATGTACATATAAGAAAATAGATATACACATTGATAAAAAGAGATTTAAAAGGAAAATTTACTTCTACTCTCATATAATGCTGTTTCTTAAAAGAAAATCTAAATATATATTTTGTATTACAGCATTCCTTCACTATCCCTTTTGCATGTAACCAAAACACATTAAATTATTATCTTTAAAGCTTTCCTCCACTTCCTGTAACTCTCAATTTCAAATCAATTCTATGCTCTAAGTAACAATTTTCAAAATATAATTCCTAAAGGCAAATCACACCAATTTATCAATGATGAAGAACAAAATAAACCTGATTATAAACGTATCAAAGCCCACTTCTTAGAACATGGGACCATAAACTTCATCTGCATTATACCCATCCATGACAATAGATTGGTTGTCGGCAGTGTATTCAGCAGGAGTGACGCAGAACAGGGGTTGTGCGCACCATCTCTTTGCCACCTCCTCACTTATGCTGCCCTCATCCCAGGCTGCGTGTTCGAGGAGGAGACTCCCTGAAGAACAGAGGGGAGAGCACAATTGTGAGTGTTGTGATAACTATATTCTATTTGATCATTTCTATGATTTTACATGATTTATCCTTTCAGTACTTATTTTTGTTTATTTTTAGCAGTCTATGATTGTCCATTATTTTTACATTTAGTATTCTTTATCCATCTATCTTGTTTTGTAATATGTCACTACATGATACCCATATACTTTTCTTACAGAAAGACAAAATGAAAAATTCAATAATTAAGTAAGGTATTTCCACAAACTATACTACCTTCAACATTTGCAACATTTCTGATGACCAGACTCATTACATTACAAAAGGCAGAAGTCATCTAACTTTATTAAAAAACATCTCAACACAGATTTTATAGACAATGTTATGTTACATAACTATGCCAAAATATCTATATGCAATCTCAAATTAAGCATAAAGTTTCCCCCAGAAGGAACTCACCTATGTAGATGTGTGCAATTGATGTTGCAACATCTCGGGCTGCAGCCTGCACCAGCTCTGGACGCCTCTGGAGAAAGTTGACTAGTTGCTCCATTGCTTGAGAAACCTTGTCACAGGAGTCCTCTAGTGCACTATTCTGACCTCCCTTGACCTCTTCCACACGACCTGAGGGTGTCACAAGAAAAATAAGCAAAGTTACGTCTGCGGAGTGAATCTCAGGTAGTGGGAAGGCAACAGCAAGTGAAATCAGACCAATTTGTTGGGTTTTATTATGATACAAAAGACTCATATTATAGATCCTCTATTACGGCAATGGTGCCAGGTGATTACACTCTCTACTGTCATTTTC
>NC_051404.1:5875230-5875647 GCF_015228065.2 Penaeus monodon | reverse complement strand
GGAAGCCGCTGGGTTAAGGAAGCCGCTGAGGGCATCACAATTTTATCTTCTTGCTCCACATTTTACTCTCATTACAGTACCACATACATATGGAAGTAAATATCATCACACAATATAATAACACTCACATAAATGCTTGTCTTTAAAATATGCAGAGCAAAATAATAAACTTGCTTCAAAAATATGTTCCATCACGCTATATCTCCATACCTTTAACATCCCTGTACAAAGCAGTGAGAGCCTGTCCCTCAGTCTTCACCACTGCTCGTAGAAAATCAAGGGACATGATGTTTGTAGTTCCTTCCCAAATTGGCAAAACCTGTCAAAAGATGTACAGGATATTTAAGGATTTTCCTGTTCTCATACTTTTAATGCTTGTAAACCTGTATTTTTTACCAGCATATGAAAGTGAATATG
>NC_051404.1:5875094-5875170 GCF_015228065.2 Penaeus monodon | reverse complement strand
CTGAAGAAAAATCATTAATTTTCTATTACATTCAATATTTAGAAATTGACCAGAAAAGCTGAAAAAACATGGAAAT
>NC_051404.1:5874502-5874814 GCF_015228065.2 Penaeus monodon | reverse complement strand
TGACACCTATCCTCATTTTATAATCTGCTCCATATAACCCACCTGTGCATCCCGTAGATGGACAGGGAGGCCAGTGTCTTCAATGTAGCCCTGGCCCCCAAAACACTCAAGGCCCTCTGACACCACACTCATGGCCATCTTGGCAGTGAACAGCTTCATGATGGGGGTCATAAGACGGAGCACTAGGCTGTCATCCTTTGACGCCACACCTGCTTCCTCTCTTCCAAGAATTCTGAATAATGACGAAGTAATTAAAAATATGGAACCACATCTTTGCTGGGCTGGTTAGTCCATAGAAACTATTTTCCAAAC
>NC_051404.1:5872743-5873963 GCF_015228065.2 Penaeus monodon | reverse complement strand
GCTCATACCATATTTTATCACTGTTTTAAAAGAACCTTAATAGTCCATTTTCCCTAACCACTAGCAACAGTAAAAGCTCAATACTTTATTGAATCATAACTCTTGTTTTTATTCTAGCATCACAGAAGTAGATGCCTATTACCTACACTTATTTCAATATACTCATATCCCTCAAGCAAGTGAATAAAATCAATACGGAAGAACATTTTCTGTTAAATGATCTTCAGAAAAACAGTTTACCTTGCAACCTCAAAGGTAAGGATTTCACACCCTCTTGTAATAACATCCATCCTCGATGCTGTCAGTTGGTGCAAAGTGTGAGACTCGACCACCTGTCCAAAAGCTGATCGCCGCTGACTGTAATCTCGAGCTAGCTGGAGAACCCTGTGTGAAAAAGGAGTCATGTTCACAGTTTTCTCAATATAACTACTGCTGTTTCTTAAGAAAAATTAATGTAAGATTATCCTGATTATCTTTAAGTTCAACTGTGGAAATGCATAAAATATAAAGTAAACATTTTTGAATTCCTTTCATTTCCAACAATTTTACAACAAATTGTTTGTAATACAAAATCACAGCTTAAAGGCATCTCTGTTATTAGTCTTGGCTTTTAATTCATCAGCATTACCTTCTGACCACTTTAGATTTCTAAATGAGTAGTAGTATTTTCTTTTATAAATGAGTTTGTTATACTTTCATTCTAAATAGCTGCAATTTACTTATCTCTGAATCTTTATTTACATTCTTTATATAAAGAGTCAACCTGTTGTCAATATATTTTCATCAATTAACTGGTGAAATAGATGCTGAACAAATCATTCCCATAACTTGCCTCCTCATGGCTGCACAGGCAGATATTGCATTATGAAGGCGTGTAATGGTTAGCATATTAGCAATGGAAGCAATACCACGACCTTCTTCAGACACCTGGTAGGCCACAGAGCCGTCAAGCAAAAGTTCAGCTGTTGGCAGCTGTCGAGTACCTGAAGAAGGAGAGATGGAGGAAAATAAAAATGTCACTATTATTATTATCTTTTTGGGGAATTATATGCCATGCTGTTAATATTAGTGGTTAATAGTAGTTTGCTTTCATGACTAATTTTATCAGTTGAAAAAGAATTCCAAAGGGGATTATACTTCTGATAAATTATGCTTTTCACCACTAACTTTCTATCATATAATGGATTTTAATATATCACCTATCAAAATTTCATCCTAGA
>NC_051404.1:5871701-5872708 GCF_015228065.2 Penaeus monodon | reverse complement strand
CCCAAAGAAACAAGAGATGTAAATTTACATCTAAATCTCAGAATCTCAAGACTTACCTAGCTTGTCTTTCAGCTTCACAATCTCAATGTTATTTAATGAACCATCATCCTTCCTCGTTTCCAGGTAGAACATAGTAAGTCCCCGTGGTTTCTGGTAGAAAAAATAACATAGATAAAAGTAATCAAACTGTATCAGATATTTTGAAGTTAAAGAATACAGCCTAAATTCAAAATCTATATTTAGCACATTGTAAGCCACCAAAGCAGTTCAATTTAAGTTAAAGTAAAGATGAAATTATCACATACTAATAATCACACAGTAACACACAGAACTCATACAGAGCCCACTGGATCTTACTAGTCCATTATTCCATTACACTAACAATCCACACACAAGCACCCAAACCTTGTGAATATACTCATCTTCCTGTTTCACAATCCCATTATGGAAATCATCAAATGCTAGCAGTAACTAAGCTAAAAGAAATCCACATCACACAGATTAATAACACCATCACAACAACCATCTCATACAACCCACCAGACCTCATAAAACTTACACCCCATCTCACCAGACCTCATAAAACTATCCATCTCACCAGTTAATGATATCTTCCCACCAATCATCACAAGCTAGCTCCTCATCTCTTTCAAGGACACACAAGCATCTTACAGGCTCAGGTTCCTCTTCTGAAATAATGTTGGCAAGGGTCAGGGTCATGTCAGAGTCTGTGGCTGAGCTGAACCACTTGTAGCCGAAGAGCTGATGTGTTCCATTGGCTTCCTCTACTGCTACTGTTTCCGTTGATCCACTCACATCTGAGCCACCTGTGTATCATTTGCATTATGTATATTGCCCATACCCAGAGAGACTGCTATATATCAACTGCTACTGCTACATACCTTTTCATATATCACACATTATTTAATCAGTTATAAGATTCTCTCTAAACAAAATCTTTGGTGAAGTCAAATTTGGGAATAAGCATACTAGTATGTTGTGTTATA
>NC_051404.1:5871177-5871558 GCF_015228065.2 Penaeus monodon | reverse complement strand
TAAATTGTAAAAAAATAATAATACTAAGCAGAAATATCAAGAAAAATTAATACACAACAATATATACACATATACATCCCTTACCTCTTTTTTCAGTCATCCACTGACCCGAGGTCCAAAACTTGCTTGGGTCACGTGAGGTTAGATGCTGGTAGGCCTTCTTCATGTGATGAGAGCCAGTAGTCTAAATTAAGAAGAAAAAATTTACCATATTAAGTTGTATCCTGATTTCTTATTGTACTTACAATCAATTTACAATAAGTGTAAAATAATCTATTTTGGAGCACTAGAGTAGAATCACACATAGATTTTCATATCTATTGCTGCTATAATAAAAATGGAAAACAAAAAGGTTGACACTGAGTTACATTTCTACGGCTG
>NC_051404.1:5870525-5871125 GCF_015228065.2 Penaeus monodon | reverse complement strand
CAGACTTCGCCTCATATTGCAAACATCAGAAGAGGCTAATTGGTATTCATGAATAAATATATTACAAATCTAATACATCACCCAAACAGGAAAGAAGCTTCAGCCTTATGGTGATTCAGTCATGTAGTATATAGCACCATACATCACAGAGACCACCATACATAATAGCAGAAATATATGCAGAACACAGCAATTTATGTCAACACCTGGCTTACTTTACAGCTACATATATGCTGGAACAGAACTCTGTTGTGTCAAAAGCAACTTTAAGTGGCCCTAACATTCCTAATAAAACTCACTTTAGCAGTTTTAGCAGCTCCATCTGTCATGGCCAGAGGGCAGGAGTAGAGTCCGGATACAGGAGCAAACAAATACAGCTTGATCATCTGATAAAGGCGGTCATACTCAGCAAATTTCCCTTCATAGGCAGTCGCAATAAGACCCTCTTCCGCTGAAATCTTCTTGAGGTCTTTCCATGCCTGGCAAGTTACTGAAACAGAGATATACTTGAAACTGTTATTGACTGTC
The DNA here is from genome assembly GCF_015228065.2 of Penaeus monodon. Taxonomy (NCBI): domain Eukaryota; kingdom Metazoa; phylum Arthropoda; class Malacostraca; order Decapoda; family Penaeidae; genus Penaeus; species Penaeus monodon. Next base: position 5,870,597 of record NC_051404.1, on the reverse strand, counting down.
ACACTTTTAGAGGGGAACTAAAAAATCAGAAGCTGTAAACTAAAAGTTAAAATTCTTTTTTTTTTTTATCCA
>NC_051404.1:5869702-5870192 GCF_015228065.2 Penaeus monodon | reverse complement strand
GATAACACCTTTATACCTTCATAAAACCAAGTCAGAACTTATGAAAATCACTGAATCCTGCATCCAGTCCCATTTCTTGAAAAACTCTGCATTGACTTTATGATATAATGAAATTAAAATAACAAATCATATAAGTGCATGAAAATTCAAATGTATGAATGACAAAAGTGAAGATAACTTACCTAAATCATCCACTCTGTTACCCCAGGCATTAAAAGTACGAACAAAAGGCTGATTACGCTCGCATTCTCTCCCCAAAGGATAAATCTCGGTCACTGCCCTCTTCCCAAAACGCTCTAAGTCTCCCCATATTTCAGATCGTACCTGGAGCAAAAGTTTTGCTTTAGTTGAAAATATATCGATTCGAGGGGAAAAAGAAAGGAATTAAGTATTGTGATAGGCATAGTTAATGGATTGTTTCTTTACAATATCTATTCTTCTGCATTATGAATAAGCAAGTACACACAACCTGGAAACTCTTCCCTCTAAC
>NC_051404.1:5868267-5869551 GCF_015228065.2 Penaeus monodon | reverse complement strand
TGGTGCCTTACCTCATTTGGAAGGACTCTGGTGAGGTATGAAGTGAGAAATGCATTGTTGGTGAATAGATTTTCTTGGTGAGGTGGTGTCTGTGTAAAATATCCAAGCTTGGCACGAGAAAACTGGATGCGCAACCTTTTTTTCAATTCTTCTTGGTTTGATGCAGAATTCTGTTGATCTATAATTTGAAGAAATATGTTAAGACTATTACAACAGAGAAATAACATGTAGATAATCATGCATAGGAACAGTATACCAAGGTAAATCAAAACTAATTCTGGAAATACATTAGCCTATATCAAAGACCTTAGTCAGGTCAGATAATTCTAAACCAGAACAAGCCATTTCACTCTTTTCAAAATGACAAAAGTCAACTTCCACATAATTTCTCAACAACTTTACAGTCTAATATCACCACAATCTGATCTTATTATGAAGTCTACATAAAACATATAATTTCAAAGTCCTGAAGAACATCACCATTTTCACCTTTTTTCAATTGATGCGCAGCATACTTTGACCCTCGAGAACCAGTGGACACTAAACGCACAGAACTGCTTATGATCCGTTGGGCTGCCTTATGATGTTGCAGTAACAGCATTGTGTATTGTTCTACTTATGTTCCTGGAAATAGTTAAACATTATGGTGAGGATGGGATTTTCTTCAATATCTATTGGAATATTCCTACAGTTTATCCATTAACAATTTTATTAAAACAGCAACAAAGTTACATCTTTTATCCATACCGATAATATAAAGTAATACTGCGTAATACTGATTATCATTTAATATATCGCATTCCAGCAATGATAGCATTTCATTAAACCACCTTTATCTTCACTAAATTCATCCAAAACAGAAAACTAGTAATGAAACTAGAAAGTCATTCAGAAATTGCATACTTCCCCTAGTTTTCTATCTGCCTTTTCTCACTGTAAGAGTAACTTAAGAAATTCACTCAACACAGGCTTTGGCTTGAAAGTCATTTGCTTGGCGTGAATCCCACACCTCTTAGGAATAAACATTAGGCCTACATGGTCACTCTCACTACGCCTTCACCTGAAGACAAACCCTACAAATATGAATGAAAGATAAACTATCTGCATCCCTCTCAGTTAGCATATATTAAACTCTAAATGCAACACTTCTAAACCAATATTAAGACTCTTCAACAATAACAGGTGATAATTAAAAAAAAAAAAAACCTACGGTGATGAGCGACTCGTTTGTTTGGGAAACGAGATTGTTTACATCAATCAGCTGACTTGGGGATACGACCTGCA
>NC_051404.1:5867350-5867456 GCF_015228065.2 Penaeus monodon | reverse complement strand
CCGTTTCAGGCACGACGCCGCTTAATATAATATGCAAATGAGTTTTTTTCACATTTCAGAGGAAACAAGTGTCGTTGTATTCAGAGAGAACCTATTTAACATCGGA
>NC_051404.1:5865678-5865743 GCF_015228065.2 Penaeus monodon | reverse complement strand
AAAAAATTTTAAATTAAAATGTATTAATTTGAAAGCAATTATCGAGTGAATAAAAAATCTCGAGG
>NC_051404.1:5864679-5864914 GCF_015228065.2 Penaeus monodon | reverse complement strand
CCGTTTCAGGCATGACGCCGCTCAATATATTATGCAAATGAGGGCTTTTCACATTTCAAACGAAACAAAAGGGTGTCGCCGTATTAAGAAAAAAAAACTATTTAACATCGGATCCTAAAAGTTCTTATCAAAGAAGCGGAATTAACTCTATTTATAGTATATGTCGTTTTATCTTTATTTTTTCTTCTGTTACTTTTTGTCATTCGTTTGTTGTTATTATTTTCCTTTATGAAAT
>NC_051404.1:5861880-5863179 GCF_015228065.2 Penaeus monodon | reverse complement strand
AGTTGTTTTAGCTTTTCATTTACCGTTGGTACTTACGTCTGTGCCTTGATCTTGTGTCTTCTGTAAAATTCGGATTTCTTTCTTTCATTGATGATGTTGCCTTTCTTTATTTCTGTTAGGACGGATATTTCTCCTCTGACGCAAGAGCTGGTTGATATTTGTTACCGTCATCTCCATTGGTGACTGGATTTTGGATCAGGTGTATCGCTGAATTTGCTGCTGCTATCGCCTCTTTTGCCTTTTTGTCATGTCTTATCTTCGGGATGGGTAGTCTTTCGCTGATTGGCGTTTCTTTTGCCGTTTCAAATCTTCTCAGGATATCTTCTTTCATCGGTGTTATTCTGTCATTTTCTTTGTTCATACTTTCTCCTTCGCTTGATTCAGTGTCATCTTGTACATTAGCAGCTTGCCCGTTCTGTTTTGCCCTTTGATGTATGTTCTGATCTTCTGTGGGCCTGGTTGGCTGATCTTCTTGTCTTTGATCATCATCTTGCTCTGTTTCTTCATTCTGGACTTCGCCTGTATCGTGATTTTGTCTAACTCTTTGTTGGATGTCTGCCAGTTCAATCTCTGCGAGTTTTTTTCTTGTTCATAATGTATCGCCGTTGGTTTGCCAACTTATTTGGATCTGTGTTGGGGCGATTAGTAAGGTTTTTGGCACGCCAGATGTCGTACGTGCGTTTTGTAGTGTCAGTTCCTTCTTGACAGGCTTGATAGTAAGCTTCCATGACTTGTACATATTCTTCTCTGCTCCAGGTTACGCGTTTTAACTTATGTTGAGTAGCTTGTTGTTGTGCAGTATGAGTGCCTTGTTGAGTTTCCTCTGCTTGGTGTGTCTCATCTGCCTGTAATAGGTTGGTTCCAGTAGCTAACTTTTCACCCTCAGCCTGGTTCAAGCGCGGAGCTTGTTGACCCGGGCGACCTCCGAGCCGGTATGATGTTTTGGAAGTTTTCATTTTCATATTTTGATTATGTTTTTATTCGTGTCATCACACTAGACAGGCTATCAACCAAGACTTGAAGGAGTCTTGTCTACCCCTTTGCATTGATCTTTATGATCGGGTAGCCCCAACCATTGTCCTTTGGGTAAGATCTTCTGCTTGGCGCTGTGATGTTAGGACCATGGACAGAGATACTTCGAATTGCTCATCACTTCATCCAACACCTGCTCCCGTGTCTTCTTACGTACCCTGTTAGGGGTCAGCCAGGCAGGTGCATGGCTTTCCCATGGGGGGCTGAGCGAGTATTAGACCTTGCCCGAGGGTCGCTCGCAGACTAAGGAGGGAAGAAGCCGTCTTA
>NC_051404.1:5859886-5860915 GCF_015228065.2 Penaeus monodon | reverse complement strand
GTAAGATAAATTCCTAACTGATAGCACATTAATATATGCTTATTATAATCATAGCCGATGAAGACATATCATTTCATATTGAAAGACAAATTTGGTATGTGTCATAAAGATATTGTATATGAATTATGTTTATCGCTGTTAAAGATGTTAGCAGGATTAACACGATTAACTGAATGAAAAGTTTGCAGTTAAATCTACCGCTCTTTCTTACTCAAAGGAGAAACCAAAGTTTAATACTCACTATGATATTTTGTTTATATAGATTCAACGTTTGAATATATTGACTAATCTCTAAAGTATTTTGATTTTTCTTATAAATTTACAGACATAATCATGTAATTTATTGGACTTCGCGACAAGCTCAATAACAGAAAATTTTCATTTGAGGAAAATGTGCCACGTCTGATAGAGTGTATTTCCGAAATATCTTGACACAATTTCATACAGTAACAAAATCATTTTCGGAAACTCTTTACCAGAAAGAAAAAACAGCATACCCATTTATAATTAATACAGAACTATTTCGATGAATATAAAACGAGCGGAATAAAGAATAATTAATTTTTCTCTTCTGCCAAAAAAGCAGCACAAACGCACTTGTGTTGTTGACGTCTGAGGTCGCCGGAGGAGGAGGCGCCTTCCTCACCTGTCAATCTAAGGGTCTTTTTGTCCTTCATTCCCCTCTGAGGAATTGTCCGGGTGAGTTAGAGTGACACTTGGTTCTTAGGTTCGCAAGACGGTTAGAAATTAATTGGAAAGTCGCCTTTTTAGAGGGAGAGCGAGAAGAGGGTGACAGGAGCGAGCGGTGGATGATGAGGTGGCGGAATGTGAACATCTTTTTACTATTATTTCTGGCTTTGGCGCCTCGTATCTTTTAGGCTGTAAGTGAAAAACGTCATATAAATGGAACAGACGAGGTGGCAAGTTCTCTATTAGTCCCTATTATATGTACAACGTTAGGTCTACGTTGTGAAGATCTGTATTTGGGGAATGCAATTCGCCGCAAGACATTTATTATGTGTGTGTGTG
>NC_051404.1:5859600-5859809 GCF_015228065.2 Penaeus monodon | reverse complement strand
CCCATATTTGTTCAAGAAATATACACATTTTGCTAGAATTCCTGTGGAAACTTGTCAAACATTCTCTTAACCTCTACTTTCCAAGCTCTTCAATGAAAATCTCTTAATTAATTTGTATGAGGCTGAAAAACGCTGAATATACCTATTGAAACAAGTCGGTCTACAAATGGTCAGTATTCGGTGTTTTAGCAAATGTCTTTTGAGCTTGT
>NC_051404.1:5856900-5859053 GCF_015228065.2 Penaeus monodon | reverse complement strand
CTGGGTTTACATGATACCCCTGGTTTTACATCGTTCTCGGTAATCAAGTTTGTCTATATAATGCCACAGAGTATTTGTGGGAAAGCTATTGATATGAAAGCCCATGGTTGATTGACCAATAATATTAAGTCCTTACCTAGCTCCCACAGTCAAATCCAACCTAACCTTGTGTTGCAGAAAACTTTGAGCGCATAGGTCAGTGATGTCACGACCTGTTAGTATTATTCTATTTGAAATACTCCATGCTTTCCATCTTTTTCATTTTACTCCATATCTTAAAGTGAAGCCCGTTGACACTGCTGCAGTGTGTTTCTGTACTTGCCAAAGTATTCCAATGAAATTGAATTATTAATAAAGTTTTTACAATCTCATAGATCATACTAAATTCAATGTAGTTTAATATATATTTATCTGCATGTACTCGACAAAGTTTGTGGAAAGAGATGTCAGATTTATTAAAATCTGTGAAAAGACACATCACTCAGCTGTTGACCCATGTGATTTTTATGCAAATAGTTTTAACCCATTACATCTAGAAAATATGGGGTTCACTTGGCATTTCTTTAGTTTAGGGGGACACAGGGAAATGGGGGTTGAAGTAGGGGGACACCCTGACCTTTTTAGCTGAAGTAATAAGGCTTTAGTTTTAGAGAGACATAGCCATACCAAGAAGAATCATTCTTGGTATGTCTGTATGTCATGCATTATATATTCTGCACATAACATACTTTTCGAGATGTATTTGTCATATCCATTTATTGCTCACGAGCAGTCCTCTACTGGCTAATTTGACAGTTCGGTTTTCTGATCACCCATGACGTGTTTCACTTTTTTCATTGCTCAGTTTCTTATATCTTTGTAATTTATACAAAATCTATGAATTTAGAACTTAAGCTGAATGAGATAATGGCTTCATAAGTTTCATTTTTTTCTTCTTTAATGCTGGCAGGTCTGAAGTGCTCACCCATACCAGCAACATGGGTACTCTGGAGCAGCCATGTTATACCCTCATTCAGGCTCCCACGGACACAGAGCAGCCATGCGAAATGACTCTGAAGCGGGACCTTGGTAAGACATGAAACAGTGTGTTGTATCAGTGATGATCTCTATAAAATTATAACAAAGAATTTCTTAAGTCCTCCCCCTAAAAATAATGAATTAGAGTGAAATAACTATTCATGTGTACACCAACAGAAAATGGAGACATTCCTGGTAAGCAGGCTGCCCTGAAGAAAGTGATCCAGCTTATCCTTAATGGAGAACGTCTACCAGGAATCCTGATGACAGTGATACGCTTCGTGATGCCCCTTGAAGATCACACCATCAAGAAGCTGCTGCTCGTCTTCTGGGAGATTGTGCCTAAGACCACTCCTGATGGCAAACTTCTGCAGGAAATGATTCTTGTGTGCGATGCCTACAGGAAGGTAAAGCAATGCATTGAAGAGGGAATTACATATTAGCTTATCTGGAATATTTGCATGTTTTCAATCTTTTTTGCCTTTTTTTGTTTTTCTCTCAACCTATTCTCTCCATATTTCTTCCTTTAACATCACAGGATTTATCACACCCGAATGAGTTCATTCGAGGCTCCACACTGAGGTTCCTATGCAAGCTGAAGGAGCCGGAACTGCTTGAGCCACTGATGCCAACCATCCGCTCTTGCTTGGAACATCGTCACTCCTATGTGCGGAGGAATGCAGTCCTCGCCATCTTCACTATTTACAAGTGAGTTTTTTTAAGATAGATACAGATTTCTTGCCATTTGAGCTGGCAAATTATTACAATGGCATACAATGGTAATCACTCAAAAATAAGTGAGTTTTGTGTGGATGTGGATTAATAGTTCCTTAAAAAGAAAGAATTGCAAGAAAGAAAAATTCTCACAATTAGATTTAATAGTTTGGTTGATTCATTCCTTCCATTGCAGGAATTTTGATTTCTTGATCCCTGATGCACCTGAACTGATTTCAAACTTCCTGGAGGGAGAACAGGATATGTCGTGCAAGCGCAATGCTTTCATGATGCTGATTCATGCAGATCAGGAGAGAGCTCTCACATACCTGTCCACCTGCATTGATCAGGTCAACTCTTTTGGGGACATTCTGCAGCTTGTTATAGTTGAGCTTATTTATAAGGCAAGTATTAGTATTTAT
>NC_051404.1:5852423-5856843 GCF_015228065.2 Penaeus monodon | reverse complement strand
GCTGACTTCTATTATTTGTAAGTTTATTTCAGTCCGTGTAAGAAAGTTAATATTTTCCTTGCAGGTATGTCATGCCAATCCAGGGGAAAGAGCGAGATTCATCAGGTGTATTTATAATCTCCTGAATTCTAGTAGCCCTGCTGTCCGCTACGAAGCTGCTGGCACCCTTGTTACCTTATCTTCAGCCCCAACAGCTATTAAGGTGTGTTTGTATAATTTTCCAGCATGATACAAGTACACAAGATAGGCACCATGAATATTTATTGTCTGTATTGACTTTGGTATGTAGAACAAGACACTGAATGTGTCCCTTTTTCTCACCAGGCTGCAGCTAATTGTTACATTGAGCTCATCGTGAAAGAGAGTGACAACAATGTCAAGCTCATTGTCCTGGATCGCCTAGTGGCACTGAAGGACTCTCCGCAGCAGGAAAAGATCTTGCAGGAACTGGCCATGGATGTGCTCAGAATCTTGAGCACTCCTGATCTTGAAGTTCGCAAGAAGACCCTTAATTTGGGTAAGTGTGTTGATGAAAAGGTTCATTTCAAGAAGACCTGTTTATGTATTTGTTGATCCATGTTGACTATGAGAATTTGCTATATTCATCCTCATTGTATTTTTTCTTCTCTCTAGCACTGGAATTAGTGACAATGAGGTCTGTAAATGAAATGGTAGAAGTGTTGAAGAAAGAAGTTGGAAAGACCCATAACACTGTTGAACATGAGGACACAGGCAAGTAAGTATCACAAGGAGATTTATGCAGACATTTTGCTAGGATACTGTTATGATTTTTAGCTGAGAGTATAAGAACTAAACCTGCTAAAAGGCTGTAGAAGTTTGAATTATTTAGTAAGATGAGAGTACATACTGACAGTCAGTTGAAAAACTTAATTTGTTTAATCCCCTCTCAGGTATCGTCAGTTGCTGGTACGCACACTACACACAATCAGTATGAAGTTCCCAGACGTTGCTGCAAATGTGATCCCGATCCTTATGGACTTCCTCTCAGACAACAATGAACTTGCTGCAACAGATGTGTTAGTCTTTGTTAGGGAGGCTATTCAGAGGTTTGAGGTAAGCAGATTAGATTATTCTAAGAAGTTAGTATAGATTTGCTCATGGAATAGATATTTCACTTTTTATTATAAAATGGATCTCTTTAATTAGAGATGAAGGAGAGCAAGTCTCATGCATTTGAGTAATAGTATGCTTAGATAAAGTAAGCGAAAACACGATATGTATCGTAATTAAGTCGATTGCAACATATTTTCTATTCCTGTAGGGTCTCCGCTCCCAGATCATAGATCGTCTGCTTGGTTCATTAGCAACAATCAGATCTGTGACTGTGCAGTGTCATGCACTGTGGATACTTGGAGAATATGCTTCAAGCTCAGGTATGCAGAAATGTCTTGTCAAAGTTGAAAACTAATTGAAAATATCTTAAGCTCAATATTGATGATGAAATTTGTATCATATTTTCAAGATGTAATTTGTGGACTTTGAAGTGCAGGGTTAATTCCTTTTCTCTTTTCACTGAAAGGAGAGATTCTGGGTGTTGTATCTGCCATAAGGGGGAGTTTAGGAGAACTACCCATTGTTGAGGATGAGATGCGCAAGGCAGCAGGTGAAGCAGGTGAGGATGATGGCTCAGGGGACAAGGCTGGCCAACCACAGCAACAACAGAAAGTCACAGCTGACGGTACTTATGCCTCACAGTCAGCCTTCTCTACAACTACGTAAGTTTGTTTTCAATTTTTTTCATGGAAATTACACATGTGCAGTTAGCACCATATGAGATATTAAAAAAAAAATCTAATGGGATTAATATTTGCATTCCAGATCTTCCCTCAAAGCCGATGATCGTCCACCACTTAGGAAGTACCTCCTAGAAGGAAACTTCTACCTTGGTGCCGTCATTGCTAACACCCTTGTTAAACTTGCTTTCCGGTGAGATTTGGCAATATTTGACATTTGTGGTTGGAGATTATCCCACAGCAGTAATGCAAATATGTAGGAAATTTTTGCACACAAATTAAGGCACTATGTTATTTTTCTCCTTTATTATCACTATAATGAAGAAATGTGCAAGAGAATTAATACTGATATATATTTAACTGCTTCAAACCACAGTTACATCTCACTGGAAGCTGATGTTAATAAGCAGAATGCCTTCTGTGCTGAAGTGATGCTTGTAATTTCATCCATTGTGCACCTTGGAAAGTCAGGTCTGCCACAGAAGGCTATGACAGATGATGACTATGACCGCATGATGCTCTGTCTACAGGTAAAATAAATGAAATTTTGTTCTTCATATATTTTTGTTTAATTGTTTGTATTAAATTCTGTTATTGTACTGATATGAAAATTTGTTTTTAGAAATATGATAGTTTCATTAAATTAACTAGTTAAATGAACCTAAGACAAAACATTTTTGTCAAATGCTACATTCATATCCTGGTAATTTTATTAGTACTTGGCAATAACCTTTTCATTCAGGTTGTGTCTGAGCGCACCCCAAGCCTGGCATCAGTATTCACAGTACAGTGTCGTGGTGCACTGTCCCACATGCTGGCAGCCAAGTCAGAGGAGGAGGAAGCCCAGAGACGTGATCGCAAGGCCAGCAAGGTGGTGGAACACGTAGATGACCATATCTCCTTCTCACGCTTAACTAAAGGCAGTGACCTTTCTTCAACTGATGACATGTTTGACCTATCAATGTCCATGGCTGTTAGTGGAGGCAAGAAGGAAGGCATTGACCTGAGCACAAGTAAATTAAGCAAGGTAAGAGAGCTAAAGTCTGTTCATTTTCTGATAATGTGCGAGTCTTTGATAAGACTAAAGTATTATGTAAGCTATTGGTAGTGTTAATTGCTGTTTGTGTTGTCTTGTTCTGTTTAAATATTTCAAATTGGAACCTCCCCCTCAACAGGTTACACAGCTCACTGGCTTTAGCGACCCTGTGTATGCTGAGGCCTACGTCCATATCAATCAGTATGACATTGTCTTGGATGTCCTCATCGTCAACCAGACCAATGACACGCTCCAGAATTGCACCTTGGAGCTGGCCACTCTAGGGGACCTCAAGCTAGTAGAGAAGCCACAGCCTATTGTCTTGGCACCACATGACTTCTGCAACATCAAGGCCAATGTTAAGGTGGCCTCAACTGAAAATGGATTTATCTTTGGAAATATTGGTGAGTTGGCAGTTATCTTCTGGAAGTAACTATTTTATCAGTTTTGTCAATATGAACTAGGGAATTAGAGGAAATGATAAAAAGATAGTAACCATATTTTTGATAGTGCAATAAAAAAAAATTTTTTTATTATTTTACTGTTTTGCAGTATATGATGTCAAGGGTTCAACAAGTGATCGCAATGTTGTTATTCTGAATGACATTCATGTGGATATTATGGACTACATTGTTCCTGCAACCTGCACAGACCTTGAGTTCCGCCAGATGTGGCTTGAATTTGAATGGGAGAACAAGGTACGTGTTATTTATATTTGCATTTAGGGTGAATGCTTGATAAGTATTTTTTGGACCATATTACATCCACTTTTGATGTTGGCATCCAAATGATTGTGTTAAGCAATACAAGTCAAAAGGACATCAGTTGTATATATTGCAAAGAAGTTATTATTTTCCTTTCTGAATGTATGTAGGCCTAGATAATTATGCACATATCTCTGTTTTCTCTAGAAGGTTTATAGGTATAGCATACAAATAATGGAACAGGATTTTAAGATCAGTAATTTAAATGTTATATGATTTTTGGAAGCACTAATTGTCATTGTTCTGACTATCAAAATACTGTTGACCCATTAGTATATCATTATTGAATAACACACAAAGTAATGAACACTCTAATTTACAGGTGACAGTCAACACTCAGATGACCGAGCTTAAAGCTTATCTTGACTACTTGTGTAAGTCCACTAACATGAAGTGCTTGACACCAGAGAAAGCACTCACAGGGGCTGGTGACTACATGGCAGCTAACCTTTATGCACGCTCGATCTTTGGTGAGGATGCACTGGCCAACTTGTCTATTGAGAAACCCCTAGACAACCCCGAGGCTGCCGTCACTGGACATATCAGAATTCGTGCCAAGAGCCAGGTTAGAGCTTTGCTTTAGTAATTCTGCTGATTTCTACCATTATTTTGATTTGTCTGTCTAGTCATCAAGACAGATTTAAGAATACTTATTCATATTAATATCACTTCTTCCTTCGTGTATGATTAGTATAATTTTCTTGTTCCTTTCAGGGAATGGCCATCAGTTTGGGTGACAAGATCAACAAGGTGCAGAAAGCTACAATAAAATCTGTAGGAGCCTAAAACCACCCTGATACTTCCAGTGTTATCCAGTGTTGTTATATTGAAAGATCCGTATTTTTAAGCAGTACATACATATAAGA
>NC_051404.1:5850766-5852385 GCF_015228065.2 Penaeus monodon | reverse complement strand
TATCACTTCATTCATCTCCTTTTAAACTAATATGCATAGATTAATCAGATTTGAAAAGAAGCAAAAGTTTTGATTTTTTTTCTTCACTATAGTACATGTGCAGGTTGGATGAGGGACAACAGGATTATTTAATTTGTTTTTGTTCTGTTTGTCTTTATATTTTAACAGTACCAATCACAGCTTATTTTTTAGTATAAAGTTCTGTTGTCATTAGATGTATGAATAAAGGATGGTTTCTGTTTCTTTTATGTTTTTTTAAATCCCTCTCGATTTTTTTTTTATGTATAGTGATAAAGGTTGGATTTTCTGCTTTAAGGACAGTTTCTGTTGCTGCACTTTTGAACAGTTATGAAGATGACATTAGAAGGAAAACTTCCCAAGGTCCATCTTGTGAAAGAAAATCTCGTACAGGTATCAAGTTTAAGTTCAGACACATTGTCTTTGTGATAAGTGCAATTAAGAGATTTTTGTAGACCATTGTCTCAATTAAAGCAGCAGTTGAGGTATGATTTACTTGCTTGCTCTGCTTCCCCATGCCCACCATCAGTAAAAGTTGTGACAAAAGAGTAAAAAATTAGGTATGGATAACTAATGCTGAGTTTGCAGAGTTTTTTTTATAGAGACCATTGTTTTTTTAGTGGAAGGGTAACTCAGCCCTTTTTTCATTTATATTTTATTTCTTTTGCACAGAATGCTCAAATTTCAGTAATTTTATAATAACATTTGGCTTCATGTGAATTTTTCAAGAAGGCTGGTTAAAAAAAATGAGAAAGCTGTACTCATCCCAGGGTATTAGAGAACAAAATGAGCATTGATAGTTGTATGGTATAATTTGTCTGCATAATCACAATATGTGACCATGACATGTTATCAATTTTTTTTCCCAAAAATATAAAAGGTTTCTATAAACGCACAAGGAGGGGTAGAAGAAAATGTTTGTTATATGGCTCTGATCCGGCTTTACTTTGTGTCTGGGTAGCATATTTCAACAGAGTACACTGGCCAATTTTACAGTTCCTTTATTTTTGTTTCAAACTACTGTCATCTTGACAAACATTTAAATTTACATGAACTGAAGAGCTATAATCAGTTTAGTAACAAGCCATTTTTTGAAAACGGTCCACTATTTTTAGAGAGTGGGGTTAATTTCATTGGAGTAAAAAGAACTTAATAGCTGGGGTGAAAGAGCTGTTTGAGAGCTGAAAGTTAACAATCATGCAGGAAACCTTAATATCTGGTATTCTTACAAAAACTAGGGGTTCATTTTCTAACTTCTTATTCCTGCTTACATATTCATTTTTTTTTTTCCAAACGATATAAAGTGACTTTAAATTTGTTAAGAGTACCTCGTCAAAGTAAAAGCCAAGAAGGATGAATCCATGAACTTTCCAATTTCTCCTTTTCTTATTTATCATCACTAGAGTATTGCTACCTCTGATGAGATCTAGTGAGTCCAAATTATCATGTTTAATTACATTCCTATTGTAAATGTTGGTGATATACCTTAGCCATATTTCGAAGATAACCTCTCAAACAATTTATTTTACTTTTTTTGATAAATCCTAAATGTTAAAACTGGGCTTAGTGAGTTTTTTAGTGGCCTGAAGAGGTACATGTAT
>NC_051404.1:5844312-5845254 GCF_015228065.2 Penaeus monodon | reverse complement strand
TATGCCGTCTTAGAAGCTATTGACCCGCTAACAAGAGAGGTGCGAGCCAGCCGAGCACCCCTGGTGGCCATTGGGGGAATCTGCCAACCCACTCACTCCTCTCTTCATACTAACGGAAAAAAGGTTTCATGTTTTCAATAATATCAACTTATATTTTGTTTGATGCTCTCGTCTGTTTTAGGGTTTTTATTTTATCATTTTGTGTTCTCAATAGATCTAGCATTTATTTTCTTTCATATTTTCTATTGGTTACTTTATATATTGCTTAAGGTGTTTCTTGTCTGGGCAGCATTAGATGAAAAAAAAATTAACAATAAGCGGGGTAGATTTTCCACCCGGCGAACCAATGTAAATTATTCCCTTCATTCTAGTTTCGTTGTCGCGAAATGTTTATGTTTTGGTTCTTGAAAATTAGGCACGGGTAGGTTTCTCGCTCAAGATTTAACAAAGTCCACTGTTAAAGTTGATTACGATTAGCAGTTCTCAAAATATAGATATATAATTAAGTGAATACAAGAAGTTATCCTTTCCAACAACGTCGAGAGGAAATTCGGAGAAGGATGTAGCAATGGAGAAACGAATCGATCTCCACACGAGGTCTATATGAGTACTTATATAGACCTTGTGCTTGCGTATGCATTTGCATTTCAGTCATTTCAAGGACTGGACTCAAAATTTGTCCCGGCAATTTATCCATAACCGACAGGTACATTCTACACAACTCTTAACCAAAGGAACCAACTATACTAGGAGCAGGGTGATCCATTAAAAATTAATTATTTTATTTCTTACTTGTCTTCATTGAGGGGGGGGGGGGTGATCAACTGGGCAGAGGCAGCATTTTGAGAGGAAATGCAGTAATATCTGTGCCTTTTCGAGGCCAATTACCTAGTCAGTTTGAAGTATTACATTTCACAAGGAAACTTTCATGGAAAATTTGCT
>NC_051404.1:5844082-5844181 GCF_015228065.2 Penaeus monodon | reverse complement strand
ACAACCAAATCAACTAATATTTTTGTCTGTAGAGTGATAGAAAAAAACGTAACATGTACACAAAGATAAGAAGGAAATACAGCATTACAATATGAGCCA
>NC_051404.1:5843764-5843971 GCF_015228065.2 Penaeus monodon | reverse complement strand
AAATGAATATAACATATATCCAGTCATGGTGGCACATTCTTTTCCCAAACTATCACTCAGCCAGGGTTCTCTTTTACCCACGGAATTCTATTGTTTATTATTCATGTGGTTGCATAAAGTTTGCAGGCCAATCAAATGGTGATTTATGATGAAAATGTATATGTATAGAAATCAGCAATTTGTTTTATCACCTTCATAATAGAGTAC
>NC_051404.1:5842300-5843656 GCF_015228065.2 Penaeus monodon | reverse complement strand
AATATCTTGATTACTTTAGAAGAAAAAAAGGTTTTATATAAATTATTCTACAAAATATGTTCTATACATTATTGTTCGTATGTTGCTCAGTTTTGATGGTAAAGGTGCACAAAGATCGTACCATTTTAAAAATATGCCTCTGGTTAAGTAATATCACCTGTAATGTCATTTTAAACAATATATTGAAGCATTTCTCAATTTCCTTAATTAATCTTTTAATTTTCTTTTTTTTAAGAATATGAACAAGGACTGTTAACCTGCTAGGCCCTAATATCTGTAAAATAGCTTCATCAGGGAAATGCCTCATTTGTGAGGGCGTACTTTCTGAGGGAGAGATTCATGAGTTAAAAGAAGTCTAAGGATATTTACAGATTAGTGTATGAAATGGAATGATGGAAAACATTCTCTGTTAGGACTGAAAAGTGTCACAGTGCATACAAAATGTAGGAAAGTGCATACTGTAGTTGCTGAAGCTTTTCAATCAAGACGTAAAACTGGCACAGAACCCAAAGTAATTCTGAGATATCAAAAGACAGATTTTCTTTCATGGCTGTATTTTGTGGTGAAGGTGCATCTGATGATTTTATGAACAAGGCAAAAAACTTTTAAGTGATTAGATGGAGAGTGGAAAGTGATGTTACTGTTGTTTACAGCTGAATACATTTAGAATAACTTGCTGGTTATTGCATGTCTTTTAAAGCCACAGGCACATCATGCATGATCAATCTGGCAACGTTATTGCAGATGAACATTTCTAACATCCGGTTACTCTGCAGATAAAATATCAATATGAATCTCTGTCATACCTGGCCTGATATTTTAATATTTATTTTCACTTGGTATATCTGTTCTTCATTTTCCATTGAAAGTAGTTTAACACTTCTGCACTATTTTAATTACAGGAAAGGTTGTGTGTTTGATCAGGGTTTACAAATATGAGTGTGTGTGTATATAATCAGTCTTTAAGATAATATTTAAAGAAGACACACAATGAAAAGTTTCATTATTTCTTGAAATTGTTTCAGGAAACTTATTAGAAAATGACTCATTTTTTAACACTTATACAAAATGGAACATAAAAATATTGCTATTTATCAGCCAGTATGTATCATCCCTGCATATACTGTTATCAAACCATATTCATTAAAACTGGCATGAGCTTTTCATGAAGGATGCAGATTACCAAAAAAAAGCCAAATCATTTCCACATTTTATTGGAAAAAATCAACTTTGCAATTGATTATGAACCACTTACTGCACAGAACATTGAATCAGTAAGGTGATATAAACTTTGTCCATCTCCAGTTCAAATTACGAATAATAAAGAAATTTAGAAATGTACAACATTCAACAGTC
>NC_051404.1:5841859-5842143 GCF_015228065.2 Penaeus monodon | reverse complement strand
CAGCTTATCTACTTCATACTGAACACATCCTGGCATTTGTTATTCATAATCTTCTCCATGAATACATTGAAACACTGTACTCCTGAGATATAGGACTATTTCCACACAAAAAGATCTGATATCCATCTACAAGTGGAGGGAAGGCACAATCACCCCCGCCCCCCACCTCAAAGCACCCGAGATCTTGCGGTTTGTCGATCGACCTTTTGAAACTCTTCTCATATTCATATTGATCATCTCTCTGGTTTATCATCACCAAAATTCACTTAAAATGGAAAGTACAG
>NC_051404.1:5841678-5841775 GCF_015228065.2 Penaeus monodon | reverse complement strand
AAGAAATATTCATGAAAATGCTACAGGCAGTAAATAGATAGAAGCAGGCTTTTTTTTTTTTACCACAAGGATAAATCTTGTCACATGCAATTCTTTA
>NC_051404.1:5841291-5841576 GCF_015228065.2 Penaeus monodon | reverse complement strand
AGCAGAATTGGAGAGATCTGCCAGCACTTCTAGACTTCAAAAATGTCCTCTTCCTGCAAATTATACAATAAAAGTACCAGTTGCTGTAACCATTGGGGAAACGTCCAATACTACTGTTAATGTTTATAGCTGTACTTGTCATAAATATTACTGCCAGTATTTTATTTGTGACAGCCATGATTTTGCTATCATTTTTGGGAAAGCTAATTTGGAGCATTTTACTTGCAGCTGCAGTAACTGGTATATTATTTTATAGGTGGAGGTAAATTATTGAATCTAAAAGAA
>NC_051404.1:5840163-5841133 GCF_015228065.2 Penaeus monodon | reverse complement strand
CTCTCTGCATTTTCAAGAACTGCTGCTTGACACATCACACTTCATGTAGCTTACAAATCTAGCATATTGTACCTTTGGTGGGCTGCAGGTATTGCGTGTTATAGAAAAGCTTCTTATCCTCTTATCTAATGCAGACTGTCATGTAACATTTTTGCAAGTCAAATGTGCATATCAAGGTGGTTCACACACGAGCATCAGCATATTACATTTCATATAAAAGAATAAAAGGTCATGGAATGCATGGCAGGCTTACAAAATATACACTTAATACATAACAATCAAAATCAGAACCAAATTAGATGGAACATTATCAACTGATGTATGGAAGTATACCTGACCATGGAAAAGGAACACAAGCATGTGGTTCATAACTACAGCAAAATGCATCAATCAAGAAGCATTGCAGGCTTTAAGTCATGGACTTGTTAGTAGGTTAAAAGAGCATTTATCCCTAGAGTCCAAAATTATTGCCCTAACCATATTTCACTCTGAAGAGAAACAAATTAACCCTAGACAGTATCAGAGCTCAGTACATAATCACTTTCATTCCCACATTTCATTCAACCTTTTTAAGTACTGAAAGCCTCCTTAACTCTTTTATGGTGAGAAAAAATGTCAGTCATAGAGATTATTTAAAAGGTTAGCATGGTACCATCTTGTGTACTTTCCTTATGCAATGATAATAATTAAGTAGTCGACCAGGAAAATGTCCAAGTACAGCAGAGTGTAACAGCCATTAGCAGGGATGTGAAAAATCTGTGAACATTTGAAGTGTCAGTATCATAAAGTAGTAAACTATTGTATCTGGATAATATTGATGATGTGTGTGTGAGATGTAATAAGTAAAATATTCTTCCATGTTAGAAAACTAAAGGGATCTTCCCTGCTCTGTGCATAGAACTTCATCCTTACAAACTACATATTTGAGAGCATACAGTATATATTGCAGCCATCAAGAAATTTCAGTCTT
>NC_051404.1:5838170-5840123 GCF_015228065.2 Penaeus monodon | reverse complement strand
TGCTTATATGTGTGTAGAACATGTAACCATGTGTCAAAGAAACTCATATTCAGAAATCCATTCATTCTTCCAGCACTTGCCTTGAACACAATCATATGCACATACTCACACACCCATACATATGAGCGTATGCAATATCATTATTTCCTTTAGGTAAATATTTATATTTTCTCTTTCCCATTAAGAATTAGGCTGTCCTGACATATCAGACCATTCCAGTAACTGGAACAGGACAACTGGGGATCTTTAATTAAACTGGGAAGAAGTAAAAAAAGACAGAAAAATATCTTACTTTTCCATGTACATGTACAGACAGTACTAAAGAGAAAACACATACACATACAAAAGCAGTCTTACTTAAAAACACACAGACACTTAATCTCCATATATCATCAGAAAATCTAACAGAAAAACTAATAACCATGGTTTCTCTAAAGGAAACTTAAAATGTCAGTTAAAAGTCACATTTGAGAAAACTTATGGTTACTTTCTCTAACACTTACTTTGAGCATGGAAAACACACATCATCACTGTAAATGTGTAGATAATACCAACATAGCCATAAAAGAACAATGAGAAACAAAAACTATATGTGCACTTTCATAACTACCAAGATTAGTATAGGGATACACAGTTAGCACAGCAAGATTGGCCCATTTGAGTTATATTTCTATACCTTTGAATGTGCACATTATCAATGTATGCATTGAGTTTGATTTTGCATTGCAAGAAGATACCAAACAAAGTCCATTTATTAAAATTGAAAAAAAGGATACCCCAAAGTCCTTTGCCTTCACATACACAAACCCTAGTGTGACTTAATATCCCTGCTTGCAAAGGGTGACATCTTACGACTTTTAAATCAGTATCTTGTGATCCTTGTGCTGTTTCAACTCCTGTGTCTATACATTACATATTTGTGACAAATTCTTTTGAGTCACTGGAGCCAGATTTTCCCTTCTGAAGTCTCCACTCAAGCTTCATGCAACCTGCAGCCCATCCACTTGATTACTGATAAACAAACACTGGTGAAAATTCATGTTACAATAACCATGTAAATTATTTATAATTTCAAAAATGCATAATTTTTCAAGTTCAGCATCATCCAGTGAAACCAATTTATACCAGCCATATGAAATAACTCGGTTCATTTGATTATGGCATTCTCATACAAACAATCACAATTATAAAAGCAATTACAATATGCCACACATTACAGCTTTAAATAACACAGTTGTTAGTATATCCCTAATAAAGAAATAAAAAAAAAAGTGAAAAACCTAACTTTCTGAAAGGAAAAGCTCAACGTTTACACAACTGCAAAAGGATGGAAACCTACTTGGCACACAATACAAGAAGTCAAGTTACAGGTGTTGCTCTGGATCTAATCTTAAGTACTGACTGAGACTTTGGTACTGCTGTATCAGTCACCCTACACAAGAGGGATGCTGTTCGAGGTAAAGAAAAAAAAAATCTTACAAAATACTGTGACACAGACAAAGGGGAAATTAATTGGACATGAGAATGCATTTGGTACCATATTTTTAGGGTCTATACAAGTTAAAAAGAGGTTTGCTCTAATTTCCACCAATCATTCATCCTTTCAGCATCCTGAACCAATGGAATTAGCATTCTAATTGTAGGATAAAAAACCTAAAACATTTTGGGATTGTTGCAAATAATTTATTTTGCACATAATAACAATATGAGTAAGCAATGAAGACATTACAAGAATTACAGACAGGATGACAGGATATGATGTGCCGTGCAAAACAGCAGGATTGTAAGGCAAAGAAGTCCTAGGCATTTGTGAATTATTGTCCTTACATAATACCAATCATATCTCCTTGAATTGCGAGTAAAAAATAGTCGGAAATGTCAGCACGGAACTGGCTACGAGTTAGTTCATAATTAATTTTTCAAAGAAGGTGACTTAGGAGGAGGACTTGTATC
>NC_051404.1:5837569-5838115 GCF_015228065.2 Penaeus monodon | reverse complement strand
GGGGTTTTTCAAATACTGTTTGCGAGTCTCTTGAAAATAATTTCCTTAACCACTTGAGTCTAGTTCCAGCTGATTCATCATAAAAAAAAGACAAGGTAGATATGCCTCCACACCAAGGACCCGCACTTTACAAGCCCTCAAGCAGTGATTTATGGAACAACAACACCTAGACTGCAGTGCCCGCATTGGACCCACATTGTGTTGTGATGGGCATTGGTGATTGGTCCCTTAGTACTCTTCTTCCTCTGGGGGGGGAGGAACATCCTCAACATCCTCTGGGGCAGCAAAGCCATCCTGGAGAGAGAGAGAGAGAATATGTTGGGTTTTGTTAAAACATTGTTATTGTTAAAATCAATAATAAAAAAAAAAGGAAAGAAAAAACTACCAATAACATCATCTTTATCATGCATTTTCTGAAAGAAAAGAGTAAAATCTTTTACTTTTATTTTTAATCCATTGTTGCTTATACTGTGCTACAGAATTGTTGATGTCAAGTGTAATAAAGCAAGCAATACATGTGATTCAGCACCTGTTATCTCAAGCTAG
>NC_051404.1:5837284-5837510 GCF_015228065.2 Penaeus monodon | reverse complement strand
CTGCAGACCTTTTAATAATGAAAAAACAAATAACTTATAGCAACTTGTGAATCACGGATGATAAGCTTTCAGCCGGAAACTAAACACAACATTCCAATCCTAATAACAGCAAAAACACACTAAAATTCTCATTCAACATTAAAAAAACCTCTTGTGTTTACAAGGTCCATTAAAAATAAACCAAACCAATAAAAGTCCTATTAACACTTGAGAGAGTGCATTTATC
>NC_051404.1:5836783-5837253 GCF_015228065.2 Penaeus monodon | reverse complement strand
AGGCAGAAATAACTGACAATTAGACTTTTCAGTAGAGATCCAGCAGCACTAGTACTAAAACCTACTGATAATGCAAAGTACACAAAATCCTCTAGCATATTGGTATGTTCTATCTAAACCATTTCCACGTCAAATCATTCCTAAAATGTCATGTCCCTCTCTTAAAATATAATCCACATGATATTAGTCTCTGCACCATAATGTTCAAAGCAAAATTGTGATGAAATGACCAACAAGTATAATACACTTTACTGCAGACACACTTACATACACATCTTACAACAGCTAACCTACAATCACACAACACTTGGATCCCAGTATGACTAGTATTTAAGCAAGTCATGCCAGGGAACATGGTGAAAATCATGTCAGTTAAAAGATCCCAGTAGCTGTAATGATACCTCAGGAGTCAGGCCATGAGCTGGACAATAGCCATGCTAACACACCACCAAAATTTTACCTGTTGTGAA
>NC_051404.1:5836572-5836765 GCF_015228065.2 Penaeus monodon | reverse complement strand
TAAATAAATAATACTAAAATAAAAACACTGATAATTCTTTTTAAACTTTCTATATCAAAAAAGCATATCCATCTATCCTTCATATTCTAATACACCCATAACTATAGGAAACATACAGTCAAATAAGTTATCTTCACTCGTAACACATCCCTCATACAGAGAATTACCCCCTACAAGTTAGCCCAAAATCTTT
>NC_051404.1:5836086-5836261 GCF_015228065.2 Penaeus monodon | reverse complement strand
TACTAACTTTACCTCAATTTACCCAAACTTCCTGCAGTAAAAGCCTTATCATGCCAGTCACTTGAAATTAATCACACCATGCATAAGCAGAAATAGATGAGCTGGAAAGGAAAATCTATAAATCTCACAAAAAAAGGTGTTACAATATTTGTAAGAATAGTAAGGTATATGAAAT
>NC_051404.1:5834983-5835271 GCF_015228065.2 Penaeus monodon | reverse complement strand
AAAAGTTTCAAGCAAACACAGTAAGCAGACAAGTACAAAGACATTTTCAGAATATTAGTGTGCACAATTACATTCTTCTCCTGATTAGTATGTTAATCACCGACTGCTTTTTTTGGCAAGCAGTCCATTTAATGATGAGAGAGCAATTAACAGCTAACGATCAAGGGACAATTCAAACGATGGTAAAAGAATAAACTAACGATCATAACCAATAACCTTAACCTTCCTATTTGTTTAATATGTATCTAATAATAATAAACGAGGAAAAAAAAGCCTCTAGGGAATGCT
>NC_051404.1:5833954-5834937 GCF_015228065.2 Penaeus monodon | reverse complement strand
CACTAGTCAAGCTGATGGCCAATAAAGACTCACTTTTACACTGTACATATATTTACAGTTTGTTTTTCATATCATAAAATCCATATACATTTTGAAATGAATCTTAAATCCCAACAATGATTAAAATATCAAAGTAATGCTGAAAACTTTCACACCTGCATGTTCAATGTAAAAGACCTCTTCTAATAAATTTTCATGCAAATGGGTATGCAAATTACAGAAGCACCAAAAAGCATAAAGCCAATTCATTAAATATGCTTGTCATCTATCTTCTCTATAATCCCAACTGAAGCATCTCCATAATCCCTATTGAAGCAAAAGACATAAATCAGATACACTTCTGACCTTAAAAGTGCCACAAGAAATCAAGAACACAGTATAGAAGAAAATAAGAAATATTATAAACCACACTGGTAAATCTTGCCAGACGTTCTATTCTTTCCTGGTTCATAAATCCATCAAGCTTAGGCAATCAAGTTTAGTATTTAGGATTCAACTTGCAAACTGCGCAATGAATACAAGTACCTCGCATGTAATTTTACATTCTATTATTCAGTACTAAAATTCTAACTGTATCTTGTATGTCAACCACTTTGAGGAATATTCTATGATTAGTTTTCCCCCCGGTAATGATGTAATGTCTGCGCAGGATAAATAGTACATTTAAAACTTAATGGACCCTCAAAACTAGGTACTTCCTTGTGCTAGTGAGTGAATAATGATGGTAATGACAAAACAATCAGGAGATAGCTGGCAATTTTACTCTCCTACATACATTTAAAATGAACACAACTAGATTATAACCATATAAATAATATTTCAGTATGGTAAAAAATATATATAGCATTATTCATTTTGTAAAATTTCAGTTGATGAATACTTATTTCGAGTGTCTATACCACTGATCTTACACTCCTGCTGAAGTATTAAGGAAAAAAAAAAGTGATAACAAATAAGGTTAATAAATATCCACCACCAAAAGA
>NC_051404.1:5832549-5832632 GCF_015228065.2 Penaeus monodon | reverse complement strand
TTATAACAGTAAGATATACAGAGAGACAATTGCAAACAAATAGTAAGAGCAATGAAAGACAATTAGAAAGACACAAGAAACAA
>NC_051404.1:5830896-5831904 GCF_015228065.2 Penaeus monodon | reverse complement strand
TTTGACAATCCCATTATAATGGATGTACCTTAGACATACATCCTTTCCTAAGAACAACTACATATTAGAACCACTGTAAAAACACATTAGCCATCAATCCTGGCATACCCCCTTCCTCATGCTTCCAATTGAGTGAAAGGCTCAAAATAAACAGTCAACAGGAATATACTGACAGAGTACTAACAC
Source organism: Penaeus monodon (assembly GCF_015228065.2). NCBI lineage: Eukaryota > Metazoa > Arthropoda > Malacostraca > Decapoda > Penaeidae > Penaeus > Penaeus monodon. Next base: position 5,831,718 of record NC_051404.1, on the reverse strand, counting down.
AGCAAGAATGGGGGGCAAGTAGACACACAAAGATCACTCCTTTTGAAAGAAATCTCCAACCTAACTATCCTTTTTACTTACAAAAACTTGAACCTCCTCCATTATGGTACAAACCGTAATCAAATTTAAGCAAAATGAGAAGCAGCAATGCTAGAAAAAATGATTAAAAAAAACCCTGCAGAATGCTGTCTTTATTCAGAATAAAAACAATAACATGAATGATAAACAAAGGAAACAAAAAGCAATGTACTTTCCTCTTTTCTTCCATCAAATATTTTGGTCAATGAATCATTATGTATCAAGGGTTAAATTTCCAAGTCATAACATCATACTGTGGGTTAGTATTTTTTTTTACTTCTATATAACAAAATTTCTCTTTAACTAAGTTCCCTGTCTCTGGGAATCCAAACCAGTGCACTCAACCATCAAGAAAACCAGTATCAAAACTACATGAACACTTAATTAGACAAGACTGGTAGGCCTATGGGCTTTGTTATTTCATCATCACTAGGTGGGATTTTGGATCTTTCTTTTTGAAAATTACTTTTTTTTACTAATGGGGAAAAAAGAAAATTTAATTACAGTTAAATTTCCGAGATATATCTTTCATGTATATCATCTAAAAATGGCCCTGCCAATCAAAAAACTGTCACATATTACGTATGTATATTTATGCCTCTTTAAAGCATTTAAAAGCATTTGAAAGCAAAAGGCACATAGGACGGAAGAATATCTCTTCTTCTGAAGACTATGAAGTGAAGCACTTGGGGAAAAAAGCCTTTTGGATCAGCTATTGCTCTGTATGAAAGTTGAGAACAGTGA
>NC_051404.1:5829655-5830803 GCF_015228065.2 Penaeus monodon | reverse complement strand
CAAATGCTAGTTTAACATGCCTGTATTTGGGAACGTAGATTCTCATTCTCAGTAAAGCTGTCTGGATTCTCTGCACAATTGTCCTGAGGAGAAAATGTTGGAAGAGTTCATAGCAGTTAAATATTTACACGTAAACTAATTAGTTAAGGTGCATTTACTATTCCGCATCTTCATCCTAAAGTGTGTATCATGTTGGTATTACCATAGCTGCAACATATTTAAATTCTGATCAAAGAAAACATGTTAACCTCTGAAATTACTGGCTTTGCACAATGAAGTCTTTCAGCATCCTCACTAAATAGGCTTAGCATCAACACACACCAAATACACTCATGGTATCAGCCTTTACCTCATTCCCCGTCACTACAAATGTGAAAACAGACTTGAGAAAACAATCCTACAGTCTTTCAATATCATGCTAATTTCTTTCCCCTTCTTGATCAAGTGGCAAAACAATCTGAGAAAACTGGGAAATGGTCAACTTGCTTACAGATAGACTATCTATTCGTCCAATGATGGTATTTTCACTTATCTTTCAAACCTAGCTGCTTACTCTCTCTTTTGACCAAAAAGTCTCATCTGAAAAGCTTCACAAGTTCAAAAAGTGAAGATAAAATACAAAACAATTCTCATGCATAAACACACTTCAGCTCGCTATCATCAAGCAAATAAAGTAAGCTTTCATTTCAAATGTGCTTAGTCCTATAAAAAAAAAATCTAATACAATGAAAGCTCTTTTAAATATAGATTCTTAGCAGTTACAGTGTTTTCAGACACATGTGCAGATAACATGCTAAAATGTTCTGTCACATCCACAAAATTATTATTTAGTTTTGATTTTTATTACTCTAAACCTAAAACCTCATAAGAATATCATACAAGCTGTAATTTGACAAAATCTAATCTAGCTATCTAATACACAGCACATTTTGGTGCATTAAATTTTGCTATATATCAACTACAGCTCCTGCCTCTCTTATCACATATAGTGTAACAATAAAATAGAAAATTTCCATATTAAACTAGACTAAAACAGAAAGTGGAGGCACCAAATCAGTTTTCTTGGCCTATATATATCTCAGCAATATTCTTCATAGAGATAATTGATTTCAAATAATCATAATTGAAAATTTCAGTGCAAACACTGA
>NC_051404.1:5827567-5828343 GCF_015228065.2 Penaeus monodon | reverse complement strand
ATAATAAAAAAAAAAAAATTAAAAAATAAAATTAAATTAAAAATTTTAATAAATAAAATAAAAAAAAAACCTTTTAAATAAAAATTTTTTTAAAAAAAAAATTTAAAAAAAAAAAAAAAAAAAATTAATTTAAACAAAATTAAATTTTAAAATAAATATTAAAATTTTTTAAAAAAAAATAAAATTTTTAATTTTTAAAAATAAATATTTTTAAAATTTTAATATTTTTAAAATAAAAAAATTAGTATATAATAAATAAGATAAAAAATTTAAAAAAAAAAATTTTTAAAAAAAAATTTAATTTTTTAATAATATTTTAATTTAAAAAAAATATATCTTTTTTCATTTAAAAATTTTTTTAAAAATAAAAATAAAAAAAAAATAAAAAAAAAAAGAAAAAAAAAAAATAAAAAAAAAAAAAAAACCCCCCAAAAAAAAATAAAATAAAAAAAAAAAAAAAAATTTAATTAAAAAAAAATAAACAATTTAAAAAAATAAAATATTATATAATTCTATAAAAAAATTTAAACCAAAAAAAAAAAAATAAACAAAAAAATTTTTTAAAAAAAAATTAAAATAAATTTAAAATAAATTTTTTTAAAAAAATTTTTTTTAAATTAAAATTTTTAATAAAAAAAAAAAAATTTACAATTTAAAATTTTAAAAATTTTATTAATATTATAAAATTAAAAATTAAACAATATAATTTTAAAAAAAAATTTTTTTAAAAATTAAATTAAAAAAATAATTTTAAAAATTTATTTTTTAATTTTTTT
>NC_051404.1:5827142-5827529 GCF_015228065.2 Penaeus monodon | reverse complement strand
TTGTTTTCAAATTTTTTAAAATTTTTTATTTAAATTTTATTTTAAATTTTATTTATTTTATTTTTTTTTTAATTTTAATATTTATAAAAATTTTTAAAAATATATATTAAATACAAAAATTTAAAATAATTTAAAAAATTAACTAATTTTTTTTTTAAAAAACCCCTTTTAAATTTTTTTTCCCTAAAAAATAAAATTATTCAAAAATTTTAATTTTACTTTAAAAATTTATTAAAATTTTATTTCCATTTTTAAAAAAATTAATAAAATAAATTAAAAACCCCCAAAAAATTTAAAAACCCCTTTTTTAAAAATTTTTAAAAAAAATTTATAAAATAAACCAAAAATATAAAAAAAAATAATTAAAATCATTTTAAAGAAAATTTT
>NC_051404.1:5826506-5827107 GCF_015228065.2 Penaeus monodon | reverse complement strand
TTTAAAAAAACAAAAACTAAAAATTTTTTTTAAAAAAAAAATTTAAAATAATATATTTTTAAATTTCAAAAAAAAATAATTTAAAAAATATATATTTTAAAAAAAATACAATATAATATTTAAAAAATATTATACAATATATTTTAAAACCCTATAAATAAAATAATTATAATTTAAAAATTTAAATATATAAAAAAATAATTTAAAAATATAAAATTTTTTAAAATTTTATTAAAAATTTATTATATAATTTTTATAATTTCAAAATATTAAATATTATTTTAATAAAAAAAATATAATATATAAATTTTTATAAACTTATATATAATTTATATATATAAATTAAAAAAAATAATATATATTAATATTTAAATTTTAATAATATATTTAAATTAATTTTAAATATTTAAAATATAAATTTTATATATTATATTATTAGAAAAATATTATAAATTAAATTACCAAAATTTTTTAAAAAAATTTTTAAAATTATTTTAAAAAAAAAAATATTTTTTTAAAAAATAATTTTAAAATAAAATTTTTAAAAAACATATTATAAAAAAAATAAAATTTTTAAAAAATTTTTTATTAAAAATTTTTT
>NC_051404.1:5826172-5826283 GCF_015228065.2 Penaeus monodon | reverse complement strand
TTTTTTTTTTAAAAAAAATTTACTTTTCCCCCCAAAATTTTTTAAATAAAATTTGGGGGGAAATAAATTTTTTATTTTAAAAAAAATTAAAACCCCTTTTTTTAAAACCCC
>NC_051404.1:5825302-5826034 GCF_015228065.2 Penaeus monodon | reverse complement strand
AATTTTTAATTATTTTAAAATTTTCTTTAAAAAATTTTTTTTTTCATAAATTTATTTCCCTTTTTTTTTTTTCCCCCCCCCTTTTTTTATTATTTATTTTTAAAATCATATTATTTAAATATATTATTTTTATAAAAATTTAAATTTTTTTATTTTTATTTTTTTTTTTATTTTTATTTTCTTCATTTTTTTCTTAAATTTTTTTTTTATTTTATTATTTTATTTATAATTTTTTTTATATATTAAATTTTTTTTAATATCTTTATTTTTATTTTTTCTTTTTAAAATTTTCCCCAAAAATTTTCCCTTTTCCCCTTTTTCCTTTTTTTTTTATTTTATTTTAAAAAAAAAAATTTTAAATTTTTTTTTTATTTTTTTTTTTTTAAATTTTTTTTTTTTATTTTTATTTTTAAAAATTTTTTTTTATTTTTTTTTTCCCCCTTTTTTTTTAATTTTATTATTTATTTTTTTTTATAAATTTTATTTTATTTTTTTTTTTTTTTATATATATTTTTTTTTATTTCCTTATTATTTTTTTTTTTAAAATTTTTTTTGTTATTTAAAAATTTTTTAAAAATTTTATAAATTTTTTTTTTTTTATTTTTTTTTATTTAAATTTTTTTTTTAAAATTTTTAAAATTTTATTTAAAAATTTTTTTTTTTTTAAATTTTAAAAATTTTTTAAAAAAAAATTTTTTTTTTTTTTTTTTCAAAAATTTTTTTTTTGGGAAA
>NC_051404.1:5824665-5824842 GCF_015228065.2 Penaeus monodon | reverse complement strand
AATTTTTTTGTTAAAAATATTATTTTTATTTTATTGGGATTTTTAAAATTTTCCATTAATTAAAATCTTTTTATTATTTTTTCCTTTTTCTCAAATTTTTCTTTTTAAAAAAATAATTTTTAAAAAAATTAATATATTTTTTAAACTTTTTTCCCCTTTTTTTTATTTTTTAAAAAA
>NC_051404.1:5823790-5823891 GCF_015228065.2 Penaeus monodon | reverse complement strand
CCCCCCTCCCCTTTTTCCCCCCCCTTTTTTTTCCCCCCTTTTCCCTTTTAAAACCCCCTTTGTTTTTTCCCCATCCTTTCCCCCCCTTCCATCCTTTCCTT
>NC_051404.1:5823410-5823536 GCF_015228065.2 Penaeus monodon | reverse complement strand
CCCCCCCGGGGCCCCCCACCCCCCTTTTTTTTCCCTTCCGGGAAAACCCCCTTTTCCGGCGGAAAACCCCCCCCCCGGGCCCAAAAAAATCTCTTCGTTTATTTCAGGGGGGTTTTGGTCCTTCCC
>NC_051404.1:5823007-5823343 GCF_015228065.2 Penaeus monodon | reverse complement strand
AATAAGTTTATCTCCTTTTCTCTTGGGGAAGCCGCGCAAACGCAAATCTCTCTCTTAGTTCAGGGTGGTTTTGGGGCCTTCCCCTTTTGTTATTTTTACCCCTTTTTTTTTTACCTGTATTTATATTTTTTTATTTTCCTTAATAAGTCTGTCATCCCCTTTTTCTTTCCCGGAAAGCTCGCGCAAACGCCCAAATCTCTCTGTTATTTCAGGGGGGTTTTTTTGGTCCTTCCCTTTCGTTATTTTTTAAACTTTTTTTTTTCAGTTAAAATTTATTTTTTTTTGATTATCAAATTATCAATGTGATTTGACGGATAAAAGTTTTTATTGTGATAT
>NC_051404.1:5822293-5822975 GCF_015228065.2 Penaeus monodon | reverse complement strand
CCATTTAATTTTTAGTATCACAGATGGTTTTGATACCCCAGAAAAAAAGCTTTTTGATTTCCATCACTTATAAGATTATCTGATTAGAATCCATTGGATTTCGTCGGGGGTTCCCGTTATTTTTTTTCCTATCTGTCTTATCTCTTTCCAAAGGTTTTTTCTCAATCCCTCTTATAATTATCAAAATTTAAATCTTAAATTATACTCGTTATTTTAGCATAAAATGGAAAATATGAAAAAAAAAAACAGTTAATACATCGGGATTTTATGATTTTTATCTTGTTAGCCCCACATTTCCCTAACCTGGCCAACATGTAAGCTTACGTTTTTTTATTTTTCCTTGTACTTTTAAATGGGGGAGGGAAATAAAAGTTTTACGGGGAAATCTTTTTTAAAAATCATTTTGAATCAAAAAAATATAAGTGTCTGAAATCATCTACTACGGTTCATTCAAAAAAATCGAAATAAGGGTTTAAATTTTAAAAAAAAAAGAATGAGATTATTACGAAAAAAAACCGATTCAAAAAGCTGTTGATGGAGTTCGAAATTCAAATCTTGGGTAAGTTAAAGGGATTTCAACGTTTTTCCTTTTAAAGCTCGTTTCTTTCCCCTTCGTTTATTTTTTTTTTTTAAATTTTCTTTTTTTCTTTCTCACTTTTCCTTTTCTTTTCCCCCTTTGCCA
>NC_051404.1:5819963-5821465 GCF_015228065.2 Penaeus monodon | reverse complement strand
GCGCGCCCCGTCCTACACTATGGCTCTGGGGGGCGCGTCCCTTCCTTTTACACTATGGTCCCCCGGCCCCCCCTGAAAAAACCCCTGGGGTTTGGTAGCTCCTCCTCGCAGGCGCCCGCGGGGTGCCTCGGTGGCGGAAAAAACCTGCACTAATTCCCCCGACGAAGTGCCCCCCTCGGTGGACGGGCCGCCCGCTGTATCAGGGACGGCAGTTCTTCGAAGCGTCACCCCGGCTCCCACCTCGCTGCTCCTCAAGAACTCTGACCTTTGGAATTCCCCTCTGAAAAAGGGGTTCTCCCCGGCGGAGTGGGGGGAATATTGCCTGTGAGGTTTGGGGTGAGGGCGATCCCGGGTGAAAAACAGGTTTGGCCCCTCGTTTTTGGAAAGGGAAGTCGGGTATTTGGGACGTTGTTTCCTTTAAATTTTTGATGGGGCGGGCGAGTTCATGAATCCGGGGGAATGTGGAAAAAACCGGCCCTCTGCGAGAGGCCGGATCTTGGAGTGTATTTTGGTAAAACCTTTTTCTTTAGGCAATGCAGGAATCGGACGCCACGGAGAATGGCTCTTGCATGGCCAGCGGAGACGGAGAAGAAGCTACGAAAAAGGGGGCGTCACTCGGGGAGGGTTGACAATCGGCGTTTGTTGCTTCATCTTCCTCCTCAGTGAGACTTTCTTGGGACTCCTTACAGCTCTGGCATTTGTCTGACTTGTCCATGGCTTCTGGCGTTACCGACCGGGACTTTAGATTGGGTTACCCTCGGGCGATGAAAAAAAAACCAGGCCCCACGGGTCGGAAAAAAAAAAAACTCACGTTCGCTTCCTGTGGGCGACTCTACCTTGATGATGGGAACAGTTCTTGCAGTGAGCTCGTTAGTCAACTCCTGTGAGTTTTCCGCCGAGCTGTCACCTAATGAAGAATCGGCCTCCGTCGTCTTGGCGAATTTCCCTTTGTTCACGGCGTTGTCGAGATTCAGGAAGCTCTGCCGGAAGCTCACCCTCGAACTCGTCGAAACGCGGGTGTCGGGAAAGACCGAGTTCTGGCAGCCCTGCGATGGGCTACTAAAGCGGCTGCGTAAGATCACTGCGTTCGCCGTGTCTCTTTGGCTGTAGCTGCTGCCACCGAGACCAAATTCCGAAAGGCGGTAGTTCTCGTGCTCGGCGTCGACGTTGGAGGAGCAGATTTTCCACAGGCTGACGAAACACCTAACAATCAGAATGACGTGAAGGAAAACACGTCGACAGTATGAGGAGCATGACAGTCATCGCCGCAGACTTGGAAACGCAGAACTCGCAAGGACATTCGCTTGTTTTGGGCTTATTCGTGGTTGCCGGGGCTGCTGTAGCCTCTTCTGCCTCCAGCGTCGAGACCATGTTTCCAGACTCACTCTGCAACGTGGATGCATGCCCTTGGCTGTCTTCCGTCGTGGACGCCGTCAGTTGCACCGATGAGTGAAAAAGTAAAAGCAACACTAAAGCAAGTCGTGTGTACAGCATCACAGCGT
>NC_051404.1:5819660-5819926 GCF_015228065.2 Penaeus monodon | reverse complement strand
CAGTAGAGCGTGGATATCTTGAGGTTACTATTTACTTATCTTTTATCTTTTAGAGTCTCCTTTCAGATGCAATTACAAGCCTGTTCTATATATGAACCACATTACTCACATCTAAAATCGTTTTTAAGTTTTGTTTACTTTCTTTCTTGTTGCTTAACAGTTTCGTTTTCTTTCAAATCAGCCTGAAATAAAACAAACAGAAAAGTTATTATTATAATGAGCATTTTGAATCACACGAAAGAAAAAAATTGCCTAGGTTATTTTAC
>NC_051404.1:5819237-5819598 GCF_015228065.2 Penaeus monodon | reverse complement strand
AAATTTAAAATTAACCCCTGTGTTGTTGTGTGTGTGGTGTGGATAGTTTAAAAAAAATAAAAATATATATACTTTACATAATTAATTACAAAATTTTACATCAACCCATATCTTTGTATGTTATATGATGTATATGTGTGTAAAAATTTTAAATATAAAACTATTTTTGAAAAAACATCTGAATGGTTTTAAAAAAGTATCTGTAATAAAGGTTATGCCCCCCAAATTTCTATTTTTTAAAAAATGATACTCTAAAAAAAAATTATTAAAAAAACTTTTATTTCACCTTTAAAAAAAATTTCAGTATTGTTTTTTAAAAGCAATTACTACATAAAAACTGATTTTTGGGGATACTCAGTTT
>NC_051404.1:5818768-5819170 GCF_015228065.2 Penaeus monodon | reverse complement strand
CTGCATTTCAAGAAGCAAAAAAGCATTTTTTTTCAGCAAAAAAAACCCTTTTTTTTGAAACAAAAAAAAAACTACTCACATTTATAACCTACGATGGATACCTTTAGCAGGTGGAAAGGTATCAGGCCACAGTAATTAGAGGGAAGGCAGGAATGGAGCGAGGTACGCGAAGCCAGGTAGAGGTTGCAAGAAAAGGATCATCAGAGGAGTAAAATTTGATAGGAAGAAGGATTTGCGAAGGTTTTAAGGATAAAAATTAAATTAAAGCAAAGCCCAAGGTTTTTAAAACGGGGGACGAAAGAGTCATTTAAAAGAAGAGGGGTGGGATTTTTTAGAAGGGGGGATTTAAAATTTTTTTTGGGGGGAGGGAGCCTAAGATAAAGAAAAAAATAAAAAGTATGG
>NC_051404.1:5818110-5818638 GCF_015228065.2 Penaeus monodon | reverse complement strand
GGTTTTGTGGTGTTGTGGTGGGGTGTGGGTGTGTGGAGGAAAAAATCCCCAAGGCTTTTCTGGGTGGAGAAGGGGGTTTGGTTTTGGCACAGAGAAAAAGACGAAGGGGAAAAAAACCCCACTATGAAAGGGGAGCACGGAAAAAATGCCCATCGTCAAAAAAAAGTTTCCGGGAAAAAAGATACGAAAAAAAAGAGGCAAGGACCACTGGGACGAAGTGAGGAGAAAGGGGGGGGGGAGGATTGGATTCATTAAAAAGATGAAACAAAATAGCACGGAGACAAAAATTTTTAAAAAAAGGGGGGGGAAACCCAAAAAAAGGGGGAAAAAAGGGGAAAAGGGTTATTCCCAAAAAAAACGGGGCAAAAAATCCCCCACTTCCCCCCCTTTTTGGGGGTAATATTTTAAATTTTTTTTTTTAAAAAAAAAATCGCCTAAAAAAAAACCCCCCCCAAAAAACCCCCCACGTAAAAAAGGAGCGAGAAAAAAACTAGAAATTTCAAAATATAAAAAATTTGGATTATCATG
>NC_051404.1:5817892-5818086 GCF_015228065.2 Penaeus monodon | reverse complement strand
CGAAAAACTGTTTAAAAATTTCCCTTTCTTTACACCACGTACTTTTTTTTAAAATAATTTTGTTTGTGAACGAAGAGAAAAAACCCGTAAAAAAAAAACAGAAAAAAAATCTGGAGAAACTTTTTTGGTGAAAAAATAAGGATTTTTTTTTTTTTTCAATTATTATGACTCTAAAAAAAATTTTTTTCAGCAAT
>NC_051404.1:5814115-5814781 GCF_015228065.2 Penaeus monodon | reverse complement strand
TTGTTTTTTGTTTTTTAGGATTGATTTCTTTACCCCCCCCCACCACTATCAGAGTTTGCTTTACTTACATAGGACCCCCGGACAATTTTTAATTTCTTACAAAAGGCATCTAAAAACTTTTGCAGAAAGGTCATTTTTAATCACTAAATAAAAAAGTTTTTTATAGAGGGCCATGGGGACTCAAGTTAAAAAAAAAATGCATATAAAGTATCCAAAAGCTCTATTAACAAATAACTGATGGTTATTCATATTAATTTTTAAAAACAATGCACATTAATTCGGGAAGAAAGGTATATTATTGCTTGTTTGTATTATTGTTGTCCTTTTTGCTTTAAGGGAAAACCAGAGATCCTTTGGGGGTTTGTAATACAGGGGAAGCAAATATTGAAGAAAAAAAAATGAAAAAAAATTGCAAAAAATAGGTTTTTTTATTGCTGTTCCCGGATGTATGTAATTTTAAAGAGAAAAAGGGGGACAAAAAAACTCACCGAAAAAATGATGCTTTTTTGAAAAAAAACGGTAAAAAACTTTTGATGCCCAAAAAATATAAAAATCCAACCCAAAAACACCCCCCCTTAAAAAAAAGTTAAAAAACCAGATACCAATTTTTTTTTTGTAAAACCCTTTTGAATAAAAACCTTTTTGCAAGATGATTTCAATTTGCAA
>NC_051404.1:5812466-5814015 GCF_015228065.2 Penaeus monodon | reverse complement strand
ATAACAAAGTGGAAGACCGTACATGAAATTTTATTCACAAGATCCACCTGTGTGAAGGGTTTGGATTGGCCTTTATTCCCCATTGGGTGGTCTAAATGTTCTTTTACTGTGGATGTGTGGATATGTGTTGGTGGGTGGCTAGTTGTGGTGTAAGTCTAATGCAGCTACATGAAAATGTGTCCATACTTTCACAGTAAGCATAAAACCATAATTTCCTCTTCTCTAAAAGAAAAAGTTAGTATTGAGAGTATTACAGGATGCAGTTTTATAACTTCTTTCACTGTTTAGGAATGTCTGAGTCAACTTGGTTTCATGCACAAAAAAAAGACGATGATGATACGCTCCAAACATTTAGGTTGTGTGTGTACAGCTTGACCCTTTTCCTTGGGAATTAACCCACTCACAATAGGATTTCCTCATCCCAAACTGAACTATGTGCTGGGCTTAGTGCTCAATCAGCCTGTTGAGTGAAAAATTAGAAACCTAGAAAAGATATTCACTTGCTTCACTCAAGACTTCAGACTAAAACTACACTTAGGGACTGTACCTCCAATGACCACGCTCAGGGCCAACGAACCAAACAACTGCTTATTGTACAGAAGTTCAAGCAGATGCAACCATGCATGGCATGGTTATTTCTCACTTGGCATTTGTGCTTGGTATGTCATGGTGTGATTAGATGTTATCTGATGTGAATGAGTTAAATGTCACTCCTGCCATCAAAATTTTTAGCATCAGTTTTGAGTTTTGACCCTCCTGTTATCAATCCATGTCAGTACTTACTATCGTCTGTGGACAGTTAGTGTATTGCTGAAGTGTGTCGTGAGTGTTTGAGAAGCATTTCAGTTATAGGGGTCCAGATTCTTGTTGCAGCAAACTTGCATCTTGCAGGTTTATTGTAGTTGAATACACTCCAGTGTGATATTTTTACATACTAAACAGAAACATTGAGAAGGACCAGGGAAGCCAATTACACAAGAAGAAATTTTTTGTTGGTATTTGGTTGTTTTTATTTTATGCACCTGATAGAAATAATATTTAGGGAGCCAGAAGTGTGCAATTAGACTGGGAGAAAGTTTTTTCCCATATATTCCATCTTGCACCAAGAATAAACGTATTTTAGTGATGAAAAACTTATCAACAGATCTTGAAAGATGAATACCAAAGCAGAAAGTATCCATTCTATTTTTTGGTGTGCAGTTGATTTTTTAGACATTCAGTCCAGAAGTATTACATTTCAGCCAGATATATCTATGGTGGTAGTGAAAGGGTTGACCTAACCATTATGTATTGGTTGTATAGCATTATAATCATGATTCCAAAGCTTCTATATAAAAAAAGGGGAGGGGGGTAACTTTGGTTAGCATATTGTCAACTTGGTTTTGTTTGTTGTTAATTGATTTTTAGAGTATGCAAATAAGGAAACATGTTTTTTGGTTGATTGCATCAGTATGTTTCTGTAAAATGATTTTTGAGTGTGTTTTGTATTGCTTTTGCAAGCATTATATGGTTTATTTTGAATTGTATTAATACTACATTTATCATGGGG
>NC_051404.1:5810011-5811098 GCF_015228065.2 Penaeus monodon | reverse complement strand
GGTCATGTCTTGTCTCATGTGATAGAGTTGGGGGTGCTATAGAAGAAGTAGAAAGAAATATAACTATTAAATTGGAAGTGGGTTTTATAATTCCCCAATACCATGTATAAGCATCAAATTATGACAAGGAAAATAATGAGGTGTATCTAGGTTAGGCTATCATTCTTGGTGGAGGCTTTCTTCCTCATGAATCTTCTTGAAACACTATTGATGATTAGGGAGGAAAGCAGTGTTTTTCTGGTCTTTTCTCCTTTTCTCTCTTTTTTTTCCTTTTTCCACTTATTTGCATTTCTTTCTGTCTTTCAATAGAAATAATTCAGCTCTTATATCAGTTTATTGAGTACATGCACTCACCACCACCCTTTGTGATAAGCAGTATCTTAGTGGTCAGAGCAGTATAGCATGTTATTAAGATTTGTATTTTCTTTATCTTGTTTATTGTTTTTTTCTAGTTTACCAGAAAGATAGATTTGTTTATGGAGGTTTCTTTTCATCAGTGTCTTAACCTTAGTCACCTGATAGTGATGATATTCCTTCATTTTTTTACTATTGGTACTAATGTGCATGAAGAAGTGATAACACATAGTAGTGACTCAGAGTAGTGTTAACATTGACTTTTGCCTCCAGATGTAGTCACTTCTAAATTCACCACTTCACACTGCCATTGTGTGATTTGCTGGTTTCAGCTCGTATGTCTGAAGCCCATGCCAATACAAGTAGGAGCACACATTTCAGATACAAGAAAAGAAACTGGGCACCAGCAATGGTGAATGGTGAACTTAAAAGTCAAGGGGCTTAACACCAGTACTGTTTTTTACCCATTTTTTTACCTGTTTACATAATTTTTCTCATGAAAGGTTCTTATCATATTGTATGAGAGAAAACACACAAAAAAGCTGTGAGCATTTGTTTCTTTTTCAAAGGGTATTTGATTAAAGTAAATGTTTTCTGTTCATGGGATACCTGATGTAGGTCATCTTCTTTTGAGTTGATGCATTGTATTCATATTGTTAATGTCTATAATTTTCACTATGTTAAAAGGTTTGCACAACAGAATTTATTCAGTTATGTGATTAAAGTGGTGTTT
>NC_051404.1:5805876-5806478 GCF_015228065.2 Penaeus monodon | reverse complement strand
TGAATAAATTCTGTGTGCAACTTTACATAGTTGAAAATTATAGACATAACAATAGAATACAATGCATCAACTCAAAGAAGATGACACATCAGGTATCCATGAACAGAAACATTTACTTACTCAAAAACCCTTGAAAAAGAAACAAATGCTCACAGCTTTTTGTGTGTTTATCTCATACATATGATAAGACCTTTCATCGAGAAAAATTAATGTAAAAAGGTAAAAAAATGGGTAAACAACAGTAATGTCGTTAAGCCCCTTGCTTTTAAGTTCAACCATTCACATGATGGTGCCCAGTTTCTTTTCTTGTATCTGAAATGTGTGCTCTATTGTATTGCATGGGCTTCGACATACGAGCTGAAACCAGGGCAAATCACACAAAGCAGTGTGAAGTGGTGAATTAGAAGTGACTACATCTGCGAGCAAAAAGTCACTGTTAACACTACTCTGAGTCACTACTATGTGTTATCATTTCTTCTGCACCTTTATATCCAAATAGTAAAAAAAATGAAGAGGAAATATCATCACTATCAGGTGACTAAGGTTAAGACAATGATGAAAAAGAAACCTCCATAAACAAATCTATCTTTCTGGTAAAAACT
>NC_051404.1:5805420-5805835 GCF_015228065.2 Penaeus monodon | reverse complement strand
ATCTTAATAACATGCTATACTGCTCTGACCACTAAGATCTGTTATCACAAGGGTGGTGGGAGTGCATGTACTCAATAAAACTGATATAAGAGCTGAATTAGTTCTATTGAAAAGACAGGAAGAAAATGCAATAAGTGGGAGAAAAAGGAAAAAAAAAAGAGAGAAAAGGAGAAAAGACCAGAAAACACTGCTTTTCCTCCCTAATCATCAATAGTGTTTCAAGAAACGATTCCTCGGAAGAAAGCGCTCCACCAAGAATGATTAGCCTAACCTAAGATACACCTCATTATTTTCCTTGTCATAATTGATGCTTATAATGGTATTTGGGGGAAAAAAAACTTATAAAAACCCATTCCAATTTAATAGTTATATTCTTTCTACTTTCTATAGCACCCCCACTCTATCACAGGAGACA
>NC_051404.1:5802692-5803574 GCF_015228065.2 Penaeus monodon | reverse complement strand
GCACTAAAGATAGTTCTAGGCCAAGGGGTAAGGAGGAAATGAAGAAATATTTGACCTTACCTACAAGGAGATGTATAGTGCAGAGGGCCTCTATGGCAGACTTACCTCAGTAGCATACAGGATGTCCAAGATCTTTTGGATGATGGGCGGCGCCTGTTCCCCTTCATCTTGACATAGTACCTCGATGTCTCTCAGTTTTCCAAAGTAGAAGTCGCGCTCCTTCTCCAGGCCAGTCACGGTCAATCTCATGTCCATCAACTGCAACATAAGAATACATCAATGCATTTTCTCTCTACTTGTGAACATTAAACTGAAAGCAAATTTCCGAATAACAACAATACCTGTAAAAAAAATGCTTACAATCATGTGAAATCGAGAAGTAAAGCAATTAAGTCCAGCCACACAATCCACATTCATACCTGAGCTGACAGTTCTTCCACCTGTGCATTATTCATTCCTGGTGATCTATTGGCAGCTGGTCGGGCAGCAATGCGTGTTGGGGCTGCTTGCCGCATACCTACAAACAGCGAGTAAATAATGAATATATATTTCCATTGACAAAATCTTTTAAAAATCAATATATTCAGACAAGTCCCTTCATCAGAGAACAATTATCTCAGCATTCAAGGGAATTTCCAGGCATTTTTCTCAGAATATATCTAAATTAGGACAATACCTCCAGCTGGCCGCCCCATTGACCTTGGTCCACCGATGGAAGCTGCAGCTTTACGAGGTGCCGAGGCACTACTCTTGCCTAAAATGTCCCCTCCTCTTGCCATTACTGCATCATATTCACTTCCATCATAATTAGCATCAAAGAATTTCTTAAACCACTGAAATCACAAGAATATAAATAAGCTTATTAAAAGACAAGATAAAGTC
>NC_051404.1:5800367-5800589 GCF_015228065.2 Penaeus monodon | reverse complement strand
GTATCTATAATTCATAGTTTGTCCATTTAATAAGAATCATGCACCCAAAATAATTACATACCTGGAGAAATTCAAAATTGTCCTGAAACTTGCCCTTTATCAATTTATCCACAGGTACAATCTGAAAATATCATAGTTGCAGTTATCAATAACACAATAGAGAAGTTTCAAGCATTCCCCAATTAATTTCAATTAGAATCTCTCAACAGACCATAAAATAAG
>NC_051404.1:5799963-5800268 GCF_015228065.2 Penaeus monodon | reverse complement strand
AAAAAAATTCTCCAAAGCCAGTATTGTAGTTCCGAGTTGAAATTTCTATAAGAGTAAAATATGAATTACGAGACTTGTACAAGAAACCCTAGGCCTAGTGAACTTTATTACCACTTCACCGCAACACAATATTTCTGACACTTACCTTGTCTACATTGACTTTCTTGAAGGCTGCTTGGAGTGCCTTGAAGTTATTGATGTATTCATGTTCCAAATTTGTATTAAACTTTATTCTCTTCATGGGAATGGTTCCTGAAGAAAAACAAAAGGTTTTACTTTCCAAACAATATCTAGCAACAGAATCC
>NC_051404.1:5799232-5799928 GCF_015228065.2 Penaeus monodon | reverse complement strand
TCATCAATCAACAAAACTTGCTCTTATTCAAGGGGAAAATTTAAGCCTTACCTGGAAACAACATGTCCATAAACTGGCAATATGCAGCTCCAGTACAAAGCTCTTCCACCTTTGTGAAAGAGGACTGCAAGCAGTCGTTGACCCAAGCCAGCATGTCATGGCGGCTCAGGTTCTCAACTGTTGCACTTGTAGAAAAAACATTCACTGCCATTTGGGGAGCTGAAAGAACAAAACCATTACTTAATTCATCTCTTCACAGTACTTTCTTCATACTACAGATTTTGTTGTCGGTCAATCGATTAAGGATTATTGATTATGGCTTAATTTTGTTACACAGACTAACTACTGATCATTTCTTTAGATGTATCATAAAAAAAAACATTATGCAATTAACTTTCTAATAACATATTATTTCACTATTTCTTTATTGTGGGAACAACTCAACTTCAATCTAAGTATAATTCTAATTTCATGGCCAGACAGTTGTATATCAAATAAACCAAAAACAAGATAAAAAAAAAATAAATATTGAGTATTAATCTCCATCTTTGATGACCTTGGCTTTAAATCTATGTTGGAAAAGATAATTCTACATCAGACCTAAAGAATCATCCCTACATTTCTTATTCCAAGTTTAACCTCTCAACCTCTTGGAACAAGGTGCTGTGCTGCCACCATGTGGCCCAAAATCTGGTA
>NC_051404.1:5798668-5798738 GCF_015228065.2 Penaeus monodon | reverse complement strand
TAAAAAAGTCACTACAGCTGAGGAAGTATCATTTATGCGAGTGCGCGCTCACTCTCACACTCACACACAG
>NC_051404.1:5797494-5798510 GCF_015228065.2 Penaeus monodon | reverse complement strand
ACATGCGCGCGCGGTAAATCATTGAAGATATCCTAGTTTAGAGGTAGAATTATCATACTATACCACAGTTTAACCTGTGCCTGTCCTCTAAACTACAAGACTCCTTCTTAAAATAACTGCATTAATTCAATTATCTTGATCACCATGTCATTCACTTTCACCAACTCACTTGGTCACTTTCACCCATTCATTCCCTTACTTTCACCCCTCATGCTCATTGGCTCTAACTCACTTTTTTATACAATGTAAAGAAGTTCTGGCCCTTTAAAAATATCCATGGGATTTATTTGTTATTTACTACACCTTCCTAGCTTTCAACTATGGAAGTTTGCCACAGCAATTTTCATTTAACTGATCAAGCATTAATTAATGACTAACATTCATATAACTACTTTAATTTGCAGCTTATAATTACTCTCCCTGGTTGCCAGGTATCATTTACTTCTATATAAAGACTTTTTTATATATCAAACATTTTCATTATTAATAAAATTGGGGGAAAATAAAGTAAGGGTATGAAGATTTTACAGTGAAACCACTGCCTTCAGGTAAATTAACTCTTAAGAATGCTAACTGAGGCAATAGTTTGATAATCATCACTCGATATAAATTATCAAATAGTTTTTTCATATAACTACGTGTAGACTATATACGGCTAAGTTTCATTTAGCTATATTGTAAAAAAGCCTTAGGGCGACCGTCCCAGCCAAGGTATACCTTGCCCCAGTATTTGATCACAAAAATATAATGATTCTAATAACTAATCAAATTTTTTTTTTATACATTACAGAGTATACAATTGCACCTCATCTCTCATATTATTGCAAGGGGATGCGTGAGCCCCCCCCCCCCCTTTTTATGAACAGGTCTCAAAGTGCCCTGTGCATTCCAAATTGCTCATGAAAGCAGCCTTATGCTCTCCAGTCACAGGAATATTACAACCGATGGATGGTACCATAGCTTAAGTAAACAAATAACTGAGAAGGTTCCATTACAATTTTGGACACTTGCTGTTA
>NC_051404.1:5796924-5797359 GCF_015228065.2 Penaeus monodon | reverse complement strand
AAAGCTCAGGTAGTGTACTCAGGTAGTGATAAGATTATTACCAAGTCTGAGTTATTGTTTTTGTTTGGGACCACAGTTGTGAAGGTATCTTTACTTTATCTATTTTATTTTTTTAATGAAAGTAGACATTCTTGTTTGAAACATTTAAGAAATGTATTAGATCAGAATGAAACCAGCTTTTTTTTGTGGATGGCAGCATCAGTACAAAATTTTTATATTCATATAATCCTAGTATGAATACAAGATATCAGTTCAATTCTGAGAATTAAAGAAGAATGTGTAAAATAAATTTACAGCAAGAATTATTGAAGCAGCTGAATTTTTCCCTTGCTCCCTATGGTCTGCGATACTGTCCACGGGTTGCATTTTTTACTAGAAATTAATGAAAAAGGTGCAGCTTGCTGTTTTTACTCTTTATGAAGTGAATGCATAAGA
>NC_051404.1:5796550-5796864 GCF_015228065.2 Penaeus monodon | reverse complement strand
TTCAGCATAAATTAATCAATCATTCACTCATATTTCCAAAGCTCAAAAATCCACTTTCATGATGCCCTTCCTATTGAAGTGCTCTTTGCAACGGAACCAACCAATTTCAATCAAAACAACTCTGCCAAAGGTGGATGATACCGACTGTAGAGTGAAGTCAAACCAAAATATTATCATCATTACATATATTTTTATTTCTAAATATTAGTGCTTCATACTCAGTAGACGTACACACCCCTTTATAAGCTACACCACATTACCAGGGTCTCGATGGAAAGCATATTTCATGTGTAAATGTACATAAAACTTACATT
>NC_051404.1:5796158-5796471 GCF_015228065.2 Penaeus monodon | reverse complement strand
GATTCACAATCTCAAATGGATCTAGCAATCTAGCAACATTAAAAAATGAATTATAGTGCAACTAAATTATCATTTCAAAAGTACAATATACTTAACTGATTTCTTATTTTTGAATTTAGCATTACAATAAAATTACATAACTGAGTGAATGAATATTCAAAAATAAAAAACACTAAACTAATCAACTGTACACTTGGTCCATGACACCAACACAGTTCTATCAATGAAGGATCAAGGGGTCATATCAAGTTATCATTATGCATATACACATGCCTGTTTGAGTACAGCACTCACTAATTATCCACACCACAGT
>NC_051404.1:5795234-5796111 GCF_015228065.2 Penaeus monodon | reverse complement strand
AATACCTTTACTCTGTATGGCAAATATCAAAATTTCTGTTTATATGTTTGCTAATCTGTGCTTCTACTGAAAATTTACTTTTTGAAAACATATTATATTACTCAGTTACTGGAAAAAGGGGCAGCCTCTATATTTAAAAAATAATAATTTGTAAGGATTTTAGTACATATACTTAATGCATTAAACTATTTTGATATCAAAGCCACAAACTGAGCCATATGCAAAATTACCAATATGTTATTGCCTTGAAAAGTGCCCCTTAAATATAACTGAAAGAAACAAGTATAGAAATAAGGGAATATATTGGAAATCCCCCTGTCGCAGACTTCCTTAACCTAATGGTGACAATGAGTTTTTAATTAAATTTGGCTAAAGATGCCTGGAAAACTGACTTATGGTAGAGCACTTGCTACCTTGTAATGTTTTTCCCAACCAGTTTTTTGGCTTTCATAAATTACCCCAATGGGCTATTACAAGAATGTGGCATGGCATAAACAATCATGCAAAAAGTGATCATCCTTTATGGGATTCTGGGTTTTACAAACCCAAATGACCAATCAGATCCTACCTTGTCTCTGGAAAATTAAGGATCATAGAACAGCCTAGTTAAAACATTACGAGTCATTAGGACTAATGTGAACTTAATGTCATACTATTTCACCCATATGCTAAGCCTTTTGCATACTCAGCCATTCAATTATAAATTAACAAGCATAGGAAACATACACTTTCTTCACTGTCAACACTCTCCTCTGGCGTGTGTGTGTGTGGGGGGGGGGGGGGGTTAGTTGTATTCTTGGCCTCAGTTTACAGTAATGTAATCAAGTTTTGAACATGTCAGGCTCTTGGCAGAGTTAGTCTAAACAAACAAAAACAA
>NC_051404.1:5792611-5793591 GCF_015228065.2 Penaeus monodon | reverse complement strand
GGAAGAAGAAAAAAAACAAGACAAAAATATGAACTGCATTATTTTGTCAGGATACAAGTCATACAGAGTTTTTCTTTATCATTATCATCATGATTTAGTAAGTAAAGAGAAAGCCATAAACCACAAGCATTCTTAATTCTTATCTACTTCTTCATTCACAGTGGTGTGAGCAACAACAGGAGGCACTCATATGACTGGTTGAACAACACTGGGAAGTATCAAGTAAATGGGGGAATAGTGTACTTACTGTACATTACCATACTTCTAATTTTATACTCACTAAGTTCATTCACAAGTAGAACAGAGGCGGGGCTGACAATAGAGGCACCTGCATGATTAGTTTCATTACAAGAATTCCAATCTTATTCTTATACTTTTACACTATATTCATTCCAAAGAAGAAAAGGGGTGTGAACAAAACCAGGTCCTGCTTATATGACTGGCTCTGGGAAACAAAGGGGTACATGAGGGTGGAGGAATGGGGTTGGGAGGGGGTTGGGTATAGCAGGGAGAATCTTGCTAACAAATAAATAAATACAAAAGAGGGAATAATGGCTTGCCACCTTTAGAGATTCTTTGCTCTATTATGGCCACTTGGATAGATTATTTTCTTTGCAAAAAGCCAAAATTATGGTTACTCAGGCTTTAAGGGTTTAACTCACTAACATTTACTCATGCGGGTGACATCCTATCACAATTATGTCTGCTCTTCGTTGTATGTGTTGATCAGGTTCATGCTTAGCCATAAATGTTATAACTGATAATAATTACCACCTCAAAAATAAGCAATGCATCTATTTAGCCTCATTTCCTACACAATTCTTTCTGCCTTTGCCAAGAGCAGACAGAAGAGGATAAATATATACATTTCCTTCTTAATCTTTAACCTAAGCAACTGACCGCACACAAAGCCTAGCACGAACTTATACTCTGGGACTCCTCATTTAATAAGTTGGACAAGATGGACGAGCGGTTTTGAC
>NC_051404.1:5790406-5792236 GCF_015228065.2 Penaeus monodon | reverse complement strand
CACAGCACCAGTATGGCACCAGAAAACCCCCACTGTGAATGGGTTCAGCTTCAAAAGGCAAAAAAAAAAAACATCCATTGTGTATATATCTGCAAAACTGACCTTGCAGATCTCACAAATAATACATATTCAAAAAGGAACCAGCCCAACCTTATCATACTAAATTTGTAACAGACTGGTCACATGCAATCATGCAGTTTTACAGACAGGCTTACATCCTAATCATAGACCAGTAACAGACAGGTGTAAGATTTACCAAACGCTTGAATTATAGATCCTTCACTTCTACTCCCATGAGCTATGATATAAAAAAAAAAATCCAAATATTAAAATTCCCAACCTAAAAATCTCAACACCCTCCACCTTTCCTCCTTGCATTCCTACATTGCCGAAACAACAATACCCACAAACGCCCCTGCCACACCTCCCCCCCACACAATCCGGTGCCAAATACCCCGTAGCCCAGAGGACGTGGGCGCGACAAGCCTCTGCCATAGGCCTACCCAAGGGGAGCAGAGCCACTCCCCAAAAGGAAAGTCCTGCTCCTCGCTCGCTCGCACGTTAAAACGGTCTGGGTAGGCATAAAGGCTACTGGGACTGTGATCTCTTGGTCCAGGCCGTGTCTGGGTACTTACTCTCCGCTCGGAGCGCGTTTCCCCCCGTCTCTTTCGAATGGGTTGGGATTTTTAACAATGTATGCACGATTTGACAGGAGACGTTGGAGCCGAGAGACACTGCCGGTACTTCAACCTCGCCCCACGCCCTTATTTCGCTAGACACGCCACCGTTCGCTCCCTCGCTCCCTCGCCCCGGAGATAAAGATGCCCCGCAAGCACACCAGACGATTGCCTTACCTAGAACTAGAGAGAAAAAAACGAGAAAAATAGAGTCCCTTCCGATCGGACTTCTGGACACCCGAAGAATGACAAGTGATGACCGCGATGCGCACCGCGAACGTCAAATAATCTCGAAATTCGAATATTGTTGCACTTTCCGCGGTTATGCCCCAATCTGCATGTGAGCCTTTGATGCGTATAACTCTTTGGGAAATAATACATTAGAGCAAAGACGTAAATTATCCAGGTACTTACTTCTACATGTAAATAAAGAGAATAAAAATATTAACGAATGCACATTTTCCCTCAGAGTTAAAGATGAATTACAAAAATCAATTAAAACCAATAAAAATATCCCAAAACTCGAAAATATCACCTCAAATCACCAACAGCAGAAATAACGACACGAATGAGTCATAGTATTGTCTTGGCTCGAACTCGAACGCGCCGTGTGTTTGGTGCAAGTCACTGATCAGGAAACCGGGATCGCGGTCGTCTTTTCTCTTTGATTCTGATTTTAAGCCTTCGCCATGACTTTACAGTGCCTCATTGGTGAGTTCTGGGGTTAAGCTTTACGGGTAGGAGTGAGGGTTGGTCATTGGAGGGCTGGGCGAGGAAGGATTTTGTGTTTATATAGTACGTGGGTTTGTGTGAAGTGTCATGCCATTTTGCTGCTCTTAATTTGAGGCTCTTGGCTGGGCTTATCTCCGTGTGGTCGTTTTATTTAATGGAGCTAACGTGGAAATTATATCTGAATTTAACTGCGTCTTCCTATTTTGAATAGGATCGGAGGTTTACATTTTTTTTCGGAAACTTGTGTTCATGATCCCAATTCAGTCCATGTTGAATGTATGAATATATTTTTGGTTATTTTATAGTTTCAGAGAGCCATATAACCTAGCGATTTATTATTTTTTGTGTTAATTATTCACCTTATTGTATGTGTGAATCTGTAGTTGTTTTTTTATTTTAGTTCATATAATTATGTATACGA
>NC_051404.1:5790118-5790182 GCF_015228065.2 Penaeus monodon | reverse complement strand
ACAGCCTTCCTGCATTAGTGTTTCATTCAGAACTGTGATTACAGCAGAGATTGGAAATTCCACA
>NC_051404.1:5789882-5790053 GCF_015228065.2 Penaeus monodon | reverse complement strand
CCACAACCATTAAGTTGAAATATTCTTAATTGTTTATGTATAAGCCCCTGTTATTCCAGCCACTCTGGTGATCTACAAACATCACTATATGAACAAAAAACAGTATAGTTTGTTTCCCACAAGCATTTATAGACAATAAATTTTACCTGTCATAGACAAAATGACTGGAAA
>NC_051404.1:5789061-5789423 GCF_015228065.2 Penaeus monodon | reverse complement strand
AAAAAAAATCCAAACATGGAGGCTTTACCTTCAGACCCCTACCCTATTGCTGTCTACTTACTCTCTAAGTAGCTTTTGTACCATATGGCTGTGTAAAGTTCCAAGCACAGTTATAGATAAAGAATGATGAGGGGTCAGAGGTCATGCCAAACCATCATTTGTCAATATACGTCTTTTTTATGTAGTTAATTGTTCAATTTTCCTACATTTTAGCTAGTTCTAAAGGACTTATGTGATACTAACCTTTTTTATGATTTGTAATTACCCAAGTTAAATCTATCAATTAATCAAAGCTGCTTCTGCACTTGAGAATCCTTCCAGAAATCAGTATATTTCTCATATATAACACTAGGACTGCCAAG
>NC_051404.1:5787925-5788306 GCF_015228065.2 Penaeus monodon | reverse complement strand
TTTCAGAATATCTAGAGCATCCACAGCAGTACCATTTTACGAGATACAAATCTCCATGACATATAATGCAGTAAGATCAAGCTTGCAAATATTGATTATTAGCCATGGATGTTTGCACTCCATCTTGGCAGAATGTTATGGTGAAGTTCAAGATATTGCTAGATACACTGATTCACAGACTTTAAGAATAAATTTTGGTGTTTTACCCTGTGTATAAAGTGTGAGGGATTCATGTTGAACAAATTGTATATAAAAGAATATAAAAGAACAAAGGAAAGACATCCCCCCCCAAAATAAACTGTTGAAGGCCCTTTTTACTAAATTTCTTATTTAGATTCCCAAAATAAGCAATTTAGTGAAAAGACCCCTTTAGCTTTTTTT
>NC_051404.1:5786182-5787802 GCF_015228065.2 Penaeus monodon | reverse complement strand
TCTTCCCCCCACTGTTTTATTTACACAGCAGCATTAGTGCTCAGGCAGAACACAGCAAACATTTACAACTTGTTTCACAGGAATTAGGTTACTTTATTTTATTCTAATTCTCATATGTCCACAGGTGCAAAGTTCAATGACTTTGTATTGATGGCTACAGACATGAGCCATCTTCAGAGCATCATGGTGCAAAAAGGAGGTAAGCATTTAATATTGAGAAGACTTTTCTGTTAGTCAGCAAAGAGTAATTATTTTTCCAAATAATGTGAATTATCCTGTGTTCAGAACTGTTTGTCTAGCTGTGATGAATGACAGGCAAGTTATTTTTGTTCAGAGCCCTGAGTCCATACAGTGCTCAGCTGGTAAAAACACAAGTTGAATGCCATAGTCAATTTTTTTTTATAATCATCTGTTGGTGTGAAATTATTAGATGAAAACTACTATATACATCTTCCAATTCCCTTTAATACACACTTTTAGCAAATTCTTCAATAGATCTAATGAAAAAGTTGATACATTGTGATATCTGACATCTTTGTTTATGAACTAACATTAAACTTGGTCTACTCTCTGGAGGTCGAAGTTGATGACTTGTCCAGACAAGTCGGATGGGGTTCTGAACAGTTTTCCCAATAAGTTTACTTGATTATCCAAGTTGGACAAGCAGTTCTGAACACAGTTTAAGTCATAGTTACCAGCATATATTGACTTATTCAGTGAACCATTATCATGACTCTCAAATGTGTGTCCCTTTTTACTGTGGTATTTATTGGAAATAATATAAGTGTCTCAGTTACAGTACCTGTATATTGCAATTTTAGCAGAAAAGATGAAATTGTGATGTCATTTAGAGATTGGTTAATGGTCTTCTTTTGTTACCTAACAGATGATGACAAGATGTACAAAATGTCATCAAACCTAGTAATGGCAGTGTCTGGAGAGCCAGGAGACACAACCCAGTTTGCAGAGTACATTGCCAAGAACATCCAGTTGTACAAGATGCGCAACGGCTATGAATTGGCCCCCTCTGCAGCAGTTCATTTCACAAGACACACTCTTGCCACACACCTGCGCTCTCGGGTATGTATTGTTGCCTTATTTCATTTGGTGTTGTTATAGACCTGAGATTATAATGTAGTTATGAGTTAGCCATTCAGGAACGGATAAAGGTCTTTAAACCTCCCACAAACAATAGCATTTAATTGTCTATATCCAACACTGAATAGTTGTCTTTGTTTTCACTTTCCGTTTTGTGAATGCGAGTATGCCTGTTATGAGTTTATTCATATTAGTTTTTCTTGCAATGCTCGTATAATGTAAGATCAAGTATATACCTACAAGAACATCAACTTCATTTGTGACCTAGCACTGCTTCAGTTATTTATTGTTACAGTAGTAATTGTGAATCCTCCCCAACCCAACAGCCAAAGCAAAACTTAGTAAATCTCAGTTCAGTATGTTTGTAAGTTAGGTGCTGTTTGTTGCGACACCATAACAAGATTTTATTAAGTTTTTATATTGGACTTTGTCATAAGTAGTTTTATATATACTGTGCAGCTTTGATTTTAGTTATTAACCCAATGCCACTGGGTGGTTTCCCGATATGAAAGTCCTCTCTCC
>NC_051404.1:5785850-5785999 GCF_015228065.2 Penaeus monodon | reverse complement strand
GTCGCATATATTTTGTTTCTGAAAAAAATACTATTGAAAATTAGTAATAATTATGCTGTTCATTATGGTTTTTATAAGGTGTCTAGATATTGATATATTGAGCAGGAAGTACATGGTATTTCACTTGGGAAAAAATAATAATACACCTA
>NC_051404.1:5784208-5785251 GCF_015228065.2 Penaeus monodon | reverse complement strand
CATTGTTTATTATTTTAACTGCATGTTGATAACCTGTTTCAAAATATATTTTATATTTTTCAGGAACCCTATTTTGTAAACCTGTTGATGGGTGGTTATGACACAAATACCAACACAACTGAACTCCATTACATGGACTACCTGGCAGCATCTGTGCCAGTGAAATATTATGCCTTTGGATATGGTGGCATGTTCACTCTTTCCATTATGGACAAGGAATACAGACCTGGTAAGTTGCCAGAGGAAATGCTCTTGGAATAGACATATGCTAAAATGAATTATCAGTAGAAAGAAGGCTGTTGTATGTGTAGTCTGTAATTGTTGATGTTACTTTTTGGGGGGCAGGGGGCTTGGTCTGTTTGTCAGTTTAAGAAAGTTTCTGGTGTACAACTTACAGGGTGAACTTCAGATATCTTTAGAAATATATTACTATCTCAGTTATTTTAGATATAGCAGGATCTTTTCAAGTAATAGATATGCCAGTCAGAAAGAAAGAAAAGAAAAACTTATCATGCCATACCCACTTTCCAGACTTAAACCAAGAACAAGCCTATGAACTCCTCAAGAAATGCACATCAGAGATCAAGCGAAGGTTTTTGGTCAACCTTCCCAAATTCCGCGTCAGAATCATCTCCAAGGACGGAATCAAGGATCTGCCTCATATTGTTGCCGAGGGCGAACCAGCATAAATGGGAGGCCTAAAAGGGGTCATCTGTGCGATTTAAGGGGTACAGTGACATGAAGAATGTGAACATATTCCATTTATTTTCCTTCCTGTTTCAATAGCAGGATTTGGGGGAAAAGGAATCATTATTAAGCACTGTTTTTATGAATGAATAATTCTGAGTTAGATTTTTTTTGTAATTTGAGAAATATTGCTGATACATATTATTTCTAGTGTGGTGAAAAGCGATATTTGTCTGATATCTTCTCAAATATAATAGAAATAAGAATCAGTGTGTTTCTTTGCTATCCAGTGTATACTTATGTGAACTTATACATTGTAAGGTAATCTGTGGAATTTGCAGAGGCTGTGTGTTGGG
>NC_051404.1:5779311-5780184 GCF_015228065.2 Penaeus monodon | reverse complement strand
TTGGGGGGGGGGGGGAATTGGGGGATTGGGGGGTCTCTAATACTAGCAATAGGTGGTCCGGTGCAGTATAGCCAGTGTCTGATGATTCCACTTTTCTCAGCTTTTGGTACAGATATTTTTGCCATTTATTTACTAAACTTGCCTGATAATGGGCAGTGCCTTGAGTGCCCTACTGGGCAGTGCTGTATCATGTGGTCACAGCATAAAGAAATAAATGATTAATGAAGTTAATCAGTTGCAAGGTAATTAAAAAGGGGCATGATTTTCATGCACACAAATTTATTCACAATTAGTCCCCAAATACAATTAAATATCTCCAGATGGGGAATAACAGCTAAAGTGAAGACAGGGATCATCTAAAGGAAATTAAAATTTACCTCAAAATGGCTACTAAATACTTAAGTAACATTATGATGGCATTACCCAAGTATTTGAGTTTGCCACAGTTTTACATTTTATTCTATATTTGGTTTAACTTTTAAAAAATGGTATGGTCTACAAACCATAGACTAGTATCTAGATGTTTAAAAAAAGAAAATCCCATACAAGTTCTGTAGTAAGAAACTGATATTTGACAATTTTGTTTTAGAAGGCTAACAAAAACAGTATTTGAACTTGATACACTAATATGAAAAAACAAAAAAAAGAGATACAAGTAATAAAATAAAATGTCATGCACAGGCTATATGATGCAAGGAAAGAAGCAGAGGAAAATAGTACAAAAATATATATATATTACAGTCAATATATTTCATAAATCAAAGAGAACGGTTTGTTCTTGCAGTATTTAAATCAAAGTAAAATAGGTCTCTTAATACATGACAAAGGATATGCTATACCATAACAAAAGCAAAGTGTGGGTGTCAAAGAAAC
>NC_051404.1:5778454-5779256 GCF_015228065.2 Penaeus monodon | reverse complement strand
TGTTTTCCAAAAAATTACCTAGTTTCTGTACTAGTCATGATAACTGTTATTATCTTGTCTGAACACAATTTATGCAAGCAAAATTTCCTTACAAAATGAATACAAAAATAACTGGATGATTTGTAATGGATTGTGAAATTGTGAACTGCTGCTCGGAATATAACCAAACCATTTAGCTGTGTGGAAAAAAACTGAATAATTAAGTGTAGGATTTGGGGGGGGGGGGGGGGCATTACAGAAATATGCTATGCCCTACAATAGTTATGTAGCTGCAACAGATCATAATGAGTATATAGTTTTGTTTTTTGTTTCTTTTATTATAACAACTTCTAAAATTAATATATACGTGTATAAACTGCATATGTACTATCTTATTCATTTTTTCTTATATGAAGTGACTGCCATGCATAGGCTATATGATGTTGTATGGAATGAAGCTGTGAAAAATGGTCTCTATAAAAATAACCTTTTCGTATCCACTTCTACATCAGTATAAATTTTAACAACTGACAACACCTGTAATAACTTCCAAAAGTTTCAACATTTTATATAGCTTATTTCACATTATTGTTTCTCCATTTCACTATACTTTGTCATTACTATAATACAAAAACACTTAAAAGCACAAACTGAACCAATTCACTATGGACACTTTTTAAATCCAATATCCAAATATTTATCTTTTCAAGTACAGAATCATGAACAGAAAAAAATCCAGTTAGTACACAAATACAGTTAAGTGTTATACACAAAATATAGCAACTATTTTCACTGAAACTAGAACTGCAATGAGGATTCAGGG
>NC_051404.1:5777402-5778409 GCF_015228065.2 Penaeus monodon | reverse complement strand
GTCACCATCTAGCAGACTTGCTAAGAAGCTGTATTTTGAAAGGAAGTATCTATATGAACTATTTAGAGAATAAATTTCAGCTGGCTAGGTTTTATAAAATAACAAATACTATGGAAGTATGCAGCAAATTCTTGCACATGTACGATAGATATTCCCCAGAGCAACATTCATTGCCAATCTGAAGCATAGCAAGATTCATGAAAGCAGGAAGAAAAAAAAAATTGAAGAAAAAAAAAGGCAACTGATTAGCTGTCTCATACTGTCATATGTGACTATTACAAAAAGAATTTCAGAGTATTGTAATAGGACAAGACAGAAGAATCTTATTGCTACTGAATGTGATTAAAGATTTGAATATCACTAAAATACATCTGCAAAAACAGAGAAAAGGCCAATGAGAACAGTGTGAATGTTGAAGTGTCAATAACCAAGTTTTTAAAGCTTGAATGAGAATGAAAAATTAAAATGTGACAAGACCACATGGAACTAAGAAATACTGATCTGAAATGAGGTACAGCTCTAGAGGCAATGAGTCTGCCTTAGAAAACTTTTTTTCTTAATGAAAACAATAAATTCCTAAGAAATACATGTGCCTACAACAGAGGCTCCAAAATATAGAACAGTATTTGTACATAAACTAAAAAAATCCACAATACGAGATATAAAACAGAAAGGCATATCTAGTTAAGCTATATTTTCATATTTTAGAAGCAACTGATTATTCTTATAATTCACAGTTGCTTTTTAAAACTATAAAGTACTTTTCCATCACCAGCATAAAATGTCTATAACATAGTAAAATATATACTTATATCACTGTTCTAACTAAATATGGTCAAACACATAAAATCTTCAGATTCGTAACATGAGATTACCATGCCATATTCAGCATTACATATTAAATACATAGAAAGATTCATATTCCTTTTCTTTAATATACTGAGTCATTTGCTAGAAAATATCAAACATCACCTTATATACAAAATCTGGTACAAACACTTCAATGC
>NC_051404.1:5777026-5777343 GCF_015228065.2 Penaeus monodon | reverse complement strand
CCTTTACTTGGCTACAAAACAAAGATTTTCATAGCTCTAATAAAAATCATGAACACAATCAGAGAACTTTCCTTCATATTTTCTTAAAAACTAGACAGATGGCACCAAAATGTGAAAAATACATAATTATTTCCTTGTCTCCGTCATAGCATGGTCAGTTAACCAAGTGTAGAGCATTTCTATAGCTGTAATAATAGATGGAAGACACCAAGTCTCTTTAGACGTTGTTATTTGTTCACATTCATGAGATTTATAATGCTGTTGAATGGTAATTCACTCTTTTTCTCAGAATGGTACAAGATAGACATGCCATGCAT
>NC_051404.1:5774619-5776908 GCF_015228065.2 Penaeus monodon | reverse complement strand
AAAAGAAATTGAACATCATAAAATAATGAATGAACATCACATACACTGCATGCTCTCATAATCATACTGAAACATGTTAGTATTCTTGTGTCCAAGATAATTAAGAGTACAAATGCAAGTCCAGTATGAAAGAGCATACTTGTAAATTACATGTGCTTGTGCCTGTAAGACATATTGTGACATCTAAAGAACACAGAAGCATGAATATTTTGGAATAATTAAACCTTTCAAGAAAAAAATAGAAATGGCTGACTGCTACATTAACTTGTGCATTGTACCAGATAACTTGGGGTTGGCAGAACTGAAGAGCACAGCACATTATTATTTCATTTTGCATTGTGAGTAACAAACCTCCATAAGACAATTAGGAACTATTACTTTAAGTATGTGTAAAGTGCCACCGCCACTATTATCCAAGGACACGTAGAGTTAGATACAGCATCCAAGCTGATCGTTAATGTGAAAGCAGCCTCATATATGACAAAACTTGAAACTGGATAATAAACATGGTGCTAAAATACCCTTCTCAAAAGCACCTACATTTGCAGTTTACATCGGCCGGTATCTTTGTCTGCTTGAGTTGGCTCGAAATTTACAGATAACATGGAGGTTTCTTTTCATTTTTTAAAACTAAAATTTGCACAAATACAGAAAAAGGAAAGTTGAACATGGATACGAATCAAATAAACTCTACCTAACTGTAATTACGGAAGCTTATTTGGAGGACATGCTTTGATCATCTGGATTTTAGAACAACAGAAAAGTAAAATTCAATATTGTGAAATGATGCTTCATAGGCCTCCATAATCAAATCACATGATATCATTATATAAATTTGCATGTAAATATTTTGTGAATATACTATCAATAATAATTTAGTCTAGAGAAAAGTTTTAGGTATGAAGGGTTTACCATTTGTTTTTAATTGTGCAAAGGAGTTTTTGCTAATACGGACATGCTGCAATAGTCAAAAAGGTTCCCTTCCATAGTACACATTTATAAAAGACTGAAGTATTTGCAAAACAATTCTGGCAATTGTAGTTTTAAATATAATATTTTCTTAATGTAATTTGACCTGAGGCATTTGAAAATGAGTGCAGATTTCCAGAGAAAAGTATGTATTATTGACCCACCACTCTTCTTTTGCATTAGCAGTCTACCCCCTAGGTATATAAATTACAATGAGCAATCGAGTACATTGTACAAACTCCGTTGGTTGAATTCTCTTTATAAAACCTATCATTCTCATCCAGTCTTGAGCCAATTACTAAGTTGCGCAAGTTACAGTAGTTTGTTCCAAAATCTATCACAGCATAGGAAACTCCAGACTCGCTCACCCCCTAAGAAAGAAGAGAAATGACTGTCATTAGCAAATTGTTCAAAAGAAAAAAGGAATACATATATAAACAAAATCCATCAACGTTTCTGTCTGTACAATTCTTCAGTCTACGATATCGTGGGAAATAAAAATGCTTATATGACCCTCCTTAAAATCTATCACACCATTTAGCAGAAAAGTTAAAAGGCTAAAATATAAATCAATATAACTCAATTCGTTCAATTATCTAACAAACCCACTTAAAACTGTAATTCATAATCCATTTTCTCAAGTAACATCTCATTTCCCTGGTGTTCAAAACCAAATAAACACCAGTACAAAGACAGGCAAAGGACACCTACCGTTACGTGGCACTTTCCACTTTTGCTATTCATGGTGAAGTTCAGCTTATCCTCAAACTTGAGTAAAGGAGTTCTGTGCAAGCCTCGGATAACATTACCATCTTCACCCAGGTACTGTGGAGATGCAGGTAAAAGGAAATATTGGAATCCTTGGAGTGTGCATAGCATCTCACGCCACAAGGAATATGCCAGTACCAATTAATATAAAAGGCAATTCCTGATAAATAGCAGGAAGGATCGGTTCAGACAGCAAATGGCAAGAGCTATACTGTATCCAAAAATTATGTCAGAATATATTATATTAATCATACATATACTAATAGTTACAGGATCGGTTCAGACAGCAAATGGCAAAAGAGCAATATTGTAACAGGATCGGTTCAGACAGCAAATGGCAAAAGAGCAATACTGTATCCAAAAATTATGTCAGAATATATTATATTAATCATACATATACTAATAGTTACAGTTTTTAAAGAATTTTCCTGAAAAGTATTAAACAATCTATTTAACATGAACTAAATTTCATTAATTCCTATAAATGAGACATCAGTTTTTGGCAATCAAAAATATGTTCAAAAACCGAAACAACGCATCTAGAAAAACAAC
>NC_051404.1:5774043-5774395 GCF_015228065.2 Penaeus monodon | reverse complement strand
AAACAACTACAGAAGACATTCACAAAATCAAAACAGACATAACCAATCACAGACAGAAAACAAACATACTACAACAAATATACACAAAATACTAACAACATATACACAACAACTACAGACGCATACAAACATATACGACGATTAACAACAAATAAGACAGACATTACAAAAATACTACAGAGACATATAACAACATACTAAGACAGAAAACAAAACAACATACAGACAACATTAACAAAATACATACAGACAGACTAAAATAATAGCAGAATTCCAAAATAATCGGAATAAAATAATACAGAAGATTACCAACATAAGACAATTACACAAATCATAACAGAATATAAAAAAT
>NC_051404.1:5772353-5773161 GCF_015228065.2 Penaeus monodon | reverse complement strand
TATTTTCATTTCAGTCATATCATCTGGAATGATCCGGACATTATGACTATTCAACCTGAAAAAAGTTCTTTACAATAATTTAACTTCTTTTTGGCAATACCTCATAGTTGCACTGTTGTTTCGAAGAGCAGTCACCATGGCTCCAGCTCTTCATCTGTTCAATAAGCTTGGACTTCACTGTTGGGCAGGCTGTACCAAATACCCTAGAAAAACACAAATTAAAATCAGAGAAGCTTCACATGTGATGTTTATCATTATTGAAGAATAATATAAATTACTAAGACTTGATTCTGTGCAATAATGCAAATTTCATCCCAACAACCCCCCCCCCTCTCTTCTATTTTCAGATTTCAGATTCCACTGTGCTGAAGTATCAATGCACGATATGTAATCTTTGGTGTGTAAAATCAAGCTCTTGGAATATCTTAGAGCAAAGTCTGCCTTGGGGGAAATATGAAAATAGGCCTGAATTGTGACTGGGGAGAGGCAAGGCACAAAAATTGTACTGTTAGGTTTTAGTGTTGAGAGATAACCCGAGGAAATATCTAAACATTTCCACTTCCATTTTTTTTTTTTACAGTTAATAAATATCAACATGTAGCAGGATTAATGTTCATTATATTGGATGTAGAAAAGGATATTTCACCTAAAACCATAGTGCTATCCAAAACAACACTACTATGACAAATTATGGATTTCCCCAAGATAAAACACGTCTATATGATAAATCTTTCATAACAGGTATCTCAAAAATTAAATATTTCCTTAAACCAGCAAGGGTTTCTACACCAGCATCAATATTTCAAAA
>NC_051404.1:5771707-5772271 GCF_015228065.2 Penaeus monodon | reverse complement strand
GTGAAAGCAAGGGTAAGGATAAGGGTGAGGGTGAGAGCGAGAGCAAGGGTGAAGGCGAAAGCAAGGGTGAGGTCGAAAGCAAGGGTGAGAGCAAGATCAAGAATGGGGGCGAGAGCAAGATCAAGAATGGGGGCGAGAGCAAGGGCGATAGGGAGAGGGAGAAAGAAGGTGGGGAGGATCACAACAAAGAGGAATCTTTATCCCCTCCCAAAACATGCACACTGCAACAGGGATTACAACAAACAAAATAAACCCTAAACCCTAACATAGATTCAAGAGCTTACCAGTCAACGCGGCACGAGGCATGGCTTGGATATGGGAAGAAGGCACTGAAGAGACCTAGGCTAGCTGCAATAATCACCATGCCCACAAGAAGTGCACAGCAACAGAACTTACATCCACAACAGCAACCTGATGTTGGAAAAATCACAGCATGTTATGCGAACATTCTAAAGGCAAATCAATGAAAGCATATAATAAATAGGCATCTACATATGAACTGCGAGAGGAATGTCAAGACTTTTTTTTCTATTTTATATTACTATTCCTTAAAATCTCCCTAAA
>NC_051404.1:5769248-5770091 GCF_015228065.2 Penaeus monodon | reverse complement strand
ACAATCAATGTATCAATTTATTTGTTAATCTAAATGTTTACTCATTTTGATCACACAACAAAACATATTTTTCGTAAATTACTTGTAAATTTGTAGATTCAAAGCTTAAAATAAAGAAAAGCATCTAAACCTTCGATAAGCAAATGGATATATCAAAATTTTCTAAAAATATAACAATTACCAATTCATTAAAACAGAAAAGGTTCCAATCTTACACATAATAATTTGAAAATTCCTCCGACTTATCGAAATGAAAATGCGAATGAAAAAGCAGTTTCCTCAAATCTGGTGACAATCACAAAAAGAGGGATATTTATATTAAAACTCAATCCCTATATGTACACATACACCTTCTATAATATATAGATGCAGCAGCCAAGCAAAATAAATAACAATAAAGAAAATAATGTATATATATTAAACCATATAAAATATAAAGACCAACAGGAAAAAAATGCAAGTATAATCCTCAGTACAT
Source organism: Penaeus monodon (assembly GCF_015228065.2). Lineage (NCBI taxonomy): Eukaryota > Metazoa > Arthropoda > Malacostraca > Decapoda > Penaeidae > Penaeus > Penaeus monodon. Next base: position 5,769,613 of record NC_051404.1, on the reverse strand, counting down.
AATCACAGACAATAGAAAATCACAAATTATGCAGCTTATATGTGAAAATACATATAATGTTTGCAACTAACACTAATATTGAAGATCCACATACAAGAAATCATTGCTCATACTCAAACATGTCTTTAATACTAATAAAAAAAATAAATAAAAAGATAAAAAATAGAAGAAGTACTGAAAGGCAATGACAAAATCCTTGATTTCGAAACTCGTTCTTTAGAAATGACAACATTTTCCTTGTTTTCACAATTTCGTCTTTAATTACATCTCATTCTTGTAAATCACAACACATCTATATGTATTCCCAATAACATTTCCTTACCACATTAACCTTAAACGATAATCTAACAAACGAAGATTGCTAT
>NC_051404.1:5768715-5769206 GCF_015228065.2 Penaeus monodon | reverse complement strand
TGCATTTACGATGTCAATTGTAGTCACAAAGACGCGTAATAAAAAACAACCTTCTCTTGCACTAACACACATCTCTCACAGACTTTTACTGGACATCCTTCTAAACTCCGTAGATTCACAATGACATTTACCCATTTTGAGCTTGGTTGGAGTGTCAGGATCTCTCGAAAGGAGCGGAAGTGAGAGGATTAGAACACTATTACGTGCATCCTGCGCCGTCGGGGGAGGCTTTCCTGCATCAGCTGATTCCCTAAACAATGTCGACTTGTTATTTTTTTTTAAAGGGGTATTTTTTTAATTTCCATCTCACTTCACAAAGAGATTTTTAATGTTTTTTTTTATGTGCGATTATTTATTTGGTATTATATGAAAGGGGTTGTTGTTATCAGTTTTGTTTGTTTTGTTTTGTTGGGAGAGCAAGAAAAAAATATATATATATGGCTGATTTTAATCGTTTTATTTTTGAAAGTATTTATGAAGTTATATATCAA
>NC_051404.1:5767282-5768696 GCF_015228065.2 Penaeus monodon | reverse complement strand
ACTTCATAGAGAATTAAGTTTGCATTCATTATTTCATATAAAGGGAAACATGAGTAAAGAATAAAATCTGTTTGCAGGTTGCCCCTTTTATATATATATAAAGTGTAGTAGTTACAGTACATTCCTCCTTCAATGTTCATATATCAACAATTAAAAATGAAAGATCACATAGATAAAAACAGAGAACAAAAATTAGACGATAGACACTCCATGACACAGTCTTCCCCCAGAAGTCAAATCACCGATATCCTCTATACAAAACAACAAACCCAACACAAACCTATAAAGTAATGAACCCCAACCCAGATGAAAAGAGCCTAACCAATTCATCAAGAATAAAAAACCCCTCCCCCAGAAGGATAGGAATTCCACCTTGCGCATCCCGCCCCTCGCCTGTTTCTCCGCCATCTTAGTCGACGCATGCGCAGACGCCGATTCCCTCAGGTCTTTCCAGTGCGTCTGCCTTAGCCATGCCACCTAAAAGTGAGTCCTCGGCACATTTTTGCTGAAATTGACGATTTGTAAGAGGTTTTATCCGCCGAGTGACAGCGGCGAGGGAGAGGAGAGGGTTTTTGCCAGGGAGACAGTGCGCCGGTACACGTGAATATAGTGGAAATTCGCAAAAATGAGTGATAATTGGGACTCGGGAGAACGGAAGCTCCACGTGTTGTTGGTGTTTGTGTTCGAGACAACGTGATGTGCTAATGTCATTTTGCAGTCTGGAAAGGCTTTTTCTCTCTATCCTTACTTACCACATGGCTGGTAGTTTATTCATTATCGCCAGGAGACATTCTTAGTCCTGAAAATCACAGCGCTTTAGACCCACAGTTTGTCGGCTTCACGGCACACGCTCTCCAGAGATGCTAGTTTACGAGAAATTTTTAAAAAGAAAATACACCGTATTAATTGTGCTTACTAGAATTACTTCTATATTTTAAGTAATATGACAGGGTTCCAATGAAAGACTATTAGTGTGATGTGTAGGGATCGTGTGTGTTCGGGGGGGGGAGTGAATCCTCGTCTAGTTTCCTATAGAACTTGAATGTATGTTGGTACAGATTTTTAAAGAGTTGTACGGCTGTCTTTTCCACAAACATTAAACAATTTGTGGTGTTCAAAGGGGGGTATTGTAGGAGATAGCTATAATCTTGGTGTTTGTGAAGTTGAAGTTGCTGTGGGTGCCATTGGTTGGTAGTTTAGATGGCAGTGGCAAGTGCTGATGATTTTCCTGTGTTTATTAGTCGTGCTTTAAGCACTAGGGGCTTTTGCCAATGCTTCTTGAACAACCGGATAGCATAATACATAAATGGTGACTTAGTAAACAGTCCATCCATGAGAGCTGCCAGATTACTGACAATTCTTTGGAAAAAATTAATACTTGATTTAACTATGTAAGCTTTGAAGCGGTAACTAT
>NC_051404.1:5766249-5766470 GCF_015228065.2 Penaeus monodon | reverse complement strand
CTTTGTGGATTTCCTAGTATTACATTACCAAGTTTTTATATTTATATAATTTGTGATGGAAATTAAGATTAATACTTTTTACAGTATTGATAATTGAAAGATGAAATAATAGTTGCTAGATTAGATGACTGTAAAACTAAAGTACCTCCCAATGGGCTCAAGAAGAGGGAAGCACCAAGCAGAGTTTGACTGAGCAGCACTTGCCACAAACTTTCCTTTTT
>NC_051404.1:5765633-5765789 GCF_015228065.2 Penaeus monodon | reverse complement strand
TGTCTGCTAATTTTGTTTCCATTAGTTTGACACCAAATATGAGTACATCTCTACAAAAGGAGGACCAGGCACATGGTTTTGTCATTAATACCTATTGTCTTTTACAAACTGACGGGAAAAACATTCACAAAGATAAAAATTGTTTCTATATCCATG
>NC_051404.1:5765215-5765438 GCF_015228065.2 Penaeus monodon | reverse complement strand
AGTCCAACAAATGAAACCTATCAAACTACCTCAAAGATCACCATAGGAATAAAAAAAACTTTTGGTTTTCAATCTCGGTGTAGGTAGTTTCCTAGCCTGGGGCAGGGCACTACCCTGTGCCCCCTTTCAGTTACCATTCTCCATAGTCCTTTTGCAGTACAGTGACTGAATATTTTGTCATCTTGAAGATGTTTGTTCATTTCAATTTGTTCACTCTAACCTG
>NC_051404.1:5762189-5764964 GCF_015228065.2 Penaeus monodon | reverse complement strand
ATGTTATCAATGAATATAATTTTGATGGAATGTAATGGTGTGTAAAAGGGAATCATATCTGTAGACATTTGTTCATTCAAGTAAAGAGGTAATTTGAGAATTTAAAAAGTGGCTTGTCTTGGTTGATCAGTGACATAAATTCTGCCAAAAGTTTACGAGTAATAGAAGGGACAACAGAACCTTAAGGATAGCAAGAAAATTGAGCCTGTGCCTGGGGGACAATAGGGATCAGTTCGAGAAAATGTGCTTAGAAACTTTGGCACCATCAACAAGAACACTGAATATCAGGTCTTGTCAAGAGGTTTGGTAGATGGAAAAAATGAAGTCCTGAGGACTGTAGGTTGTATATTACAGCAGATCTTGTAGGTTTTGAAAAACTACATTGTGTAAATGGTACCATAGTTTGTCCACAAATTGAAAATCTGCAGATTCTATCAAGTATGGTGAGTTGGTATGGCTGTTTAGATTATTTTTTTGGACTTTGGCTAAGAAATGGAATTTTGAATATTGTCAGGGGAGGACTGTGTGTCTTGTGTGGATTCTTGTATATTTCCTCAATTTACTTGCACTTTTACCTTCTTGGGCAAGTAATTTTGATAAGATCAAGTATGAATAAACAATATTAACAATTGCCAAAACCGTCTTAAATCTTGAAAACAGATGCCAGTGTTTTTTTGAAAGTTCATTTGTGAGGATTTAAAATTGGGCTATGGAAAATGTAGAGGCTATTAGGTTAATATCATTAGTCAAATCTGAAAATTCCTTTGGTTTTAAATCTACATTTAAGAATAAATTTCAAGAAAATTTAGTTGCTAAAGCACCTCCATTTATATTACAGCATGATTGGCTATGGTTCGTATCGGTGATCAACATTTAGATTAAGTGCTGTGAGGAAAAGAAATAAACAATCTTATTTTTTCAGAGGACAAGCCTGCTGCAGCTGCTGGCGCTAAGAAGCCAGCGCCAGCAAAGAAGCAGAAGGTTGCAGCTGCGCCCACTAAGAAGGCTGCACCCATAAAGGGAGTTGCCAAGCCTCCAAACAAGAATGTGAAGAGACTAGGAGGCAAGGACCCTAAGAAGGGCAAGGGTGTAGCAGTCAAGAAGGCTAGGAAGATGGCAACCAAGGTAAATTGAATGCAGTAAAAGACCAGAAAAATATTTTTTGATATATATTAATATGTAAATACAGGTTATAATTTTACTAATGTCATTAATACAACAAATTGATTAGTGAATATTTTTACTAAATACTTTCCTCCCCTAAACAGGTTGTCAATGGGCCCCGTGGTACCCGCGTGAAGAAGATCAGAACCAACATCCGCTTCCGCAGGCCCAAGACCCTTGAACTGCCAAGGAACCCCAAGTACCCCAGAAAGTCAACCCCCAGAAAGCCAAAGTATGTAATTGCTTGCTTATGATTGATAGTTTCATTAGTAGATATTGGGACATTACATTTCTTGATTGGGAAATTATTATTAGAGGCATTTTATAGCTTAATGTTAATCCAGTAGTGTAACAGTCTGAAACCTGTGAGTCCTATCATGGAAAGTATTTAAAGTCGAGAAAAAAAAAAATTAATTTGATTTTTATTTTCCCTCCAGAATGGATTGCTTCAAAATCATCCAGTATCCTCTCACCACTGAATCTGCCATGAAGCTGATTGAGGATAACAACACCTTGGTATTCATTGTGCACCGCATGGCCAATAAAAACCATATCAAGGCTGCTGTCAAGAAGGTAAGGAGGACAACGAGAATGAATGTGATTGAGAAAGGTATGAATGACATGAAACTTAGGCATTTTTAAGTAGCTTGCAGGTGGATGTGGAATGAAACCAATTTTGTTTTTGTTAATTGACATTATTGAACTTCGTGTTACTTTATAATTTTATAAGGTAAATTTGCATTTATTTCCTGGTCTACAGAATATTATGTAACATGGCTGAAATGTACTAACTTAAAATGGTACACACAAGTTCAAATTTATATGTACTGTCTTCAATACATTTTGTAAAATACATTTTCTACACAAGTACAAGTAGGTACATCTAGGATTTTTAAAAACTTGTCCATATTAGATTAAATGGATTAGACATTTTTGTGAACATTTAGAAACATAATGTGCAGAATGTTTAAAGTGATCAATAATTTGCTTGAGTGATAAACCTTAAGTCTTTTGGTATCTTAGAATTGTTTACTCATGACAACCAGATGAGGTTGTCTATACAAATCCATTTTAATGGTCTAAAGGCTCTGAACTAAACGTAAATTATGCTTGCTTCAACAAGTACTGAAGTTACAACACTAGGCACAAGTGTTATCTTGCTAGACCGGCTGTGAAGGTTAATTGAATGGACTTTGTTGCTTTCCCTAATACTCCTAGCTTGTAATTTAACATAGTTGGAATTGCCCATGTCCACTGTCATTGAAGCCTTTCCAAATTATTTGTACTACAGATTGTTTACATATGAAGTACATTGTTTTTCCTGGTCTTTTTTAAGGGTGAAAACTGATTTTATGATACAAGAAAATGAATGTGAAAGTATGGTATACATGTTGAAGAAATTACATTACATTTTATTTGCTGTAGTGGTGAATGTAGAGACAGTTGTTCAGTTTTTGCTTATTGAAAGAAATTCAGAATTGAACAGTTAGTAGTTTAGTTACTGCTGTTAGAGCTATTGGAGTTAATAAAAAAAATACATGGGGAATAGTACTTAATATTTTTAATATAATTTTCTACATTGAATGTGCAGTATAGTTGTGTGTGTTTGTG
>NC_051404.1:5761170-5762170 GCF_015228065.2 Penaeus monodon | reverse complement strand
CTCAAATTTTATTTCAGCTGTATGAGATTGATGCAGTTCGTGTGAATACGCTCCACAGACCTGATGGCTTGAAGAAGGCATACGTAAAACTTGCACCAGATTACGATGCCCTCGATGTTGCTAACAAGATCGGTATCATATAAATGATTATAAAGTGGTTACAAGGACATTTGACTTTAATTCCCCCTGCCCCTTTCACTTAAGTTTTTTCTTAACATATTGGAATTAGTGGCGATGGTCAGTTTTTTTGTACAAGTCTATATAAACAAGCCATAATGAACACCTACTGTTGCCAACAGCATTGAATTTGTTAGTACACGAAAATGAAAAGAATAAGTACTGATAGTATTTCAGGGAATGCTTCTTAAACTTCTTGACATCCAAAGCTCGCTTACTAATACTCATGCATCATTAGCAAATCGCAATTACTTTTGTCATACTTTTGGGAAGTACCAAAATATACTGCTAGATATCTAACGTGTAACATTTGTTCGGACATGTTACATTTAGCAAGCCATCAAATGCATTCTCGCCTTTAGTGGAAAGAAAATTATTTGAACTTCACTCTAAAATATGGGAGAACTAAAAATCCAAGTGAAATGGAAAAGGCAAACTGACAATATTTTAAGATCTATATCTGACTGTAATCCAGCTGTATCTGAAATGACATTTCCATAATATTGGATCCGTGTACACGAGTTCATCCCACCTGGCAGTACCCACACCATAGTAGTAGACATGCAGTGAAAACGTCCCCTTTAATGTCTAGGCTAATCAGCTGTATAGGAGCCAAAATATGTAATTAACTTACTTAATATCTATTAAAATGCGTTTATAAGTAGTCAGCTGTCAAGGCAAACTTTGTAGTAGGCCCGCGGTAAACTAAAGGATGAGAAAGCCATACTTCTCTTTTACATACCTTTCTTCTGTAGATACGAAAAGCTAAGAATTCTTTGGATTTGTTCAGAAATATTGCAATTTAATTAAGTAATAATCCCCC
>NC_051404.1:5758560-5758670 GCF_015228065.2 Penaeus monodon | reverse complement strand
TTTGGATTTGTTCCGAAATATTGCAATTTAATTAAGTAATAATCCCCCCCCCCTCCCAATCACATGCCCGTTCATACAATTAAAAACATTTCCTAATCAAAGACCCCCCC
>NC_051404.1:5752336-5752451 GCF_015228065.2 Penaeus monodon | reverse complement strand
TTTGTACCGAAATGTTGCAATTTAAGTAAGTAATAATCCCCCCCTCCCAATCACATGCCCGTTCATACAATTCAAAACATTTCATAATCAAAGAATAATCTATACAAGATAATCC
>NC_051404.1:5751309-5751577 GCF_015228065.2 Penaeus monodon | reverse complement strand
AGATGAGTCACTGAATAGGGCCATGGGGATTATCATATATTGTTGGGTTACAGAATAAAGAAGTTGGGGACCACTGCTCTATATCCAAAGTACCTAATGACACCCATCTTTCTCCTATATATGTTCCCCCTACACTCTTTCCTTCCCCATTTTCCCTTCCACTTACCTCTGGATACACACGACTGTCACAACAACTACCCCTGGATTTTCTCCCTCCTGACTTTTTTTCCTGAAACTGTCATCACTCTTAACCCCCCCCCCCCTTTCT
>NC_051404.1:5749418-5750932 GCF_015228065.2 Penaeus monodon | reverse complement strand
ACCTAGTCATGAGAGACAAAGGTTGGGGATGCCACCCTACCTGGTAGGGTAGCATAATGTAGTCTACTCTACCCATTCCCTGGGTTGAGTTGTCATGGTGACAGCCCTCCTAGTTCGCAGTAATGTCAACTCCTTTCTTAGGCTTAACACTCCAGTACAGGCTATTACTGTGCAAGCGTTTCTCCATCGATACTACACATAATGCAATGTCTACCTCCCTCCCAGCCTCCCAGGTGAGAAGGGTGGTCTTGACTACCTCGTAAAGGGTCTTGCCTCACCCTTTCTTCTATTGGTTGATATGAATGGTTGCCACCCTCATAGGGGTGACTGCACAACCCTAGTAGAGATTATGGAGTTGGGATTTCTAAATTCTGGTAATATGACATTGTTTCACATCCAAACCGGTACTTTTACAGATGTCTCCTTTTGTTCCTGTAATACTATTTTAGACTTTCATTGGCGGGTAATATCTGATTTACATGGAAGAGACCGTTTTCCTATGATTATAGCATGTGTAGGGTGATATGGCATACTCGGGTGCTCTCTTATCTATCTGAAGAAGGCCATTTCCTATACATCCTGTTCCCAGGTAGACCTCCCGTCTCCGCCGAAATCTGGGAAATCCGAAAGGAGGAATTCCAAAACGCTAGGGTCGAGCACGGCGAGTCTTGAAAGAGACGAGGCGTGCGTCATGGAAGACCCATGTTTCGACTATTACCCCAAAGACTCCTCAAACCTAAGTTTGAAACAGAATAAGGAAAATATCAGAAATTTACTGACGTAGCTACACTTCTTGCAGATCATTTGCTTGTGTTTCAAAAAAGGATCCTATATCACCTTTTACATACAACCGTAGGCACTTAGAATTTTTGGCATAAATTTTGCATCTCCTGGGGATTAATCTGATAATGTCCCTTCCCCACCATATATAAGCTTCAACTGGCATACTATCATAATAACATGACTCTTCCCCAGGTCATGATGACAGAACATATACCATTTTACACCACCAATCCCAACAAAAACGTATTTTTACGGTCACTTTGTTATGTGATCTGGGATACTAGTGAGCTTCCTGCATCATAGGCTGTAGCAATGTTTATACCCATCCCGAAACTTAAGAAGGTTCCTTTACACTCTACAAATTATCGTCCCCATGCATTTACAAGACGTTGGGAAAGATGGTAAATATTCGCCTTATGTGGTACTAAGAGAAAGGTAGTTACCTATCTCATGCACAGTATGCTTTTAGAAAAAGGCCCTCTACCACAGATGCCCTACTATCCCTAGCGCCATGAGGTTTTACATAATTTGTATGAAATTGGCATTTTAAGACTTAATAGGATTTCCCGGTGTCTGCCGTTAAGACTAGCATTTCTGTCGTATTGTGATCCTGACTAGTATTTTCATGGCAGTAGAATTTCATGTGTGGATTACTTGTTCTCATCTTTGATTACCATCTGACCTGGGTACCGCACCTCATATATTACGGTAGCTTGTATTATGGCTATGTC
>NC_051404.1:5748750-5749301 GCF_015228065.2 Penaeus monodon | reverse complement strand
TACGGCAGCCCGCATCCGTATTTTAGACCCTGTGCACCATACATTTCTTAGTCTGGCCACTGGGGCAGTCCGGATGCCCCCAATCCCCAGCATGCTGTAAGATGCTGGGGATTGGACATACGTCGCCAATCTTTAATGATGTGGTGCTGGTTCGTGTCTTGTGGCACAGTGTTTCATGGCTCGCGCTCTGATCTTTTTAATACCTGGTCAGGTTTCTCTAAACATTTTGGAGACAAAGTTGCATGGGTAATGTCAATTTTGTGTCCTCTCTTTATTTGTCTCTCCTCGCCGGATCCCCAAGATAGGCTACTGGTAATTCCCACTATATCAGTATGCAAATCAGCAACAGAGGCTAAGAACAGTATTCCTATTCAAGAGTCACATGCTCTATATTTAGAGCATCCCTCTAGTCACGCAAGTTCAGTCCCTGTAAACACGGATCTAAGTCTGAGGCTGGGGTTGGCTTTGGTGTAGTCTTCCCTCAGTTTTGTCGGAATGGCACTATCTCTGTTATCAACAATTGTGGTTGTTCTGCAAGAAATTCTTACATT
>NC_051404.1:5748373-5748565 GCF_015228065.2 Penaeus monodon | reverse complement strand
TATTGAATTATTCCACAATCTAAATTTACCATTTTCAGCGACTCCAGAAGTACAGTATCAGTTTTGGAATGTGTTAGTCCCTTTACAAATAATCCATTAATTTCATCAATTATGGAGTGGCAATGTGTCCTCGAACGTCGGCATTTCTCCTGAAACTGCTCTTTGATAGAATCGCCTTTACCCCCCCCCCCC
>NC_051404.1:5747584-5748144 GCF_015228065.2 Penaeus monodon | reverse complement strand
TAGTTATGATTGTAATACGGCGATACAATATTGTAGGTACTGTTTAAGATTTTAATAACAGAAAGGCGATAACAAAGCTTATTACACCAATGTAATAAGAACAGGCTGTAAACGGGGCCGACGCTGGCGCACGCGGGCCAGCCAATCAAACAGCCGTGCTGGTTGAACAAAGTGAAAAAGAGTGACCGGTAGTAAGATCATTTAAAATTTATATTTACATTACAGGATCATATTTTTTATACTCCCACGCTAAGTGTCGACACTGTGTATCACTACACTGTAATTATCACAGCTAACTTAATTAGGGGGCTCTACCACTAGCTGTTCTTGAACTTGTAAGTTGATTTCCTCCGATATCAATTAATTTTGGTACACTTAGTGCTGTGAGAGATGGAGATTGGTGCCAAACGAATGAAAATAAGACAATTAGTTCCTACTTGGAGGAAGGATAATTAGGTATGGTTGGCCCTACACACCAATACTCAAAATCGAATTAGGTGTTACAGTATTCGTACACCACTTTTTTTTCTTACAATCAACTCCCAGATCGTGCTTCTTGA
>NC_051404.1:5747119-5747541 GCF_015228065.2 Penaeus monodon | reverse complement strand
AACATTCCATTTATGAATTAGGCCTACCTTTTATTTTCATTTTCGACAATAAAAGCTGTATATGCACAGGGAGAATTAATAAAATAATTTTAGATTTTATACATTTTTTATGAGCTTTCTGACAATATAGACATCGTTTTTATAGTAATAAGAATCTTGCCTATCCGTTTCGAAAAAGTAGGTTTCGAGAAAAGGCCGTTCGAACTTTTCATTCGAATTCGAGTAATTTGTCTTTGCTGTTCTTGTGTTTATTGATTTTGTTTCACATTCAATTTCATGTGTATTTTTAGTGATGGTTTAATATTTTATATATTCATTTACAAAGCTCTAAATGGAACAACGAAGGAAAAAAGAAAACACAAAAAAACTTACAAACACGAATCCTGGACAGAGGTAAGAAAATAAACCCGTGCGTTCATTTC
>NC_051404.1:5746151-5746453 GCF_015228065.2 Penaeus monodon | reverse complement strand
TCATTTAAGGATTTTATGGGAAACAATTATGTTCTGACTTGGTGGAAATGAATCGCTTGTTCTCACATCCATACCTAAGTACCTAATTAGAATAGTAAAAACCGTTTAAAAAAATCGGGATGCAGAAATACCTGCGATGCATAAAATGTATCCATTAGAGAGAGAAAAATAATTGCACAAATCGGGAAAAGCAGAAAGAATGCGAATGAGCAGGACAGCGGCCTTTGATGGGGAATGTGCAGAAGGCGCTCGGCCGGATCAAAGGAGCCGACTGCCATGGCTTCCGAGATGTCCTAATAGCC
>NC_051404.1:5745592-5745750 GCF_015228065.2 Penaeus monodon | reverse complement strand
AAGTCAGTGATGCTTTGGAACTCCAGTCTGGATTTTTCCTCTGGGTTTCCCCCCTGTGATACCCAATTAGTACACTCGACTACTAGAGCTGAACAGAAAAGCCCCAGGGCGACTGCCAGCGGCGTCGGCGGCCCCTGCGTGACACTCGTGCTTGTTGC
>NC_051404.1:5744209-5744376 GCF_015228065.2 Penaeus monodon | reverse complement strand
GTAATAACGGCTATAGATATCGCACAGTCTTTAGCACCGCATCAGCTACTTTCTGCACTTACGAAATGAAAGAATGAAGAAAAACTCAAGCCACACTTCCCCCTAACCCCCACCCCCGCCCCAGTGCTTCAGCCGAACACCACACTCGCCCGACGAACAAGCCAACG
>NC_051404.1:5743833-5744028 GCF_015228065.2 Penaeus monodon | reverse complement strand
CCCGGGCATCAGGTAGTCATTACTGTCGATTTGTAATTTGGTTCATATTCAAATCTGTACTTTCACTCCGTGCGAGATGTATGAACACGAGCTGGTTAACTGCGCCGCCGGCCTCGGTCAGCGCCAGTGTGGGAGGAGAGGGGGGAGAGGATGGGGAGGGAGAAGGGGTGGTGGTGAAAGGAAGCAACGCCGAAG
>NC_051404.1:5743449-5743574 GCF_015228065.2 Penaeus monodon | reverse complement strand
AAAAAGGCTCTTAATATTGACATATGTTGCCCCATTTAACACATCAATGCATTTGATTTCAGAATATCATTATCTGCGATTACAAAATCAAAAGAATCGCAATTTTTGAAAACTAAAAGGTGACC
>NC_051404.1:5742730-5742991 GCF_015228065.2 Penaeus monodon | reverse complement strand
AAGGTCTATGCTATTTAAAAATCCAAAGCTCGTGCCTCCACAGTAAAAAAAAAAGTGGTGTGCGATATTGTTAGTAAAAATATAAATCACAGTTTTCGAAGTTTATTCTGTGCAGTGTTTGCTGTGATAGAAATATTAATTGGCAACACTGGTCTCGAGTGAGGGCAGAGACCCGTGGAGGTTGAAATGTGTGTATTTGCCTTGAAAGAATAATTTCTGGATGAATTTTCCTATCAATTTCATTCACTATTAATTCATTAT
>NC_051404.1:5740734-5740913 GCF_015228065.2 Penaeus monodon | reverse complement strand
GCAACTGCGTTCATCATTTCAACTTTCTTTGCCGTTGCAGTGAACGATACATTTTGGTTTGGTTCGCAGTCTAATTGAATGAACGAAACATAAAAGAATAAGAAACGAAAGTGTAAGATGCGATAATGAGATTTGAGAGAAGAAGATAATCAAACGAATCGAAAGGCGGATTTAATGAT
>NC_051404.1:5740619-5740703 GCF_015228065.2 Penaeus monodon | reverse complement strand
TTATATACTGCAAAGTTGTGAGCGTAGGCCAGGCAGGACGCGGCGTGCTCTGTGATTTAATTTGCTTGTTTGTATTAAAGCTTA
>NC_051404.1:5738851-5739810 GCF_015228065.2 Penaeus monodon | reverse complement strand
GCTGAATTCAATTATCTTAGTGTTGTCAGATACTTGTTGTCTGTCTTTTCGTTCTTGTTCGTAAATTTACCTCGCAAAATTAACGATATAAAACTGATTTCATCGTATCATACTCAACCATGAAACGAGAACAAGCGGAAAATTTGCAAATTTATCTTTATAGGTGGTAATGTAAAGGATAACTAAATGATTAATAGGTGTCACAGTTCAATGTTCAGGAATTACCCGAACAAAAAGTATCGAAAACCTGGATTCATTGTTTATTATGTAAGCCAAGTTGAAATCGGAAGGAAAAATAAATAGGATATATTATAAAATTAAAATTTTATAGGTATGAAGAGAAGGAAAAAAATGAGTATTATGGTTATAATTGAAGGTGGACAGAAAGAATCACACGATGATCAAATTAGATCGAACAGTTTATATAACATTGGAGGCACTGCCAGCCGAAAGCAGAGCACGAAAAACCCTAACTCAGATATCGCAACCTCGCCAAATTAAATCGTCGATGCAAAGCAATGCACACGAAACATATCTCGAAGTTGCTTTTGTCCAATTCAAGTACTAGATAATTTTATATGCGCTAATTATCGTCACAATTGCTGAGTTATTGTAAATTTTATCATATACATCAGTACTTGTCTGCGCTCGAATTGAGCATCAACTCAGTCCTCGATATCGCAACTCTTTTGCAATAATCTGATGGAAATTGCATTACACACGTACACCATTATACTACATCGAAGTCTCTATCAATTACTACATAATAATTTTTTAATTATGCCATGATATAATACTCAGAGTTGCTGAGGATTATGTAGATAGAATACTATAGCTGAAACAACAGTTTATTTGTTACTTATGCGCTATGTATATTGAGATCAATCATATGATGATTATAAATGTATATTGCAAAAAGTATGGACATTGGAACTATAACAGTAACAAAAATAATAATA
>NC_051404.1:5737041-5737941 GCF_015228065.2 Penaeus monodon | reverse complement strand
CCAGGGAGCCATGTGTGTAAAACGAAACTCGCCAAAAGATAGTAATCAATTAGCCTCTTATTTCCAACTGATTAACCTACGTCCCTTTGCTAAGTTCTCGCCCAGGGTGGTAGATGGAAAGGGAAGGGGGGGGGGTGCGGGGAGACGAGTTTAAAGGGAAAGGGAGGGAGTGAAAGGAAGAGATGTGAAGAAAGGGAGGAATGGCGTAGGGAAAGAAAGTAAGGAGAGAGTTGAAAGATGGAAGTAAGGAAGAGAGAAAGATAAACGAAGGAGGGAATGGACGAAGAAGAAGAGAAAGGGAAGGAGGGAAGAGGGGGAACCACATGAGAGAATAAACGAGGAGGAAGGAGTGGATAGAAAGAAGTAAGTAATGGGAAAGAATGAACAAAACAGGGAATACCCGTAAGAGGAAGAGAAAAGAAAAGAAAAAAAAGAGAAAAGACCACAAGAGAGAACAAGCAAGGAAGAAGGGGTGGATAGAAAGAAATAAGGAATAGGAAAGGACGAATAAAACAGGGAAGAGAGAGAGAGGAAGAGAAAGGGAGGAACTAAGGGAGGAGGGAGGCAAACACGAGAGGCTAAAGGGTCGATTTATTAAGGCGGCTCCGAGCTACCACATAGGCCGAACTGAGCAGGTAAAAAAAAGGCCGAAGTCAATTAATAAAAAGGGTGATACCTTGTAACTCCGTAATGAGTCATAGCGATTGGGGAGGAGTAAAACAAGATGTAAAAGAAGAAGGAAAGGTCGAAGATAAAGAGGATGAACAAAAGAAAAACAAAGAAAAAATCAAAAGGGTTGATATAGAGGGAACGATTCATAGGACGAATAAAAGGCAGAAGAGAAAGAGGGAAAATGAGGAAGAAAATGAAATAAATCATTAAAAAGTGAATGAAAATTGA
>NC_051404.1:5736322-5736970 GCF_015228065.2 Penaeus monodon | reverse complement strand
AGAATGGAGAAGGAGATTTTTCATTGTGACAGCGATTCCTGAAAGCGTTAGGCGCGGCTGGCAGTTCTGGAACCCGGATCCCAGCAGTATTGTGAAGCTTTGTGAAGGATTGCTGAAGTGGTGAGGATGGTGAGGTAATGCGGCAACGATGGTGATGCCAGATTAGAAAGGGAATTAAAAGGCCCAAGAAATGAGTGAGGGATATATACTGGAAGATAACGGATGACTTAATGGGAGAGTGAATGGATAATGAAAGGCTATGAATGTTATGGTTTGTCTGTACGGTTTGTGTGCGTGTGGCGTAAACTTGGCGTGTGGGAATGTACTTTTGAGCATGTCTGTGTTTGTATGTCTTGAGCTTATAAGAGTATACGTGGATGTTTCTTGAGTGTGCATGTTTCAGTCTAGTCACGATTATGTAAATGTGAATCGAAAATACAATGAATCTCATGGTGCGTACGTTTAAGTGTGAATCTTTAAATGGTTTTAGGTTATCTGATCAGAAGAGAAACAGCTTTAAAAAATGGCAGTTGCATTTTTTTTGTACAATTTGAATGCAATTATTCGATATAATCTGTGCTTTTTTCAAGTTACGTGTTTCAAATACCTTGCTTCCTGAGGTTGGTAAATTATAGATACACATTATAA
>NC_051404.1:5735917-5736284 GCF_015228065.2 Penaeus monodon | reverse complement strand
AATACTATCGCTAATACTCGCCCTCATCAGCTATGCATTTCTTTGGATTTCATAAGATAGGCAAAGGCCAAACACCTCCACGGTACCTTAACCCAACATATGTTTAAAAAAAGACATTAACCACCTTTGTGCCGAAACACTTTTATGCGTACTTGTTGTGTGTACTAATTAGACGTGGATAAGAAACGAAAGTTTTTTTTTATCTGAAGGGCGTGAGTGGCCTCTTCTGGTATGTAAGCGAGGTGGCTAGTTGGGCAGCGATGTAGGTTAAATGAAAGTCGGCCAGATTTATTGCAGATATTTGATATGCTGTTCGCTGGACTCGCATGCTATATAGCGGCCGTTTAGTGCGACGCGGGGGTGGAAT
>NC_051404.1:5732709-5734096 GCF_015228065.2 Penaeus monodon | reverse complement strand
ACAATCAGGCTGAGCCGCGTTGCTAACAAGGTATGACGTCAAGCCCGAAAGCCGCTCGCGGAATAATGCTTTTCGCGTCTCCTAATCGCTGCAATCACGATCACCGTGTTCGTGTTCAGAATGCAATGTTCAAACCCTCTCTTTTTAATTGCCTTCGAAATAGGACTTGTGCGATATGAACACTCTTATTCCAGTATGATATTTAAAAATGTTCAGAAATATTTTTTATTCATTTATGATATATGTTACCATGTAAGTATTATCTTCGACATCCTTCATTTTTGAAAAATTATCGTGGATTTGTATTACTCTTTTTTTTATTTCGCTTTCACTCTTCAATCGTGAAAATAACGTGGCTCTTTGTATACCTCTGACTGACCTCAAATGACCCATCTTTACATTTCGCCATTGCTCCACGTGACCTTTTCTCACTTGTCCCTGAACTTCTTCGGCGTAAAAATGGTATTCATCTGTTTTATTTTTCGTACTAAAATGATTGCAACGAAACACGTTTCTCCGGGCAAATAGAAACGCTTGACTTTAATCAATTTTCATAGCTATTTTTAGTACCAAGGTATGCAATAACGCAAGCACTGTTTTTCCTCTTCTTTTTTGGTTAGCGGCGATGCGGGAGGAATCTGTGTCGCAAGGTGATTTCAGTGATCGTTCTTTATCACTAGTTTTCGAAGAGACTCGTGATATCCAATCGTATGCCTTGGGAAATAACACTTCAAGAAAACTGGAATAAATGTTTTTATTTGTCTTGGACTTTCATTCTATGAATCAAACAGCGAATTGATATATAAACCTATAATCACCTTTATAATTATCATTCAAAGGCATCATTTTCTCTGGGCATTTGCATGAACATTACGATGCAGTTTAGCCTTGTACATGAGTCTCGGTGGACGTGTAACCTGCATGTTTCAGAGTTTGGTGATAAATTCTCCCTACGTATATCGGTATGAAGGTTAGTATACCCTAGTAACATACTACTCAGCTATTGACAGTGTGTTATTTAGTTATCAGTGGCACATAATTCATATGTTTGGAGCATTTGTTCACCTATTAGTAGCACGCTTTTCAAACACGGGTAGCATATTATCTAACCATTGATTGCATGTTATTCAGGTATTGGTAGCATGTTCTTCAGCAGATGGCAGCGCTTTACTTAACTATTGACAGCATGTTATTCAGCCGTTGGTAACATTCCATTCAAGTACTGGCAGTATGTTATTCAGTCGTTGGCAGCATATTATTCAGCGACTGGTAGCATTTTATTGAACTTTAACTGCATGATATTCAACCACAAGTAACATATTATATTAGCACTGGTAGTACCATATAGGGGTGACATTTAACCCATCAGTTATCTTATATATTTTAT
>NC_051404.1:5730066-5732687 GCF_015228065.2 Penaeus monodon | reverse complement strand
GTACCTTTAGGGGTTATACCTTTGAATCATTTGTCACAGACAAGGTTGGTATGAGTATACATGATATGCCATTGTCTTTTCTTTTATCTGTACGATTTTTAAAGACTTGGGATGGTTCACAGCACAGGCCGATATCATCATGCAATTCGCAGGTTCTTTTCTCTTTTGAATATTTAGCAGAATTTCCTAAACTGATGCAGGACGTCGCGTGACCTTTGAGCTCCTGTTCTGACTGTTCTTGGAATCTGCGCCTTCATTCGGTATTCTTAGCTCCATCTCTGTGCTCGGCTGATAGAGGCTCTGGTCATTTTGACTTTGTATTAATTGTTAGAGCGTTTGTGAAAGGCGTCTTGGTTTCGGATGAGACGATTGGTGGCAGTGCGTGGAATGAGACTTGCGGTGATTGGGAAGGAGGCGGATGGTAGGATTGGATGAGGCGAAGTTGCTACTGGATGATGATGGCGGTGGATGAGGGAATGCTGGTATTCGATGAGGCAGTGGATGAGGGAATGCTGGTATTCGATGAGGCGGTGGATGAGGGAATGCTGGTATTAGATGACGCGGTGGATGAGGGAATGCTGGTATTCGATGAGGCGGTGGATGAGGCAATGCTGGTATTCGATGAGGCGGTGGATGAGGGAATGCTGGTATTCGATGAGGCGGTGGATGAGGCAATGCTGGTATTCGATGAGGCGGTGGATGAGGGAATGCTGGTATTCGATGAGGCGGTGGATGAGGCAATGCTGGTATTCGATGAGGCGGTGGATGAGGGAATGCTGGTATTCGATGAGGCGGTGGATGAGGGAATGCTGGTATTTGATGAGGCGGTGGATGAGGGAATGCTGGTATTCGATGAGGCGGTGGATGAGGGAATGCTGGTATTCGATGAGGCGGTGAATGAGGGAATGCTGGTATTCGATGAGGCGGTGAATGAGGGAATGCTGGTATTCGATGAGGCGGTGGATGAGGGAATGCTGGTATTCGATGAGGCGGTGGATGAGGGAATGCTGGTATTAGATGAGGCGGTGGATGAGCGAATATTGGCAGTGGATGAGGCAAAAGCAGGTAACGGATGAAATAAAGTAGCGGATGATACAGTGGAGGAGTCAAAGCAGGCAGTGGATGAGGCAATGTTGGTGTTGGATGAGGCAATGTTGGTGTTGGATGAGGCAATGTTGGTGTTGGATGAGGCAATGTTGGTGTTGGATGAGGCAATGTTGGTGTTGGATGAGGCAATGTTGGTGTTGGATGAGGCAATGTTGGTGTTGGATGAGGCAATGTTGGTGTTGGATGAGGCAATGTTGGTGTTGGATGAGGCAATGTTGGTGTTGGATGAGGCAATGTTGGTGTTGGATGAGGCAATGTTGGTGTTGGATGAAGCAATGTTGGTGTTGGATGAGGCAATGCTGGTGTTGGATGAGGCAATGTTGGAGTTGGATGAGGCAATGTTGGTGTTGGATGAGGCAATGTTGGTGTTGGATGAGGCAATGTTGGTGTTGGATGAGGCAATGTTGGTGTTGGATGAGGCAATGTTGGTGTTGGATGAGGCAATGTTGGTGTTGGATGAGGCAATGTTGGTGTTGGATGAGGCAATGTTGGTGTTGGATGAGGCAATGTTGGTGTTGGATGAGGCAATGTTGGTGTTGGATGAGGCAATGTTGGTGTTGGATGAGGCAATGTTGGTGTTGGATGAGGCAATGTTGGTGTTGGATGAGGCAATGTTGGTGTTGGATGAGGCAATGTTGGAGTTGGATGAGGCAATGTTGGTGTTGGATGAAGCAATGTTGGTGTTGAATGAAGCAATGTTGGTGTTGGATGAAGCAATGTTGGTGTTGGATGAGGCAATGTTGGTGTTGGATGAGGCAATGTTGGTGTTGGATGAAGCAATGTTGGTGTTGGATGAGGCAATGTTGGAGTTGGACGAGGCAATGTTGGTGTTGGATGAGGCAATGCTGGTGTTGGATCAGGCAATGTTGGTGTTGGACGAGGCAATGTTGGTGTTGGATGAGGCAATGTTGGTGTTGGATGAAGCAATATTGGTGTTGGATGAGGCAATGTTGGTGTTGGATGAGGCAATGTTGGTGTTGGACGAGGCAATGTTGGTGTTGGATGAGGCAATGCAGCAGTAGACGAGGTAAGTTGGCAGTTGGGGAAGCGATTGGCAGTGGATGAGACAATGCTTGCAGAGAACGATTTAATGATAATCGGGGATAAGGCAGTGCTGGACGTGGATGAGGCCATGCTGGCTACGATGGCAACAGATGAGATGATAGGCAGAGGTGGATGAGGCGACGGCAGAAGTGGATGAGACGATGCCGTGGGTGAGGCGCTGAGGTAGATGGGATGACGACAAGGATGAGGCAGTGTTGACAGGAGATGAGGCGACGGTTGCAATTAAAAGGTCAATGTTGGCAGGGAATAAGGCAATGCTGGCAGTGGATGATTCGATGCTGATACTGGATTATTGAATGCTGGCAGTGAAGGAGGCGGTGGAGGCGGTGGACGAGGCGCCTGACGAGGGAGACACGAAGGGCGTGGTCATCGGTCGTGTGTTGCGACGTCCGTTGAGGCTGCTAAGAAGTAACAACTTTTTCGTGTTGAAAGAACCGGTGGTATGGTAA
>NC_051404.1:5728380-5730046 GCF_015228065.2 Penaeus monodon | reverse complement strand
CTAACTTTCTCTCTCTTTTTACATGTAATATCTGACCTCGACTTGATTTCAGATGCTAATACATACTCAGATAGTAATTCAGAATATCAGAATTATAAAGAAGCTTTTAAAAATATTATATCTGCATCGTAATGTTGGAAATGCAAAGCAAATAAAAAATAATAACCAAAGCTTGAACATCACACAATGAATTCTCTATAACTGAAAATTCCTAAGACACAGCCTGACCATCGGCTATACCTTTATTCCCCACCAAAGGCAAACTGAGCACGTCTAAGAGGCTTAGCAGAGGTGGTGGTTAGTGAAATAGAAGCGAAGAGCGAACGGGTATCAGGAGTCTCCCCTGAGGCTACGAGGGGCAATAATCTCTGAAGCGACACGAGTTCTCCTGCAGAGAGAGTTGTGCTAATATCCTGATATATGGACTTAGTTGATCGACTACATTCGTTAACCTTTAAGATGCACTCGGGTTAGTTTGCTCAACTGACAGGTAAGTGTGCACGATGGAGGTGATGCAGACAGGTAGAAACGACAATCACGAAACACAATTACAGTAACGTATGATGAAATAAAAAACGAAAACCAGCCATAGCAAAGCTAAACCACAGATCTACTACTTTTCGAATAAACTAGTTTTCCCTTCGGCCGAGAATACTTATTTTCCAAAAGTGGATATGATACACACTATCCTACGCGGATGTGTAACCAAGAAATTCACGCGCATTGTCAAACTGTGCCAGGTGACGGCCGCCAGCATAACACGCTGGGTGTGGTCACGATGTGATCGCTCACGGCAAGTATAGTTATCTCCGTATCCGTAATTATAACAATCAAGGAATCTTATCTTTTTCTTTCTTGTTCTTTTAATGACTGTATCCTGTACATGTATGGTTTCGCTAATGTCAATATGATGGTAGTATGATGGTAGCGGTTGTCGCCACGTGTCCGGTAAGGGTGACTGGCTACCTTGACTGTAACCGTTACAGGTGACCGTGGAGGACGTGGTTGGTAAGGCCTTGAAGGGAGACAGAGAGAGGGAGACGAGGGGGAAAATGGCGTGTGATTTCCGTAGATAGAGGCATCAACGTTGATCGCATCAGCTGAATTCTTGTGTGAGATTGAATGTCAGCTTGGTTAAAATGAGTTTACGAAAGTGACGCGATCTTTTGATGCAGTTTGCGTATACTCATTTGCATGCAACCGTCTACAATTGGACAGAATTAAAGGAAAAGTTTGCAAGCATTTGAATACTTTTCACGGCGATCAGGCTTAGCTAGAAAAGGACATGCTTCGTCACACAACTTCTGTTCAGCATATGCAAGTGCAGACGCTCCCCTTTCTACTAAAGGAGGAAAAAACTGTTTCCTATTATTTTTTTTCTGTAAATTTTCCATGGATGTTTTGTGGGTTTACTTTGCACGGCCACGCAGTCCACTGTGTGAAAACCTGATAGTCATTTCCTTCTAAAAGCCGAACAATATCTATTGAACCAAAGAAGGTGCAGCTGAAGACTGAAATAATGCTGTATTTTATGGATTTACTGGGGAGGGTAAATGGCAGATAATTGTATCATATATAAACATGGGAAAAAATGCTGATCACCAATTAAAATTCAATGCCTTTTGATTAATAGAACATCACAGATTAAATGAACATCACAGATTAA
>NC_051404.1:5728200-5728337 GCF_015228065.2 Penaeus monodon | reverse complement strand
TGTGGGTCAAACGCAATCAAAGAATTAGATTCAATGATAGGGAGTAGATTCAAAACGAATTTTATTGCCTCTGTTGAAGGTCTATATGTGAATCACAAACGACCTCCTTTTGTATCTGTCCAGTTGATGTTAGATCC
>NC_051404.1:5727254-5727460 GCF_015228065.2 Penaeus monodon | reverse complement strand
AACCAGAGTTTAAAAAAAATCACATAACAAATCTTTCAAATTTGTCTTTTAATAAATTTTATTCAAAGGTTATAAAACAAACACAAAATATCGAAAGTAGCAAGTGCGTTCTGTGAGCAAATGCTGCGAATTAGCGTTGACATTTGCTCTAAGCTGACTCAGTCACAGGGTGTAAATTCAGAACATTGTTCTCAGCTGATTTCCTT
>NC_051404.1:5726303-5727184 GCF_015228065.2 Penaeus monodon | reverse complement strand
ACTCGCGTTCACGTTTGTTGATATTATCTTGGATTTTATACATTGAAAGTATTTTTTTTTTCTACCATTCTCTTCCCTTGACTTTTGATATACTGGACATTATTCGTAAAGAGACATACTAAGTGAGTATACTTGGGGGCTTGTCAGTAAAATATATTTTGCTAGATATTTCACAAGATATATAAAATAGTTCTTCGTGTTATGTATCTCCTCATATATTTACGGTAAAAATGCACAGCGTAGATATAGACAAATGTGATACATATTATAAATATCACATATTATACTACAGTGTGTATATATCTTTGTTAACTTACATCTATTCTTGTGTGTTTGTGCATGTGCCTGAGGGAGAGAGAAAAACAGAACCCTTTTGTATGGTTACTATATCCATCTGACTACCCTTTAATAATCAAAGATTTTCAAAATCTTATCAAAGGATATTCAAAGGAATCATTAATCGGCAAAAGTGAAAGTGAAGATCGGTTTCCAGGATCATTTTACCCAAAGCCCAAGAGAGTTGAAATCTCTAGGAAACTTTTCGTGAAGTTCCCCCTCGAAAGGTCGAGAGGGAAATCCCCGTCGCTGGGAGGCCCATCCCACAAAGTCAGGAATTTTAGCTCTCTCAATCACGGATTCATTGACGTCGTTCCTTCCTTGAAAAGAAATTTATCATTAATATCATTAATATTTTCAAAATTACTAGGAAATAAAGTAAACACACTGATGTAAATTGCAATAAGAAGACGAACACAAATATAACAATCAAAACACATCGATGACAAACGAACGATTGCAAGCGCAGCGCCTCTCCCGCAAAAGAGCTGTTCACTTACTTCTCTTTCGCAACGACTCGAGTAATGAACGCTCGCTATTTCCGG
>NC_051404.1:5726127-5726261 GCF_015228065.2 Penaeus monodon | reverse complement strand
AACGTGAATCTTATACGAATTTCTCGTGCGCGTCCGACCTCCCAAGACTGAGTCAGAGGATCAATGTGAGGCTTCCTGCTGCACTTCTGTTAAAAATAAAACGCGGATTTCTCTCTTTTATTCGTGTGATAATT
>NC_051404.1:5725762-5726072 GCF_015228065.2 Penaeus monodon | reverse complement strand
TTTCTCTTTGATTTATGATTATTTACGTTATTTTCTGTCATCATTATGTTTATATGTGTATGGAGTCTGAGTCAGTGCATCACTGTTGTAAGCATTGTCATTATTATTATCAAGACTTGCTTTATGATTGTTTACGCTATTTTCTATGACATCATTATCATGTTTATGGAGTCTGAGTCAGTACATCACATTTACACTTCCGGTTGTACTTGATTCTTTTGTTAAAATGCACATTTTCCCTTTAATTTGCGATTGCATCATATTTCCATCATAAAATTCTAAGAATGAATGGTAATTATGACAGCTGGTG
>NC_051404.1:5724991-5725304 GCF_015228065.2 Penaeus monodon | reverse complement strand
GTTACTATTTTTTTTCTTTATTGAGACAACGTTGGGCCAACAAACAGACACAGACACACAGGTCACAATCACTATTTAGATATTAGCAGGAATAACAAGCAGTGATTCTAGTGCTGCGCTAGTTACTAAAAAGAATTATACAGACAGGGATCACCTTAATTCTCAAAGTAATTCCCAAGCGCATCGATAGGCCTACTAGATGTGGAATGAACGCCTGTACAATTATATTGTTTTCAGGGCCTATTTGGACTTTCCTTTCGTTTTTGTCTTTCGGACCTCGGAATTAGGTCATGGATAAAGTTAATATTAGCTG
>NC_051404.1:5723798-5724331 GCF_015228065.2 Penaeus monodon | reverse complement strand
GATTTCTTGTAATAATCGTAATTCAATTCATCTCAACCATAAACCACGAAATCCTCTGTATTATTAACAATACTAAGAACTTCAAGAAATAGACGTTTCGTTAAACCAAGCTTGAAGGACATGTTTCTTCATCCTTAATAAAAAAATTTAATAAAAAGCGTCAAATACCCCCCCCCCCCCCCTTAAAAAAAAAAAAATAGACAAAGGAAAATAAGATTATCAGTAAAGCTAATACACAGATGAAAGAAGATAAAACATAGGATTACATAACACGCAAGTATAGCAACGTAAATAAGGGAAAACAGGAGTTCTTATAAACCCAAGTCATCTGCATTAGGCATTTATCCCTCGAGGCTGGAAACTGACCTAAAATCAAAAACAAAAAATTCTTTGAAAACATGTGAAACTTTTGTGAGAAAAAAAAAGACTGACTTTTATAAATATATTTTTTGTTTAGTTCCTAATGCCTCATTTTCAAAATTCTCTGTAACATTTACTAAATGTAATATGGAAGAGTTAGGTACATATAAATG
>NC_051404.1:5723572-5723736 GCF_015228065.2 Penaeus monodon | reverse complement strand
ATTAAGCAAAAAGTTATCTAATTTCTTCACAAGTTTGATAGTAACTAAAGAAATATAACTTCTCATTTTGATATTATCTCCCTAAGGACATCTGACACATTTTCCACTGGATTTATGACTCATACTACAAGAATTGCACTTAACAGTAAGAACGGCTAAAAGTT
>NC_051404.1:5722849-5723172 GCF_015228065.2 Penaeus monodon | reverse complement strand
TACTGCACGCATATTTTCTAATACTTCTACACATACACATTAAATCTTAAACCTCTGACTACAAAGTTTAACGCATATATGAAAATAATGCAATTGCTCACATGGGTAATCAATATTCTTGCAACACTATTGTATCAGAAATTAAATCATCAGTTTTATCAATCTCTTAACATCGTACTAATTATAATCACCATTATGTCATGCAATAATCTCGTTTTATTTACATCTAATATACATACTTTATAAAATCGTTATTGTTCTCTCAAAGTTATCAGCATTTTAATGAGTAATACTGGTTTAATTATCAACATCATAACAAATAC
>NC_051404.1:5720694-5721897 GCF_015228065.2 Penaeus monodon | reverse complement strand
GGCCTTCAGTACCTGAATAAATGAATGAATGAACAGCGAGCGAGTGCCTCATCCAGCTCAAGGTACGTTATAAATACAGTACTTGGCATCTCACCGTTAAAGTTGCAAGTGCCGACGAGTTAAAACGATTTGTGTTGAGTAGATTGCAAATATAACCTTGCTTACAAAGTATCTATTTATTTTTACCTGAGGAGGCCCGCGTCTGCAAAAGAAAAGTGAAACGCTGAAATAATCTTTGGGTTAGCGCGCGTACAGATCGTGAAATGCGCTTTCGAAATCCTCACCCTGGAGGCGTATGTATATAAGACATTTGTAAATGAAGGTTAATTTACAACACCTCATCGTGAAATCCAGGAAACGCAACGATGACACGGATGATGAATGACACTCGCGGACTTGCAATGGCATTCGAAGCCAATGCATTTAGTATGAACTGAGTTACTACTTAATGTTTTTTTTCCCCTTTTTCCGACTTCATATAACAAAACAAACAAACAAATCACCCCCAAATTCCCCGGACCCAGTATCCCCCAATAGCTCCAAGAGCATAGCCTCGAGCCTCGAGCATTAGGACAAGAATGGCTCGGATGTATTAGAAAGGAGCGGCGAGGAGGTGGGCGGAGCGAGGGCGGCGGCGGAGGGTGGCAACACCAGCTCCGCCAAGCGTGTTCAGACCGAGCTCAGTGTTCGTCTGACAGGTGTAGTGAGAGCTAGCGTCGCGTTCCCTTCCGTTTAGCTTTTTTTTTTTTAAACTTTAGGACAGTCGGCCCGAGGAGGCCATAGGACTGTACACATAAAATGGGCCATATCAGATGGATTGTGCTCGGTCTGCATCTACTGAACGCGTGGACTGTCAGCTGCAAGGAAGGTAAGCGTCGATCCAGGCATTTATTTACTGCCTTGCTGTCTTTAAGTAGGTTAGAGCTTCTCCGTTCTCCACACATGTAACGGAGGGATTCCCCCGCGCCAGATCTAACGGACTGTGCTCGCATTACACGGGAGACCAACGTGCATATTCCAAGGGAAGCACAGTATAAACAAAGTAAAACTTCATGGGAAAAAACACGAACCAAGTCAAGGCAGGGGAGGGAGATTTCAACGCACCGATTGTCGTGTGGGCCTACCCGGAACGCTGGTTCGAACGGGAATAATTGGCAGTGACGCAATTCGCTCTTTCATGCTCAGAAGTTACTCAAGTCGATG
>NC_051404.1:5719625-5720589 GCF_015228065.2 Penaeus monodon | reverse complement strand
ACCTTCTATTATGGTCCCTCTTAACACGCGTGCGTTCGGACACACGAAGCTAAACAATCTGGGAAGATTAAAGAACCGTTTTGTAAGTCTCAGTTGCATATAGAAGAGACAATGATGCTTATAAGAAAGGGAAATTCAGGGTCACGGAAATGCTCTGTGGTAATAAAGATCGAAGCTTAGACATGGGCCAAGATGGGAAATAAGTATCATCATGATTAATTAGGTGAATTTGCATGCGAAACGGATGAACAAGATAAGCACGAGAGGAGGAAGAGTAGGAGTAGGAAAGGGAAACACAAAGTCGGACTTGAAAGCCAGAGCTGTCAGTCCCTGAGAAGAAAATTGCTGTGGGTACGAGAAATTACCGAATGACGATGGCAAGGACGTTGTAGCTGGGTGCAGGGTCTCCTGCCGGGGTCTCTGTCGGTGTCTCCTGTAGGTGTCTCCTGTCGGGGTCTCCTATCGGGGTTTCCTATTTGTGTCTCTGTCGGGGTCTCCGTCGATGTTTCCGCTAGGTGTCTTCTGTCGGGGTTTCCTGTCGGGGTCACCTATCGGTGTCTCCTATCGGGGTTTCCTATTTGTGTCTCTGTCGGGGTCTCCTGTTGATGTCCCCTGTTGATGTCCCCTGTTGATGTCTCCTGTTGGGTTCTCTTGTTGGGTTCTCCTGTCGGTGTCTCCTGTCAGGGTCTCCTGTAGGCGTCTCCTGTGGGTGTCTCCTGTGGGTGTCTCCTGTAGGCGTCTCCTGTAGGCGTCTCCTGTCGGGTTCTCTTTTTGGGAAACCAAACCGGGCCAACACGCTGGCCGTAGGTTGCCCATTGGGAGAGGGTGGGACTGTGCGGGTTGAGATGGTGCCAGTGTGCGTGGGTGGGAAAGACCCCTTTGATGTTAGATACCCCAGAGTGTGTAGGAACCACGGGGTTTTCGAGGTGAGACGTCTCGTGGTGAGTAGAGACTAACATCAATC
>NC_051404.1:5719070-5719220 GCF_015228065.2 Penaeus monodon | reverse complement strand
CCCTCTCACTCCCTTTGGCGCTTATTATACTAGCTGTCCAAGTCATCATGGACCGTTACCTTGAGCACCTACGACCTTTACGTTATATAAAAACTATAACATGTACTCAAGTTTAGGAGCCGTCTTCACGTTCTGTTTGGTGTTCGCAAA
>NC_051404.1:5718670-5719016 GCF_015228065.2 Penaeus monodon | reverse complement strand
GAATATAGACAATGAGATTGTACCAAACAAGACATTAGGATTTGATATGAATTAGTTACAAAGATATGAAAATCCTTGTTCGTGTATACTCAACTTATAGGTTTATAAAGTTTTTTTTTTCGTGATTACTTCTTATGTATTATCGAATGAGATTAGGAACAACTCACACTTTTCTCACTGACTACAGTATGACGTGTGAGGCCAAAATTGTCAAGTTGCATTCGTAACATCATGATCACGCTTTCTACACATTCCACTATGGCCAAGTCAGTACCCATGCGTCGCCATTCAGGGTAAAAGTGTTCAATGATAGTGTACAGCATTATTTATGGTGCTGATTTTGATC
>NC_051404.1:5717336-5718341 GCF_015228065.2 Penaeus monodon | reverse complement strand
GTCCATGCCGTAAAGGTTTACATAGAGTTTTTGTAGTTTTGTGTGATGACTAGGCTTCTGAATATTTTGGTGAAGAATGCATGTAATTCTGAATCAAGTGTCAGATGTCTCGCCATCCAAAAACTTACAGTAAAAAATAGATGTTTACCTTCAAAGAGTTGGTTACGTTCACTGGCAATAGTAGACTCGATCTGTTCAGTCCAGAATATATATTGAAGCTTAAGTAAATATATTCAGCAATATTTTAATGACTTACCATTGGATGTCACTAGATATTTAATCAAAATTATCTTGCCTGTGCGAAGGTCAGCGGACCAGATAAGATTATTACTTGCGGACTACATTGTGTGATTCCGCTGTGTCGTACTGTGATCAAGAAATCTGTAATTACATATCTCGGAGATTGTGAAAGTTAGAACATTGACTGAACGAAGAAGATGAGAGAAATTTGGCATCCTCTGTCACTGCTGGAGTGTTAAGGGAAATTCGACAGAAAGAAAAAAAAAACGGATATTTTAGCGTTTATACCGGAAGTAATAAACTCTTAACATATGCATTGGATGTCAGTGTATTTTACGGTGTGCATGACGCTCAAGTCGCAGTTTTGTAAACAAGGGTAAATCATTACCATTGTCTGAAACTGCAAGTCACCCAAGTCTCACGAATAATTGACTTTCCCTGCTGACAGTGTATCTAACAGCATCCCGTTTCTTAGTTACTATACTCAACGAAACATCACACTTTCGGTATTTGTGTCTTTATAGATCAGGATCATATCTCTGTTATCGACAACGGTGTTCGAAAAAAAATCAGACAGAATGATGATACATTGTAGTAAGGAGAGGACGCTGGGACAGACAATCGGGCATGGAATAATTTTTTTGGGGGGAGCGAAAAAAGGCAGAGCAATGTTGCGAGACCAGACAGAAATTTCCGGGTCTTCCCCCGACTTTTTGCAGAACGAGTTGCCTCTGTCAGTTGACCTCAGCCGAGTTTGTGGTCACC
>NC_051404.1:5716733-5717040 GCF_015228065.2 Penaeus monodon | reverse complement strand
GTTGAAAAGATTAGAAGAAATTAGAACGTAAAGTTGCATAAAAGAAGCGCACCAGTTGTCTCCGAAGCTGTTTCTCCCTCCAGTATATAAGTGCGCTGCTCTATTTTCCGGAATTCAGTACCTTTAGAACAAAAAAAATCAGGGCTCAGGATCCAGTCACGCAGCCGTGGCCAAGACGCCCATCCGTGTTTGTGTGTGAGTGGGCGTGAGGCAACTCCATTCCAATTTTCAAGCCGCAGCACGAGGGGCGAGGCGGTGTCCGCACGCACACGTCACGCGGAAGGGAGGGAGCGGCTTCTCAGAGCGG
>NC_051404.1:5715852-5716655 GCF_015228065.2 Penaeus monodon | reverse complement strand
AAACTTTTCATATAAAGTCCCTCATGTTTTCTAAGTGCCATGTTCAAGCACTGCACCCGTCAAGTCTGGCACGCAGCTAATTATTATGATAATTACAGTATTTTTTATATTATGGTTGTTAGTCGTAGAGCTAGTAAAAGTAATATTTCAGTTGCTTCTATAACTTCTGCTAGTGCTTCTATCATAGTTTGATGATAAAAATTATTGTTATATAAGGGTGGTTTAGGACAACTAAAATGCCATGCTTCTCGTCTGTAAGACTGGTTTTGCGATTTAAATCGTTAATTCGACCGGTGTTTCCGTTTTAAAGAGTCTCAGGTTTATTTTAAAGATCATAATGTGTTTCACCTCATTTTCACCATAAATGCTTTATGTGTTAATCATATATTCGAACAGAGTGGTTGTTTCTGTACTAAATGGAATAGTTATCATTAAGCTGTTGCATTGGTCCTCACAGCACCACCTTCCGCTAAGCCATAAGAACTGAAAACGGGCGAAGATGCCCCTCCGTCCTTGGCGTGCCCGCGGTGATGGATAAGGCAGGCAGGAAATCGTGGGGAGTGTGGAGTCCCACTCACGCCTGTGCTCTCTTGCATTTTATTTCATTTTTATCTTTACCTTCTTCCTTCTTCCGGGCGGAAAGGAACTGGCCACGGTGCCGCTTCAACCCGCGGCTTGGTACGTGACTCTTACGGAAATGCCCTCAAAGCGGTCACTTGGATGTGTGGCCGATTTTGATTCGACTTTTGGAATTTGCATCCGTCCACTTCCTCATCATCCCTTTCCCTTTAGTTAGGCTATAA
>NC_051404.1:5715561-5715766 GCF_015228065.2 Penaeus monodon | reverse complement strand
CAACGTCGAGGAGTAAAAGAACGCTGTCAGAAATATAGATTTGGGGGAAAATGGATGTGATATCTGAATTATTTTTCGACATCAGCCCCTACTCTCCGTAACAGGGCGCAGCTTTCCGTTCTAATGCAGTGTGTGTGTCCTCTGTGTCGCGAGATCAGGTGTAGATTGTGTAGATGCTGTTGGGTCCTGAGGCAGTGTTTGGGCG
>NC_051404.1:5714535-5714930 GCF_015228065.2 Penaeus monodon | reverse complement strand
ATCTGTTTTAGTACCACAGAGGGTACTGCGTGTGCGTGCGTGCGCGCTCTCTCGGTTTAAAAATATGTTAACAAATTTTTTTTTTTATTATTTTAATACTCCTAGAGTTCAAATTTTTTTTGAGTTACAATATATCTTTATGATTTTTATTTTTGCGGAGTTTTTAAATTTCAAAATAACGCTTGTTGACTTAATTTTCTTTTATTAGTAATTAGGAAAAAAAAGACTATTTACAGTTGCCCTTGTTTTGTGATGTATTTCTGCTTCGTCATTGTTTTCGGGTAGCCTTTGTCGGCATTCTTGGGGCACATCCCTTTTTGAAATTCCCCTTTGGTTCGGGTTTTTTTTTGGGGCTTGTCGGGTCACGTCACCCTGATTTACCCTACAGGGAAACA
>NC_051404.1:5714135-5714424 GCF_015228065.2 Penaeus monodon | reverse complement strand
AAAAACATTGATAAAATGGGGGGGGGAGGAAGGGGAGGGGGGGAGGAGGAAGGGGAGGGGGAGGGGGGAAATGAAGGGGGGGGGAAAAGGGGGAAAATGGGGGGAAGGGGGAGAAAAAAAATGAAAGGGGGGGGAAAGGGGAAGGGGAGACCCACAGTAACTTTCACTCGCGATTATCAAAGCCCATGCACACCGCCCACGGGAAAACGCTTAGCTGCAGAGTGTAAAATTTGAGCCTGCCTTTGGTGGCGTGGGTTTTATGGCCGCTGTTAATTTATTTTTTATTTAT
>NC_051404.1:5713319-5713548 GCF_015228065.2 Penaeus monodon | reverse complement strand
CGGGTTTCTCCAAACCTCTGCTTTTAGATGGGGCTGATTTTTTTAAGAGGGAAAAAAAGGGGAAACAAAGGGAAAATTTTAATTAAAAATGTTTTTATTTTTAAATTTGTTAGTGGAAAAACGGTGTCCCATGTGCCTTTTTTTTTTGCTTTTAAATTATCCACTTGGCGTGGGTTTAAACGCGGTCAGCAAGATGGCTAGACGGAAACGTCCCGCTGCCACACAGGTG
>NC_051404.1:5712935-5713051 GCF_015228065.2 Penaeus monodon | reverse complement strand
GGGAAAAGAACGGGAGCGGGTGAATCTGACATGGCTCGCTCCCAGGTCGTTTGTGGGAAAACCAGCCCCCGGGCTCATGCCCCCTAAAGGAAAATAACCTAGGGGGGGGTGCTTCT
>NC_051404.1:5712588-5712865 GCF_015228065.2 Penaeus monodon | reverse complement strand
TCGTTGATAAATTGGTTTACGAGGGAAAAAGGGTGGATGAGGGGGTTAGGGTGGGGTGGGGTGTGGGGGGTTGGAAAGGATTTTCGAGGGAAAGGAGGAGGGGGGGGAGGTCGTAACACCCTCTCGACCGGCGAATTCCTTCTTTTCCCCTTTTCGTGCCCCAGGCTAGAAGGGGGGAGGGGAGGGGTAGGGGGGGCCTTTTGGGTGTGAGTTAGGGATTGGGGTGGGGGGGGGGGGGGGGAGGTGGGGGGAAAAGGATTTTCGCACACTTTAGAAA
>NC_051404.1:5712330-5712563 GCF_015228065.2 Penaeus monodon | reverse complement strand
CCATGCATTGTTTTAATTAACGTGGGGGTTTTTTTTATCCCCTATTACGGGTGGGGGGGATGGTCATTCAGTGGGAAGGTGGGGGGGGGGTGAAAAGTGGGAGAAATGGCGAATGGGCTTTGAAGGGGAAGAGGAACAGAAACATGGTGGAGACGCTGTGTATAAAATAATCCTTCTTTTTTTGGCCGGCGGGGGTCTCGCAAAAAAATTCGGTGTTAAACGAAATCTTTTAA
>NC_051404.1:5711357-5712226 GCF_015228065.2 Penaeus monodon | reverse complement strand
TAGTGGGGGGGGACAGTATATTTATAGGTGGGCGAGAAATCTAGTGCACAGTTAAACTAAAATAACAGGGGGAAACCCAAAAGAAAACCGAATATTTGAATGTGTGTTTTTTCTTTTTTTTCCCCTCCTTTTGTTTTTTTAAAAAGTTTTTAAAAATAACCTCATGTAGTGAAATTCCTTTGGTGATATTAACCGCCGGCAAAGAGGTAAATGCGAACCTTTTTCTTTAAGTTGTGTAAAAAAGCATTTTGATTAAGAGTACCTTTGAAAGATTCAACAGTGGTATGCGATGTTTAAAAATTTTTTCCCTTTTTTTTGGTTTAAAGAAGAAAAAAAGACCAGAGCACTGTTTTAACAATTTGCTGAAATGAAAACGTCTATAAATGAAACAGGGGTTTAGGCAAACCTTGGACAACAATAATTATAGGTTAGGTTTTTTCCTTGCGCCAGAGAACAAGCCCAACGGGAAAATTGTTCACAAGTGGACTTTTTGAAAAAAAAACTTCTCGGCTCTGAGATGATCATCTTGACCTACCTCACCTCACCTGTTCAAAAAAAAAAGACCAAAAGCAGAATCAAACAGATTTTTGAAAGTCAGTGGAAAAAAATTCCCCCTGAACTCTCGAAAACAAAAAGTCAGAAGTTACTCCTCAAGCCAGATTTATGAGCTGTGACGCTATAGGCTCACTCCCCGCGCACCGCACTTTGGCTGTCACTGGCCTGTACTTAGCTGTTATTATGTCATTGAGACCTGTGTTGGATAGGGTGTTTCTACATCGTGAAAAGTCGTCTAGCAGGAGTGTGGATGTAGTAAGATGGTAGGGAGATAGATTATGTATGTTATTTTGTCACAAAGAACCCAAACCCCC
>NC_051404.1:5709075-5709543 GCF_015228065.2 Penaeus monodon | reverse complement strand
AAAAATTTTATTTTTATATGTTTATATTTAATTTTAAAAATTTATAGGTTTAAATTTATTTTTCTATTATTATTTAAAATTTTTTTATTATTCTTTTTTTTATAATTTTTATATTATATATATTATTTTTTTATTTTATGATATATAAAATTTTTTATATTAATGAATTTTCTATTATTATTTTTAAAACATATAATTTTTATATTATTTTTTATATTTAAATTAATATAATTTTTTATATTATAATCTATATATTCTTTATATATATATTTATTTATATTTATAATAATGTATTATTATATTTATTTTATTTAAAAATATATTTTATATCTATATTATTATAAAGATATAATTTTTTTATTTTTAAAAATATTTATTATTTTTTGTTATTTTTTTTTTTTATCTTTTAAAAATTTTGTTTTTTTATTAATTTTATTTTTTTTAAATATTAATTTATATTTTTTAAAA
>NC_051404.1:5706091-5706321 GCF_015228065.2 Penaeus monodon | reverse complement strand
CCCTGATTTATCCGGACAGGCCTAGATGCCGAAGTAGCATTCCCCAAGCCATGGAGACGAGCTAAAGACACAGGGGCGTGCCGCAGAGGGTCCCTGGCAGGCTGTTTCGGCGGCGCTCACTTCACTGCCTTCGAGTTGGGTGTATTTTTGCCCCGAGTCTCCCCGCACGCCCGTCGGCCTTGGGGCGTTCCCCTTGTAAGGAGTTTAGTGACTCCTTAATAGCCCGTTGC
>NC_051404.1:5705731-5706018 GCF_015228065.2 Penaeus monodon | reverse complement strand
TCCTTCACTTTCCATTATTGGGATTTGTTACTTGGCTTAGGTATTTCTCACCTAGTTTGGGTTTCTATCTACGGTAGATGACTGTTCAAGATAACTATTGTTCATGTGGTAATGTTCATTCCTGTACTAAGTATAGTAACCGCGAGTAATGTTTCTTAGAAGAAATAAAGCATCATGCGGGATTTTTTTTTTCACATTAGAATCCCCAGATGAAGTCACTTTTATCATCTCAAGGCCATGCGGTTGCTGTTGGTAGCTCTCGTGCAGTCACGTTCCGCTCACCGCGT
>NC_051404.1:5704894-5704988 GCF_015228065.2 Penaeus monodon | reverse complement strand
CCTCGCGCCTTCCTGCCATCCCGAAGACGCAAGGTCGGACGCAGGATACTTGCGGTTTCATGCTGCTACGTGGCGGGGGGGGGGGTTAGGGGTT
>NC_051404.1:5704421-5704682 GCF_015228065.2 Penaeus monodon | reverse complement strand
AATAGGGGGGGAGGGGGGTGCGTGACTAAGGGGAATGAATTGATTCTTTGAAATCTTAATTACGAATGCCGGAAAAGGATTTCTTGGGAAGTGCGAAACGACGTGTGAAGAATAGGTGGAAGAGGAGGAGAAATTTGTGAAATTGGAGAATGTGGAAGAGGAGAGAATGGTGGAGAAGGATGAAGTAAGGAAGGAGAAAGAGGAGAATGAAAAATGTAATGAGTAGGGGAAGGAAGGAGGAAGAGGAGGAGAAGAAGGGGG
>NC_051404.1:5704046-5704342 GCF_015228065.2 Penaeus monodon | reverse complement strand
GAGGAATAAATGAAAACAGCGAGAGGATTTGAAGAGGGTGATAACGAGGAAGAGGAAGAGCAAATGGAGGAGAGGAAAAAGGGGAATAAAAGACGGGCAGAAGAACGTCGTTGGAAAGAAGGATTTCGTGAGGTAAACGCGCCACCAGGATGTGGATTCTAGTCGGTCTGAATCCCCCGCCAAAGGTGCGGGCGTCCGAGAGCGGAGGCCACGCGGACCCGCCACGACTGCGTTCGGTCCGCTTCTCTGTTATTACTATTGTTACATCAACAGGAAAACAATAAAACAATCGAAAA
>NC_051404.1:5702836-5703765 GCF_015228065.2 Penaeus monodon | reverse complement strand
GCCAAGTCACCGTGTTAACAGCGGTCGCCTTGGGCCTGTGAAAGCAACGCCCTCAGATGCTGCGCTGCTCAAGACGAAGGTTAGAACTAGAGAGAACGCGGGTTAATTAGGTTCCGGGAAACTGCTATGAGCTGCGGAGAGTTAGAACAGTCAACAGGTGCCGGAAGGTGTCAGGTAGTGTCAACAGGGTGTCATGAAGTGTCAACATGGTGTCATGAAGTGTCAACATGGTGTCAGGAAGTGTCAACGGGTGTCAGGAAGTGTCAGCGGGTGTCAGGAAGTGTCTACGGGTGTCAGGAAGTGTCAACAGGTGTCAGGAAGTGTCAACGGGTGTCAGGAAGTGTCAACGGGTGTCAGGAAGTGTCAACGGGTGTCATGAAGTGTCAACGGGTGTCAGGAAGTGTCGAGATATGGAAAGTATGAGGGAGTTTGGGAGGGTACAGGTTTCCAGGTGGGAAAAGTATTGCCAAGTGTTGAGGAATTGATTGGTAACTCTGCGGCGTAAAACAGGCGCGCCAAAAGCTGCTTCCAGAGTACATAGGCCTATAATGAGTCGGCCCCAGATGGCTCTTGCGGTTTCATCCCGTACCGGTTGTGTGGTTGCCGCGGGTAAAGGAAAAAAAATCATAGGTCAAGACGCACGTTTTTGAATAACGGATGAAGAATGAATTTATGGAGAGAAGTGAATCTTTCGGGCGAATGTTTAAGATGCGGTTCGCGTGATCTAGAGCCTTTGTTGTCCCGGATTGTCGTTCGCTGTTTCTCAGGCTTTTAATTAAGTTGTGTAGTGCAGCCCCGACCGACGCCCCGTAATGCCTGTTGCTGGCGGTCGCTTTGACCTCCCGCGCCGAACTTGGGCCTCTGCTCGCTCACCTGTGCTGGGATGGCGTGCATTACGCCGTTGCCTCTGATTCTTGCTGTTCATCTGA
>NC_051404.1:5702090-5702341 GCF_015228065.2 Penaeus monodon | reverse complement strand
GTTGTGACTGTTTGCACATATCCGTGTATGTCAGTGTAAGCGATACCTTGGCTCACCTTGTCTAAATTAGCACATTTGTTTGCACGAAATTAAGGACGAAGATGATGAGAAACGTGTCGATCTTCCCTCGAAAGTTTGTTACGTCGTCGTTAAATTTTGATTGCACTGGCAATCCCCCCTTTGTAATTAACATGGTCTTAGGAGAGAGACATTTATGAGAGCGAAAGTATTAATCAAGATGAAGGGCCCAT
>NC_051404.1:5701864-5701971 GCF_015228065.2 Penaeus monodon | reverse complement strand
TCTTGTCTCGCGAGAACACACACGGCGAAAGTGGTCGAGCTGGTGCAGAAAAAAAAACGGGTGTCAGTTTGATGCTTAGTTATATATACAGGTAGTAAATCGCAAAT
>NC_051404.1:5701332-5701494 GCF_015228065.2 Penaeus monodon | reverse complement strand
AACGCCATCATGGAGAGAGATATATAGTATATTTGAAATTCGAAACAATTTAGCAAATATCATCAACATAACATAATTGCAAAATTCAGGAGCAGCTACACTTTATCGCATGAACTTTGCATGATCATGGAGTCATTCAGCATGACCTCAACCTTCCTGTGA
>NC_051404.1:5700353-5701011 GCF_015228065.2 Penaeus monodon | reverse complement strand
CCCACACATGAATTCGCCCATCTGTCAGCGGGGAGGAGTGACAACCGACGCGTGATTTGGCAACGGAGAGTGGCCGCGAGAAAACGGTATCGTGGGAACTAGGGAATTGGGGAAGAGAGTGGGAGGAGGAAGAGGAGGAGAAGAAGGAGAAGAAGGAGGAGAAGGAAAATAAGAAGAGGAAGGAGAAAAGGAAGGAGAAGAGGATGGAGAAGAAGGTGAAGAAGAAGGAAAAGAAGCAAAAGAAGAAGGTAAAGAAGAGGGAAAAGAAGAAGAAGGAAAAGAAGAAGAAGAAGGGAAGAGGGGGAAGAGTGAAAGAAGGGAAATAGAAGAGAGAAGAGACACAGGATTATGACGGTGGTGGAGAGAGAGTGAAAGAGATGATATTTGAAAATGATACTGATTATTCTTGTAAAAGTATGACAATATAAATACTTACCATTAGCAAGTAGAGACAAATCGTTGAAAACTGAAAGGAAAACTTTAAGCAATATATCTGTGTACAAGTGCTTTTGTGTCTATTTACACGCTGTGCAGTCAATCTAGTATCATGTGCATGATGTTGTTTTGAAAAGAGTAAAAAAGTGGATTTACCATGATCGTGTGCTAATCGTGCATGACCTTCCTCGGGGTTCACTCAGTATTAGCAGAGGGAGGGAAT
>NC_051404.1:5700070-5700251 GCF_015228065.2 Penaeus monodon | reverse complement strand
ACTGTCAAAATCCACGATGTCATATTCATCTCTTTTGTTAACAGAAATTTGATTTTGATTTCGCAGTAAAATTTGGGCGGGACAAAAAGATTCGCGCCATATCGTTTTTTTTTAAAGCATTGAACAAGAAAATGAGGAATTTGGGAGACCGTAAACGAAGTGGATTATAAGGACGAGGAGA
>NC_051404.1:5699955-5700032 GCF_015228065.2 Penaeus monodon | reverse complement strand
TATAGATTTAGAATCCTTTGTAGGTGGATCGAAACCATCATTATTTGCTAGATGACTGCACGTACACCGGCTTGTAA
>NC_051404.1:5699394-5699569 GCF_015228065.2 Penaeus monodon | reverse complement strand
ATTATGATTTTCTCACGAATGCCTAAACACAGAGTATTTCTAGAAGGGTGTGCATGTTCTTTTAAGCTTAATGGTGATCAATAATAGTGTCCCTTTGGGCGTGGTCTCGCACAAGGAAAGGGCGTAAATTTGCGTGGATATTATATTTTATGCCAGAAAGTCACTGGTAACGCTC
>NC_051404.1:5698762-5698897 GCF_015228065.2 Penaeus monodon | reverse complement strand
GCTCCCCCCCCTCCCCCCCCTGCCTCTCCCATTCCTTTCTCATTCCTTCTGGATATCCAAGGAAAGACACAAAGCATAACTGATGAAAATCGGAGAAAAGAAACCATATCAAGAATTCGCCTTATCTGCGCATCG
>NC_051404.1:5698218-5698440 GCF_015228065.2 Penaeus monodon | reverse complement strand
GATTTTCATCATTGTTAAATTGAATGCTTAAATTGCTTCTGGCAGATAATTCCTAGAACTGCAATCAGAAGGTCGAATTGCCGTGTCGAGAAACTGTCAGCGCCTCGCATTTTTTGAGGCGTCCCTTGCCTCTCCGCAAAGGTCACATTAGCAAATAAGGTCAAATTCTCCCGTAAAAAAAGTTCCAGCCACTGATACAAAACGTCGATATCGGTAGCGTGG
>NC_051404.1:5697869-5698079 GCF_015228065.2 Penaeus monodon | reverse complement strand
TCATGATCCGCATGCAAGCAGGCACAGGTCATCGTGCATGACCTCTCGCCAGATGGACATGACCATTGGGGTTGTCACTCTAATGTCAAAAAGTGAAAGTGTGGGCCCGGGAGAGAAGGAGACTCCGTTTGGGCATCGGGTATGGGTTCCTGTTGGCGGAATGCTTGTGAATAACGTGTTAGTAGCATGTTAATCTCGTGCTGTTGTTTT
>NC_051404.1:5697688-5697760 GCF_015228065.2 Penaeus monodon | reverse complement strand
TCGTTCTCGCCGTTGCTTCCTCTTTAAACTTTTTTTTTCTTTTTTAACCCCTTCACCCACGGCTTTTATTGA
>NC_051404.1:5696476-5697327 GCF_015228065.2 Penaeus monodon | reverse complement strand
TCCACATCCCCTCTTTTGAAAAGCTTCTCCGATTTGCATTCTGACCCACGCACTTTGTTTTGGACTCCTGCACGGTGTCGTTGAAGCTAATGGGTGTCTAATGGAGGACCTAATGGGAGAGTACGCGATTGGGGCACGGGAGGGGAGGGGGTGGGTGTTGGGGTATGAGGAGGGGAGGGGGTGGGGATAGGGGTGTGAGGAGGGGAGGGGGTGGGTGTTGGGGTATGAGGAGTGAGGGGAGAGTATGAGGGTATAGGAGGGAAGGGGGTATGAAGGTGGCTGTGGGAGGGGGTGAGTGTTGGGGTACGGGGAGGGGGGGAGGGTATGAGGGTACAGGAGGGAGGAATTGGGTATGAAGGCTCGAGAGGTGAGGAAAGGGGGGGGGAGTGTATATGTGGTGAGTATGTTGCAAGTTTTTTTTTTCTATTACGGTATCTCCCATTCTTTCTATCTCTTTTTTGTTATACGGCTCACATTTTTCTTCCTCGATTTCCTTTTCTTTTCCCCCTTTCTCTCTTTACCTCTCCTATCTCTCTTTACCTCTCCTATCTCTCTTTACCTCTCCTATCTCTCTTTACCTCTCCTATCTCTCTTTACCTCTCCTATCTCTCCTTGGGCGGCTCAGGCTACATTTTGGCGCGTTTAAAAATCACGCACAAAAGCGCCAGGGAGATCGTGCAGCTGATAGCCACATTAACCAGGCATGAAAGAAAAAATACGATTGTATGCATAGGTAAGTCTATTTCATCGCCTCTGGCTATCTCTTTCTCCTCCCTTCCTCTTCTTATCATCACCTTCTCCTCCTGTCTTTTCGCTCTCTTATCTCTCCCTTTCTCCTCACCTTCGTTCAT
>NC_051404.1:5695815-5695882 GCF_015228065.2 Penaeus monodon | reverse complement strand
CCCTTGCCATTTTTCCCCATCCTTGCCATGACCGAAGCTTCTTGTGCCTGTTCTTATCAGCGAGCGA
>NC_051404.1:5695426-5695544 GCF_015228065.2 Penaeus monodon | reverse complement strand
AGGTCACGTGACTAGTATCGCAACAAGAAATCATACGGTACGTTACGGTACACTTTCTCCCGCCCCGACCTGCCTCTATCGTGCTTAACGTGATTTTTTTAAAGTGGTCAGACAATGT
>NC_051404.1:5694141-5694562 GCF_015228065.2 Penaeus monodon | reverse complement strand
TTGCTTGTGCCGGAATTAGTGACTGCGTAAAATAACCCGACGGATATACATAGCGCGGAATTATGCAGTGCGCAATTAATATGATGCAGCGCGTCGTTTGCGGTTAACTGCGGTAAAATGCGGCGAAATGCGGTTGAATAGCGAGAGCGCGGGTGCGTTTTACCGCGAACACAAGACCCGTTCCTCCGGCCCGGCCTTGGCTGAGCCGGGGATTTCTCGGGAGAAGAGATTTTAGCGGTCGATAGATATTAATTCCGTCCGTTCCTCGCGTCTGTCCAGGTATTGTTTCCCAGTCCTTGTTCCCACGGGCATTGTTCTCCGTCGGGCGTGTGTCGTCTTGTGGCGAATGCTGATGGTTAGGAAGAGTGTGTTTCTGTTCGCTTTGCGCCTCCCCTCCCCTTCCCCCCCCCCTCAAACCCCC
>NC_051404.1:5693332-5693480 GCF_015228065.2 Penaeus monodon | reverse complement strand
CTTCGGCGCCACTGTTTGGGGTTTGGAAAAAGGTGCAAAAAGCTCACTTCACTCGGCGGGCTTACAAGGCAGTTTCTGGGTGACCTTTTTTCTGGGAGTAACGGTGACCCTGCCTGTCCCCTTCCCCTGCCTCGTCCCTCACTCGCAG
>NC_051404.1:5692609-5692745 GCF_015228065.2 Penaeus monodon | reverse complement strand
GTAACTGCTCTTTGATTTCTTTTTTCGCCTTTTGAAGTTCTCTTCCTCGTTTATTAGTCGTTTTATCATCTTCCTGCGTCCCATATTTCTTTTCCCTCGTTCTTTATGTCACATTCGTCTCCTTGTTTATTGCCTC
>NC_051404.1:5691548-5691832 GCF_015228065.2 Penaeus monodon | reverse complement strand
TACCATTCATTCTTAGAATTTTATGATGGAAATATGTGCACGCAAATTAAGAAAATGTGCATTTAACAAAAATCAAGTAAACCGGAAGTGTAAATGTGTGTACTGACTCAGACCCATAAACATGATAATGGTCATAAAAATAGCGTAAACAATAAATAAAGCAATCTTGATAATAATAATGAAAATGCTTACAACAGTGATGCACTGACTCAGACTCCATACACATATAAACATAATGATGACAGAAAATAAGGGTAAATAATCAAAAAATCAAAGAGAAATCT
>NC_051404.1:5691366-5691501 GCF_015228065.2 Penaeus monodon | reverse complement strand
TAAAATTATCACACGAATAAAAGAGAGAAATCCGCGTTTTATTTTTAACAGAAGTGGCGGGCAGGAAGCCTCACATTGATCCTCTGACTCAGTCTTGGAGGTCGGACCGCACGAAAAATTCGTAATAAGATTCCG
>NC_051404.1:5690441-5691322 GCF_015228065.2 Penaeus monodon | reverse complement strand
CCCCGGGAAAATAGCGAGCGTTCATTACTCGAGTCGTTGCGAAAGAAAAGTAAGTGAACAGCTCTTTTGGGGGAGAGGCGCTGCGCTTGCAATCGTTCGTTTGTCATCGATGTGTTTTGATTGTTATATTTGTGTTCGCCCTTCTTATTGCAATTTACATCATGTGTTTACTTTTATTCCTAGTAATTTTGAAAATATTAATGATATTAATGATAAATTTCTTTTCAAGGAAAGGGAAAGACGTCAAAGAATCCGTGATTGAGAGAGCTAAAATTCCTGACTTTGTGGGATGGGCCTCCCAGCGACGGGGATTTCCCTCTCGACCTTTCGAGGGGAACTTCACGAAAAGTTTCCTAGAGATTTCAACTCTCTTGGGCTTTGGGGAAAATGATCCTGGAAACCGATCTTCACTTTCCCCTTTTGCCGATTAATGATTCCTTTGAATATCCTTTGATAAGATTTTGAAAATCTTTGATTATTAAAGGGTAGTCAGATGGATATATAACCATACAAAGGGTTCTGTTTTTTCTCTCTCCCTCAGGCACATGCACAAACACACAAAAATAGATGTAAGTTAACAAAGATATATCACACTGTAGTATATATGTGATATTTATAATATGTATCACATTTGTCCCATATCTACGCTGTGCATTTTTACCGTAATATATGAGGAGATACATAACACGAAAACTATTTTATATATCTTGTGAAATATCTAGCAAAATATATTTTTTCTGACAAGCCCCCAAATATACTCACTAGTATGTCTCTTTACGAATAAGTCCAGTATATCCAAAAGTCAAGGGAGAGAATGGTAGAAAAAAAAATACTTTTAATGTATAAAATCCAAGATAATATCAACAAACGTGAACGCGAGT
>NC_051404.1:5690164-5690371 GCF_015228065.2 Penaeus monodon | reverse complement strand
AAGGAAAACAGCTGAGAACAATGTTCTGAATTTACACCCTGTGACTGAGTCAGCTTAGAGCAAATGTCAACGCTAATTCGCAGCATTTGCTCACAGAACGCACTTGCTACTTTTGATATTTTGTGTTTGTTTTTTTAACCTTTGAATAAAATTTATTAAAAGACAAATTTGAAAGATTTGTTATGTGATTTTTTTTAAACTCTGGTT
>NC_051404.1:5689238-5689361 GCF_015228065.2 Penaeus monodon | reverse complement strand
TGGACAGATACAAAAGGAGGTATTTTGTGATTCACATATAGACCTTCAACAGAGGCAATAAAATTCTTTTTTGAATCTACTCCCTATAATTAAATCTAATTATTTGATTGCGTTTGACCCACA
>NC_051404.1:5687532-5689195 GCF_015228065.2 Penaeus monodon | reverse complement strand
TTAATCTGTGATGTTCATTTAATCTGTGATGTTCTATTAATCAAAAGGCATTGAATTTTAATTGGTGATCAGCATTTTTTCCCTGTTTATATATGATACAATTATCTGCCATTTACCCTCCCCAGTAAATCCATAAAATACAGCATTATTTCAGTCTTCAGCTGCACCTTCTTTGGTTCAATAGATATTGTTCGCTTTAGAAGGAAATGACTATCAGGTTTTCACACAGTGGACTGCGTGGCCGTGCAAAGTAAACCCACAAAACATCCATGGAAATTTACAAAAAAAAAAATAATAGGAAACGTTTTTTCCTCCTTTAGTAAAAGGGGAGCGCCCTGCACTTGCATATGCTGAACAGAATTGTGTGACGAAGCATGTCCTTTCCTAGCTAAGCCTGATCGCCGTGAAAAGTATTCAAATGCTTGCAAATTTTTCCCTTTTAAATTTCCCTGTCCAATTGTAGACGTTGCTGCAAATGATATACGCAAACTGCATCAAAAGATCGCGTCACTTTCGTAAACTCTTTTTAACCAAGCTGACATTCAATCTCACAAAAGAATTCAGCTGATGCGATCAACGTTGATGCCTCTATCTACGGAAATCACACGCCATTTTCCCCCTCGTCTCCCTCTCTCTGTCTCCCTTCAAGGCCTTACCAACCACGTCCTCCACGGTCACCTGTAAGGGTTTACAGCCCAAGGTAGCCAGTCACCCTTACCGGACACGTGGCGACAACCGCTACCATCATACTACCATCATATTGACATTAGCGAAACCATACATGTACAGGATACAGTCTTTAAAAAGAACAAGAAAGAAAAAGATAAATTCCTTGATTGTTATAATTACGGATACGGAGATAACTATACTTGCCGTGAGCGATCACATCGTGACCACACCCAGCGTGTTATGCTGGCGGCCGTCACCTGGCACAGTTTGAAAATGCGCGTGAATTTTTGGTTACACTCCGCGTAGGATAGTGTGAAATCATATCCCTTTTGGGAAAAATAAGTATTCTCGGCCGAAGGGAAAACTAGTTTTATTCGAAAAGTAGTAATCTGGGGTTTAGCTTTGCTATGGCTTTTTTCCCGTTTTTTTATTTCATCTACGTTACTGAAATTGTGTTTCGTGTTGTCGTTTCTACCTGTCTGCATCCCTCCATCGTGCACACTTCCCTGTCGTTGAGGAAAAACTAACCCGAGTGCTCTTAAAGGTTAACGAATGTAGTCGATCAACTAAGTCCATATATCAGGATATTAGCACAACTCTCTCTGCAGGAGAACTCGTGTCGCTTCAGAGATTATTGCCCCTCGTAGCCTCAGGGGAGACTCCTGATACCCGTTCGCTCTTCGCTTCTATTTCACTAACCACCACCTCTGCTAAGCCTCTTAGACGTGCTCAGTTTGCCTTTGGTGGGGAATAAAGGTATAGCCGATGGTCAGGCTGTGTCTTAGGAATTTTCAGTTATAGAGAATTCATTGTTTGATGTTCAAGCTTTGGTTATTTTTTTTTATTTGCTTTGCATTTCCAACATTACGATGCAGATAAAATTTTTTTTAAAAAGCTTCTTTATAATTCTGATATTCTGAATTACTATCTAGTATGTATTAGCATCTAAAATCAAGTCGAGGTCAGATATTACATGTAAAAAGAGAGAAAGTTG
>NC_051404.1:5685497-5687513 GCF_015228065.2 Penaeus monodon | reverse complement strand
TTACCATACCACCGGTTCTTTCAACACAAAAAGTTTGTTACTTCTTAGCAGCCTCAACGGACGTCGAAACACACGACCGATGACCACGCCCTTCGTGTCCTCCCTCGTCAGGCGCCTCGTCCCCCCCTCCACCGCCTCCTTCACTGCCAGCATTCAATAATCCAGTATCAGCATCAAATCATCCACTGCCAGCATTGCCTTATTCCCTCCCAACATTGACCTTTTAATTGCAACCGTCGCCTCATCTCCTGTCAACACTGCCTCATCCTTGTCGTCATCCCTCTACCTCAGCGCCTCACCCCACGGCATCGTCTCATCCCACTTCTGCCGTCGCCTCATCCACCTCTGCTATCATCTCATCTGTTGCCATCGTAGCCAGCATGGCTCATCCACGTCCAGCACTGCCTTATCCCCGATTATCATTAAATCGTTCTCTGCAAGCATTGTCTCATCCCTGCCAATCGCTTCCCCAACTGCCAACTTACCTCGTCTACTGCTGCATTGCCTCATCCAACACCACATTGCCTCGTCCAACACCAACATTGCCTCATCCACCCCCAACATTGCCTCATCCCAAAACCAATATTGCTTCATCCAACACCAACATTGCCTCATCCAACACCAACATTGCCTCGTCCAACACCCCATTGCTTCATCCAACACCAAAATTGCTTCATCCACACCAACATTGCCTCATCCACACCAACATTGCTTCATCCAACACCAACATTGCTTCATCCAACACCAACATTGCCTCTCCACACCAACATTGCTTCATTCAACACCAAAATTGCTTCATCCAACACCAACATTGCTTCATCCAACACCAACTTGCCTCATCCAACTCCAACATTGCCTCATCCAACACCAAAATTGCCTCATCCAACACCAACATTGCCTCATCCAACCCAAAATTGCCCCATCCAACCAGCATTACCTTATCCAAAACCAACATTGCCTCATCCAACACCAACAATGCCTCATCCAACACCAGCATTACCTCATCCAACACCACATTGCCTCATCCAAACCAACATTGCCTCATCCAACCCAACATTGCTTCATCCAACACCAACATTGCCTCATCCAAACCAACTTGCCTCATCCAACACCAACATTGCCTCATCCAACTCCAACATTGCCTCATCCACACCAAAATTGCTTCATTCAACACCAACATTGCTTTCATTCAACACCAACATTGCTTCATCCAACTCCAAAATTGCCTCATCCAACACCAACATTGCCTCATCCAACACCAAATTGCCTCATCCCAAAACCCCCATTGCCCCATCCAACACCAACATTGCCTCATCCCCAAAACCAACATTGCCTCATCCAACACCAACATTGCCTCATCCAACACCAACATTGCTTCATTCAACACCAACATTGGCCCCATCCACTGCCTGCTTTGACTCCTCCACTGTATCATCCGCTACTTTATTTCATCCGTTACCTGCTTTTGCCTCATCCACTGCCAATTTCGCTCATCCACCGCCTCATCTAATACCAGCATTCCCTCATCCACCGCCTCATCGAATACCAGCATTCCCTCATCCACCGCCTCATCGAATACCAGCATTCCCTCATTCACCGCCTCATCGAATACCAGCATTCCCTCATCCACCGCCTCATCGAATACCAGCATTCCCTCATCCACCGCCCCATCGAATCCAGCATTCCCTCATCCACCGCCTCATCGAATACCAGCATTGCCTCATCCACCGCCTCATCGAAAACCAGCATTCCCTCATCCACCGCCTCATCGAATACCAGCATTGCCTCATCCACCGCCTCATCGAATACCAGCATTCCCTCATCCACCGCGTCATCGAATACCAGCATTTTCCCCCATCCACCGCCCCCATCGAATACCAGCATTGCCTCATCCACCGCCTCATCGAATACCAGCATTGCCTCATCCACAGCCCCTCATCATCCAGTAGCAACTTCGCCTCATCCAATCCTACCATCCGCCCCCCCCCCTTCCCCCCAATTTTACCGAAAGTTTCC
>NC_051404.1:5684769-5685099 GCF_015228065.2 Penaeus monodon | reverse complement strand
GCGGCCCCGCCCCGCGTGCGTCTGGCCGTGAGCAAGGGCGGCGCGGCGTGTTATCAGGTTAAGTGACTGTCTGTTGATTGCGGTCGCTTGGCTGGAGAAGATTGATAATCATGAAACCAAGCTTAAGCCGTTTATGGCGATGATGATGTTAATTGCGATAAGAGTGACTGATATCATTTATCAGCGGGGAGGCAGGTGGCTGTCTCTCTCTCTCCTCTCGTTCGAGGACACAATCTCTTTTTTTGTGTGTGTGGCGCCGTAAATGCGAAAAGTGGTGCAATGGCTGGATCTTGTGCGTCGGTGCAGAAAGCCGTCTAGTGATAGTGGGGG
>NC_051404.1:5683820-5683950 GCF_015228065.2 Penaeus monodon | reverse complement strand
TTCTAATCTCTTTGCTTTGTCTTTCATCGTTTTTCTACTCGTATTTACTTTTTTTTTCCTTTTTTTTTGGTGCACAAAATATAATTTCGTTGTAACTTTCGAGAATCATTCAGAAATACGAGCGCTATAT
>NC_051404.1:5683245-5683510 GCF_015228065.2 Penaeus monodon | reverse complement strand
TGGCGCACTCCCACAGCTAATGGTACAATTTCCTGAATTTGCGACGTGGGAAAAAAAAGCATGTTTTGTGACGTCACAGGGAGCGCGCGCTTGTTGTCACGATGATTTCAGCCGCGCACTTCCGGTCTCTTGGAGAATTTCCGCAAATATCGGTTTTATTGGGTCAAGTTGCGGCGTGCGGAGGCGGGGGGGGGCAGGGGCAGGGGGGTGGAGGTTGTTTCCCATTGTTTTTTTGTGTAATTGGCGTGTTTATCGGTCTGTCTGT
>NC_051404.1:5681912-5682952 GCF_015228065.2 Penaeus monodon | reverse complement strand
CATATCTACCCCCCTTGTTTCGTGGCCAGATCATGCGTAGTTCGCTCACATCTTTCCTGCTGGGCCAAAGAAGGTGGACGTCCGTAGGCAGAGTGAATTCACCGGCTTGAGCGTGGAGGGCGAGGAGTAACGAAACCGACGCCACAGAGAATTGGTCATTGAACGACTTAATCAACAGATTCCTGGGTGTTTTCCTGACGCAGAGAAGAGTTTATAGCACCTTAAACTTT
Organism: Penaeus monodon; assembly: GCF_015228065.2. Classification (NCBI taxonomy): domain Eukaryota; kingdom Metazoa; phylum Arthropoda; class Malacostraca; order Decapoda; family Penaeidae; genus Penaeus; species Penaeus monodon. Next base: position 5,682,722 of record NC_051404.1, on the reverse strand, counting down.
GCGGGAGAAGCCGTAAGCGTTTCTTGTAAATGCGCGATTGGTCGAGGCAGGTGAATTATGACACCGCATTAAAGATCTTATCAGGTCTGCGGAAAAGAGGGTCCTGGCATACTAAAAACCTATCAACTAAAAGTTGAATGATGGTTATAAACTGTAGTGGCCTCTAAGAACACGTACGGTGGAGTGGGGTTTATAAGGGTCTGTTTACATACACGAGAATGCTGTGCGGGGGCTCGTGATGCAAGTTGCGTAGTCTTAAATGGAGATGATTTTGCATAATCGGTATTGATCTCGAGTGTCCCTGCATACCTAATCGCAATTAGACCGTTTTTATCTCTCGTCTCCAGATCATGTTGGTATTTGACCCCTCGTCCTCGCGGTTGCCTTGAGTCCCGTGGATATATTTCTCGCTACACGTGGATGTATTTGTCGTTATTATTATCCTCCAGGGTTTTGTGGAGATCGGGGAGCCACAGGAACAAAGGGGGGAGTGTAAAGGATTGAGCCGTAAGCGTGCGTGATGAGGTATGCAGGGAACTTGACGAGGTGTTCGTGGCATGCGGTTCTCATGCGCCGCTGTAAACACGCAACAAACAACGCTTTTCGAATTCCCGCCGCATCTGAAGACAAGATGGTAATGCGAGGAATAAAAACGGCGCGTCTTTTTTTTTTTATGAGGTAAAAACATTTTTTAACCGAAGCGCATTGTTCCCTGTAATTGAGGGACTAGAGTCGGAGAGATTGAAGTGTTATTTTGCGGTCGCAGCTTTGGGTTTGTGTTTCTTTGCTTAGATAGAAGATTCCTGGCAA
>NC_051404.1:5681027-5681787 GCF_015228065.2 Penaeus monodon | reverse complement strand
ATTACTCGAAGGATTGAATGTATATTGCATCTTTGGTTAAGCTGTTAGGGCTTTGTCAGCTTATTTTTTAGATGCTTATGTTGAAATACCGACCGTCACTGTGAAGAAGGAGTCCACGAGAAGTGATACATTTTATACAAGTTCTGTAGATACTGTGCTTCTGTAGAGTGACTCTGTCAGTCATTTCATTAAGTATCCACACCGTAATCTGTCCTTTTGTGGATGCTTGGATATTTAGTGATGTGTGTCCCGTTTTTTCATGTAATGGTTCTCGAACTTTTTTTTTGTCCATTTTGTGGCTGTCAGTTTCATACAGCTTTATCAGCATGATTAGTATTGTTGCAACCTTCAAACTCGCATTTAATAATAGGGTTGTTGAGTTTGGTCTGTATTGTATTTTTTATTATTATTTATTGACTGTTTTGATTTGCAGAGCCGTTATAGACGTGTGGCCCCCTGTGGCACTGAACACAACGATGAGAAATCTAAGATAGATATATATTTGCAATAAACCTTTCATCCCAATATACTGATCATTCCTTCTTTTTTTTTCTTTCCTCCAGAGTCCCGTCTGACGCGGAAGACCCCGGCCAGCTACGCGGACGGCGTGTACATGCTGGCGGGGCAGGACCGGCCGTCGCCACGCACGCTCTCGCAGGCGCTGCTCAACGGGCGCGACGGCATGGCCTCCGAGCGCAACCGCACCGCCATGCTCGCCTTCTTCGGTAGGTCCTGCGCAGACTTTTCGCTGGTTTTGCGA
>NC_051404.1:5680538-5680654 GCF_015228065.2 Penaeus monodon | reverse complement strand
GCACACCATGTACTCAGAGGTATAAAAAAACAAAAAAACTTGAGGTTGAGTTTCAGGATGAGGTTGTGAGGCGGTGGTAATGAGGTAGTGAGACTTTGAGGCTACGCAAGAGAGGT
>NC_051404.1:5680352-5680509 GCF_015228065.2 Penaeus monodon | reverse complement strand
CGGGGTTCACCTTGGTTGGACCGCTTCCTCGTGTCAGCATGATGTGGCTTCCCGGGAGACCAATTTCCCGCTAAAACAATAAAATCATATTTGATTGGAACTGTATGTCTGTCCACGGCCGCCTCTCGATAAAGGCCACATGGTGTGAAGGATGGAT
>NC_051404.1:5680021-5680154 GCF_015228065.2 Penaeus monodon | reverse complement strand
ACCGCATCTAATAACAAATAAAAACTTGAGAACTCTCAAAATAATTGGATAATTGCAACAGAAAACACGACATAACACGATAATAACCACATGGAAGCAACGTACACTGCGAAAGAAGTGGATAATTACAACA
>NC_051404.1:5679745-5679870 GCF_015228065.2 Penaeus monodon | reverse complement strand
CGGACTTACACAGATGAAGAGATGTAAATTATACTCGATATGTCTTCCTAAAACATTTTCTGCATTTTCACTTTCGGTTTTATTTCTAGATAAATATGACTAGGAGCCTGTGAAGGTGGGGGGGG
>NC_051404.1:5679455-5679601 GCF_015228065.2 Penaeus monodon | reverse complement strand
GATTATGTGTTTGTCTGTCAGTAAATATTGTCGTGAATTACCAAAAATCCTACGAGACATGTTTCTCCCCTCCATATATGTGTGTTTATCGTGTTGACTTCTGTAGTCTGTTATATGCTGGTACTTTCTTGCACAAGCATAAGTTT
>NC_051404.1:5678804-5679103 GCF_015228065.2 Penaeus monodon | reverse complement strand
TTTGGCGCTTAAACAGGCAGACAGACGAATCACAAAGTAGATTGATATCAGCAACAAACAGCTTGTTAGACAGTTAGACAGCCATAAGCAGATAGCGAGACAAATCGACGTGGCTAGATCGCCAGCCAGCCGAATGAATAGGCAGATGGATGGGAGGGATGGACAGAAAGATGGATAGCTGATCGCATGAGTGCTCAACCCTCCTCTTCATTTTTTCCCGTTCTCGGTCTCCAGACGGAGGCCTTTTGTGGCGAATCTCTTCCCAGGAGTGTGACAACTTCTGTAGACCTTATCAGGAG
>NC_051404.1:5678354-5678469 GCF_015228065.2 Penaeus monodon | reverse complement strand
CCTCCCAAGAAGGAATTTCATCTGCGTACTTTTTGATAGTGTTACGGCTGTGATGAATCTTTCACTTGCGCTCACCGTTCAACTATTATCATGAGCGTTTCATGTCGGTGGCGAC
>NC_051404.1:5677770-5677934 GCF_015228065.2 Penaeus monodon | reverse complement strand
TTTATTCACGTTCTTTGTTCCACGAATCAGCAGCATCAGTCGTACTTTAATTAATACGATAAACCATATTTACGTTTCGAATGCTGCAGATTCCTTACGTCAGGACAGATAGCGGGAGTTACGCCAGTGTAAAGGAAAGCGACGTCGGCATGTTAAATGAGCCT
>NC_051404.1:5676786-5677605 GCF_015228065.2 Penaeus monodon | reverse complement strand
GGAGTCGCGTGCGGCCCAGTTTCTACGCCGTGATGAAATAAATGGTCGCGCCGAGGCAGCAGGGTCCGTCCGGCCGGGTGAGAGAGCCTTTTCTTGGGCTTCCATGGAATGTCGGCGCCGGACTGCGCGGGAAACGAAATAGAGGCGCTGAAAGAAGAGGAAGTAAGGGGGAATGCGCAGTCGAAGGTTTCCCAAGATCCATTTATGCATTGGCGACGACGGCCTCGACTTTGCATTGCGAGAAGATCACGGATGCTGTCTGTTTGATGGATTTTCTCACAGTATAACGAGTAAAACGTTGTGAAAAGATGCTCATAAATTTCTAAGTTGTGTGTGGCTCACGTGACGTAGGGGAGTGCCAATGAGCGCGGCCGAGCGAGTGACTGCGCCGAAGGCTGGCATCCAGCGGCACAGTGAAGGCTCCCCGCGCCTGCGAGCGACAAGGGCACGAGCGTTACGGGCGCGCGTTCGGGGCGTGCGCCGAGCTGGCTCCCAGCGGGACGCGCCGCCGCCACCGCAGCCGTGTGATGTAAGTTCCGCCACCAGACCGGGGATTATGGGACGCGATCCAACTCCCGGAGCGGATCGAGGAAGGGTGTCGCAGTCTGATAACGTTTTCTTTGCTCTCTGATGTTTTCATCTGCCGGGGTGAGATGGAGGCTTTCTGGGCGCGCTTTTGGCTCCGTGGAAACCGATTCGGGCGCTGATGCGTGGGACGACTTGCCTTGTATTTTCGCCGCGAGACAACCGAGCCAGCGTGCGTCCGCCTGTACAACGCAAGCGAGGAGAAAAGTGCTTTTAATAGTTCAGAGTGACGCG
>NC_051404.1:5676349-5676674 GCF_015228065.2 Penaeus monodon | reverse complement strand
TCAGGCGCAGGTGTGGTTGCGGGCGCAGCTGACCGCATTCCACCGCTGGAAGGGGGCGTGGTTGTTTATCCTCCCCGTGATGCCGGTGCTTGTGAGGCTGTTTTAATTACAGGGATTTCTACCCCTTTTGGGCAGGGGGCAAGGGGGGAGGGGGGAGGGGCATGCTGGGTATCGTCGCGTCGCTCGTTGATTGATTAGCACCTGCGCCAGGGCGACAGGTGCGCGCAGAGGTGCTTGCGGGGGAGGCGGGGGCAGCTCCTGGGGGGGGGGGGTACAAGCAGGGAGGGCAGCCCAAGCACGGCCGCTACGTGCATACTCGGGGGTT
>NC_051404.1:5675570-5675768 GCF_015228065.2 Penaeus monodon | reverse complement strand
TCAGCGGCCACGGCATCCCGCTCCCCCCAACCCGAGGCGCCTCCATCGGCGGCGGGGCGGAGTTGCTCAACGCCGCTCGTGGGGCGCCCGGTCTTTCGTTCTCGCGGCGTTGATCGATTGTGGCCCTCTGTTGCAGCGCCCGTGTGGTGTTGCAGGGTCCGCGTTGTATTGCAGTGTGCTTACAGGAGGGAGAAAATG
>NC_051404.1:5674902-5675179 GCF_015228065.2 Penaeus monodon | reverse complement strand
GGCGAATTTCCTTTTACACCAATCACCATCTTATTCAAGTGCCTTAGCCTGATGAGCCTGACCTGGATTATGAAATGCACACACTCCGAAGGCCGGGTCGGGGCGCTCTCTGGAGGAGTGGTGGGGGTGGGGGTGGGGGAGAGGTGCTGCATGGTGGGGAGAGGGTGAAGGTGGGGGTATGGGAGAGGGTTGAAGTTGAAGTGAGGGAGGGAGGGGGGGTGTGAGGAAGAGGACGAACGCGAGGGTAAGGGTGAGAGGAATGAGAGAAAGTTAGGGT
>NC_051404.1:5674630-5674787 GCF_015228065.2 Penaeus monodon | reverse complement strand
AAAGGGTATTAAGAGTTGGAGAGAAAGGTGAAGTTAGACGAGAAAAAATGGAACATGTTCCTGTTTTTCCCTGAATGTCAGTGAGAATAGGGTGAAGGAAAGTGTGTTATTGAGGGAGGGGGTAGAAGTGAAGGAGACGGAGGCTGAACGCAAGGCT
>NC_051404.1:5673280-5673820 GCF_015228065.2 Penaeus monodon | reverse complement strand
AAAAAAAAATCAACCAAATTTTTTTTCCTTTTTCCTCAAAAAAGGGGCCCCCATTTTTTGGGGTTGGGGAAAAACTTTGGGGGCGTCCCTTTTAAAAAGGAATTTTATCACGTTTTAAAAAAGGAAATCCCCTTTTTTTGGTAGAACCCCTTTTTGTTTTTTAACTTTTTTTTTTTAAGTTTAAAAATTTTTTTAAAAGGCGGGGAAAAAGAAAAAAAGTAATATGTATCAGTTGAATGTCTTTAGATATAAATGTTAGGTGATTGCCGGCCATTCACTACCATGCAACACCTGAAGATGATTTACATAAATGACCGTTATCCATAGGCCGTGTCATGCACAGTGCATGCACGAAGAACATAGATCTGATTTTGATTTCCCGCATGAACGAGAATATTCGCGTCTGATAACGGCCTACCAACGTTGTATCTTGCCACGCTCGGAGAAGCCCTCGTTTTACATGTGCAAGCCTTGGGGCTGGAAGGCGCTCGGCGTGTGGTCGGCGGTGGTGGGTAGCCGTGAGCTGTTACGGTATCCTGT
>NC_051404.1:5672032-5672727 GCF_015228065.2 Penaeus monodon | reverse complement strand
TCACTGTTATCCACGTACGTAATGGTACTGGAAGGGCGGTGGGGAGGCCGAGTTGCAGGGAATAAGTCACTGCACGTTGCAACGGCGTGGTAATATATGTTGCAAGAAAGAATGAAGTATATGGATTCTGCAATAAGGAAGAGGGATGAAGAATGAGTAAAAAAAAAGTGGAGAGTGAGAAAAGAAATAAGAATGCGAAGACACAAGCAGTATGAAGATGATGTTTCGAGGAGAAGAGGCTGCGGGACAGTGGCCATCGTGGGTAATGAGAAAGTTGTTTTGTGGGATCGAGATAATGTTAGGAACGTGACTGGTACTCTGGGGATGGATGGCGAGGGATTTTTATTTTCGTCTTTATCATTTTAAGACGAAAGTTAAGTTTTCATTTGATTTTTTTATTTGTTTTTTAAATCTTTGGTGGTCTCGTTTTTCTTACGCTGATGTGAGAACAGATGATGAGCAGATGTGGACAGGTAATTACGAAGGATGTGCAACAGCAATGAGAACAACGAGAATTCCTTCTGTTGCCTTCGGAGGATGTTGCAGAGCCGAAGAACGCCGCGGAACTCGCCATAATGATGTTAAGGCAAGAAGTCGCTTGGCCATGAAAGGAGTTTCACGCCGGAATTTAAGCAAAAAGCACAGGTCGATTTTTAAAAGATCTGGTTGGTTTATTTTTGAAACTTGAATAAAGT
>NC_051404.1:5671766-5671976 GCF_015228065.2 Penaeus monodon | reverse complement strand
GGGGGGTGGGGGGGGGAGGAGAGCTTAGGTAACGTGGGAAATGTATCGCGGGCCAAATTTCAGTGGTGGTATTGCGTTCCGGTGAAACGTAGTGGGTTTCACTGTTCGAAAAGGGAAAACGGGAGGAGGAAGAATGTAGTAACAGGATGTTGGAATCTCTGAATGGACAGGATGTGTGAGCGGAATTCTTGGAAGGGGTGTTAGTAAGCG
>NC_051404.1:5670615-5671599 GCF_015228065.2 Penaeus monodon | reverse complement strand
CGCGCACGTGGGGAGGAATCCAAAGGGCGTAGTTGGGTGGGCTGCGTATTCAGGTGGCTCGAGGGAAGAGGGAAAGGGGAGTGGACATGCAGGAATAACGCGAAATTAGCAGGGGAGACGAGAGGGAAGAGCGACGAGAGGTGCGCCGGCAAATCGCGTCAGCAAGAAAGGCCGCGCTGCAAGCAATGGAGCGGATGTACAACGGCGCTTGACCTTTCCATGGGAGTCAGATGACCGGTATCCATGGCACCATGAGCGGCACCGGGAGCGAGGGCGGTCACGAGCACCATCCCGGCCGCCCCCCTACCCCTCCCCCTCTCCTCCTCTCTTCCCCTTCCCCTCTCCTCTTCCCCTCTCCTCTCCTCCTCTCTTCCCCTCTCCTCTTCCCCTCTCCTCTCCTCCTCTCTCCCCCTCTCCCCCTCTCCTCCTCTCCCCTTCTCCTCCTCTCCCTCTCCCCCCCTCTCCTCCTCTCCCCTTCTCCTCCTCTCCCCCTCTCCCCCTCTCCCCTTCTCCCCCTCTCCCCCTCTCCCCTTCCCCACTCGACACCCGACAACGCCGCCAATGAGACTCCGGACAAACCGACCGATCGGCGGGAATTCTGTCGGCGAGTCATGGTCGGGAATAGTAAGCCTAAAGGGGGAGAGGGAAGGGGGGGGTCCTTGTGCAAGGGGTCAGTGCCGGGGGGGGGGGGGGCACATATGTTGCCACAGGCCTGGTAGGGCGTGGTCAGGTGGGGGGGGTAGGGAGGGTAGGGGGTGCAAGGGGCAGGGGCGCTGAAGGGGAGGAGCGAGGGGAGGAGCTAGGAATGCTGAAGGGAGGAGTGTAGGGGTTAGGGAAGGGACGGCTAAGGGGGGGGGGGCTACGGAGGGAGTAAAAAAAAAAAGGGGGGGAGGGGGGAAGGCAAGCGGCGATGGCGTTCGAGAATGACGTCATGATGTGGGAGCTTTGCGTGGAAGGACGGGAAAGTCCCTCGGATTGATCGTG
>NC_051404.1:5670456-5670562 GCF_015228065.2 Penaeus monodon | reverse complement strand
AATTGCACGTGCAACGCAGTGCGCTTTGCAACACACTCCGCTAGAGCGTTAGGAAATGACGAAATCGGTGCCCCCGTAACGGGCTTGTTGACGGCGCGGTAAACAT
>NC_051404.1:5670319-5670426 GCF_015228065.2 Penaeus monodon | reverse complement strand
GTCGCTGGCTCGCCGGGCAAGGTCAGCCGGACCGCTGCGCCCCGGCTTTCTTCAGCAGAGAATTGAATTCTGCCCCAGATTCCTGCGCCGGGTTTCGAAATCCCTCC
>NC_051404.1:5668217-5668857 GCF_015228065.2 Penaeus monodon | reverse complement strand
CGATTCCTTCCCTGTTCCTGGGCGGTTGCCTTGAGAGAGATCAAGCGGTGCCATGACACCAAGACATTCCGCGGCACTTGCAGGAAGCCCTCACAGCAGTCTAGGGGCGTCGTGGCGAGCGTGCCTTTGTTCGCCGGCCGTTCGCGAGCGTTCAGGCCTTGGGAGGGAAGGGGGAGCGGCCGTAACAGATGGTGTGCGATTCCACGTTCGCGTAACGTCATCGTGTGTGGAGGGGGCGCTTTTAATCGGGCTCGGGAAATCGGGAAATGTGAGTTTTTATTTTCTTTTTACTTTGGGGGGGGAGTAGGATCCCCTTCACAAAAAAAAATCGAAGATATAAAGAAATAAAAGAGATGTAGACGACTTTGCTCAAAGATCTTTTTATTTTATTAATATTCCTTGCCGAAGAGAATACACAGTAAGTCGCCCCACGAAGTCCCAAGGAACGTCAGCTCCGGAGCGCCAGCCTAAGCGGCCGATCGCCGAGGTGAGCGCCGCTAAATACGGATCAGGTCGGGGCGGGCCGACGTGTCCGCGCGGTCGGGGTTCGCCGCTGCCGACCGACCGACGGAGCGGGGCGGGATTACTACTTAACGCCGCGTTGAAATCTCCGAAGGCTATTGTATTTTTTACTGCGTGT
>NC_051404.1:5667986-5668170 GCF_015228065.2 Penaeus monodon | reverse complement strand
CAGTAATTGTAATTTGAGCTCCTTTTGTAGGTGGGGGAGAGGTGGGGAGGGGGAGGGAGATGGGGGGCAGAGGGGGAGGTTGATGTTAGGGATGCGGGGGGGAGGGGAAGGGGGGGTGAAAGTAGGGAGGGAAGGGTGATTTACTTCTTATGTTTAGGCCTCGTGTTTTTTCTAAACATTTGGT
>NC_051404.1:5666382-5666683 GCF_015228065.2 Penaeus monodon | reverse complement strand
CGAATTGAAATCTCTGCTGACACGACCGTTGCTCAATCCGTATCGCTCTTATCACTCAAATCACCTTGTTAGTTTTAAGAGCCCATGTTAATTTTCACCAGCGAGTGAGTAGGCCTACCTTAGAAAGGTGTTAATTAAAGGCTTACCAACAGAGGTGAGTCCGCCCTGCCTTTTGAACAAAGAAAGGTGAACTCTCTTTGTTTGTTTTCAGCTATTCGGTCATTTGTTCTTGTGTTTGTGTCGAGATGTTCAGCGGGATATTCGTTAATTCTGCTCTTCTGTCTTCTGTCAAGGGGTTAAA
>NC_051404.1:5665522-5665781 GCF_015228065.2 Penaeus monodon | reverse complement strand
AGCGACCAAAGCAAAAAAATCCAGGATGAAAGCTTTCAATGACATCGACACAACATTTATTTAAATTGTTTTTATTTGGATGTATTTTTTTTCATTCTGATAAGGCTTATCTTCTCGGTGGGTTGAACAAGGGTTTGCGCTCGGCTGGTAATTAGGAGTAGGCTGTAATGATAAGAGGTTTTCGGTAATTCAAGGTGCGATAGTGATTCCTAATTCGTATGTGATTCTTAGTTAGAGCTGTCAGTTTTACAATTCAACC
>NC_051404.1:5665055-5665183 GCF_015228065.2 Penaeus monodon | reverse complement strand
TACGTTTGTATGGAGAGCGCCCGTTTATTTATTCCTTTATAAATAGGGAGACGGGCGCGTAGGGACGTGGATGGGTGAATGCATAATTGATTATTCCAATTGGAAATCATTTGCTCACCCGTAGAGTG
>NC_051404.1:5664380-5664603 GCF_015228065.2 Penaeus monodon | reverse complement strand
ACCGGCCCCGCTTTCGAAAGGCGCCGTAGACCTCCTTTCCTCCAAATCTCTCCATTCATCTGTCGCGGAGTCATATATTTACAGCCCCGAGATAAGATTACCCAGATAAGAAGAGATAAGAGCCGCGTGGCGTTTGCCGATGCCGGGAGATTACACGCTGAGGCTTCGAGATCGCCGTATGACCTGGGGCCTTGGGATGCTGCGGGTCAGGTCGCGGAAAAAA
>NC_051404.1:5664179-5664331 GCF_015228065.2 Penaeus monodon | reverse complement strand
CACGCAAATACCGTCCTCGGGCGATCGCTTTGCCGTACAGGCATCGCTCCTTCGATCTCCGCTCTCGTCGTGATGTTTATCTTCGTCGAACTGTTCCTGCCTTTTAGTGGCCAAAAGTACGGGATGGGTATCGTGCACCTCGTCACTCTGTC
>NC_051404.1:5663045-5663989 GCF_015228065.2 Penaeus monodon | reverse complement strand
GAGTGTGTGAAATAAACAAGACGATAAAAAAATACCCAAAACAAACACGAAAAAGGGTTGCGGCGAGCTTTTTCGAAAACCGCTTTTTTGGGGGTTTACCGACAGGTCCCCAGAGAAATCTCCTTTACAAGGTTTTTAAAATAGCATCGTAAAAACGCCTTGCACGCTGGAGATGCCTCGTTTTTTTCTTAAGGGCCCGGTTTATCAAGTGCCCCCCCTTGGCAGAGCAGGAAAAATTTAGTGTTTTTTTTGTGCGAGTATAATGATGCTGTGTTGTTTTTTCTTTAGCCGTAAACTGTCAGGTGAGAGACTTTGTATAAACAAAACGGCACTGTTGCGTAAGGAGATTTTTGTATCGTTTATTAATGAAGTGTTAATGAGGACGATCGTCATGTTTTTTTTTTTACTTGTGTTGAAATTTGGGATGAGAGGTTTAAAACTAATGAAGGTAATAACCCGAATGAACGTTCGATTTCACGCAGTTCTCGTTAATGCTCATTGCCTTCCATTAAGCAACGCCATCTATTGCTTAAGCGCGGAAGTGAAGCCAGTTTTCCATCCTGTCTCTCTCTCGCTCTCTTTTTTTTTCCTTTACTGTCGTAATTCCGATCTGGAAACGCTTTCCCGTATTAGCATGATCGCGGCCGTGACTCTCGTCATATGGGGTTAGCGGCGAGGGGAGAGAGGGGGGGATGGGGAAGGAGAGGAGGGGGGGATGGGGAAGGAGAGAAGGGGAAGATGGGGAATGGGGAGATAAGAGGATGGGGAATGAGGAGAGAGGGAGATGGGGAATTGGGAGAGAGGAAGGTGGTTAATGGGGAGAGAGGAGGATGGGGAATGAGAAGAAATGAAAGTGGGGAACGGGGGATGAGGAGGGAAGTGGGGAATAGGGAATGAGGGCGAGGAAGGTGGGGAATGAGAGAGGAAGGGGAAGGGGGGGTGAG
>NC_051404.1:5662654-5662815 GCF_015228065.2 Penaeus monodon | reverse complement strand
GAGTGCGATGAAGAGGCGCCTCCCTCAGGCCCGCCTATAGTTAACTCCGCCCAGAAGACCCTGCCCCTTATTATTAGTGGTGGTTACATATATTTTTTTTCTCATTTTAGTATTGGTGATGCAATTTTCTGTTCCAAGTAATAAATGTAAAAGGGTAAGTC
>NC_051404.1:5662100-5662212 GCF_015228065.2 Penaeus monodon | reverse complement strand
CCCGACGAACAGTGAAGATAAATAATACGATGTTTCAAAGAAAGTACTGACATACCGCAGCGCCATCTCTTGACACCCATGTCAGTACATGTAACGGAGGCAACGCCGGCCA
>NC_051404.1:5661275-5662001 GCF_015228065.2 Penaeus monodon | reverse complement strand
TTAATGAGGAAAGTAATAATGGTACGAGAGGAAATTTGGCCGTATACGTCGCAGCGAATCGCCCGTTCAGGAATAAGGTGAAAATAGGAGAGAGAGGTCGGAGAAAAGGATAAAATAAGAGGCATAGGAAGAAAATAGAAGTGTAGGGAAGAAAATGATGAATGATAATGAAGGTGTTAGGAGGAAAACCATGAATAACAGTAACATTGATACGAAAAAGAAGTATTGTAAATATGCCGTAGTAGCACGTTGTTAGGTGACCGCATAGAAGAAAATGAAAACAGAAATAAAAAGCAAAATATAGAAGAGAATGCAAAAAAAAAGAAGAGTCGAAGAAAAAAGTAAAGGAGAAGTGCAAAAAGAATCACACTAAGAAAAAAAAATATGCGAAGAGAGAAGAAAACAACACAGAAAGTGGAGTAAAGTAAAGCAAAAAAAAGAAGAGATGCAAGAAAAAAAAATCCACAAGAACGAACAAAGGGAGAGGAAGAGATAAATTAACAATTAACAGCAACAGCCACAATAAGGAGAGAGAGAGAGGGGGGGAGGGGAGGAGGGGGGGAGTGTGTATCCCGTAGCAGGCAGCAGCAGACACCCGACCCGGCCGCCCAAGGCTTCGCCATGACGAAACCCCGACCTACCTCATGGGACGGGAAGGGCGGCCGACGTCGGTGCCATGGACTACACTTTCACTCCGAACGCTTTTCGGCGGTTTGCTCGGTCTTT
>NC_051404.1:5660730-5660866 GCF_015228065.2 Penaeus monodon | reverse complement strand
GAAAACGGGAGTGTCCGGCGTCATGCACTAGGCCGGCATCACCCTCATTCCCTTTGGTGTGCATGAAAGAATTCAGTAAACAGAAGCGGGGAGATGTGCGCATGATTCAGGGGGCTTCCCGCATGACCATTTCGCA
>NC_051404.1:5660583-5660701 GCF_015228065.2 Penaeus monodon | reverse complement strand
GGACTCGTGCCTGAACTTGAAAGTTTAAAGGTTAACTCGGCCGGTTGAGTTAAAAACCTGATTTGAAGGTGACATATTTTTTGCTTTGTTTTAGGTCTTCTTCAGAAGATTTGCGAAT
>NC_051404.1:5660125-5660376 GCF_015228065.2 Penaeus monodon | reverse complement strand
TTCCTGCAGGTCAAGTGGTGTCCTCGGAGATCCTGCAGGCCTCGGAGGCAGGCTGCCCCATCGAGATGCACAAGATCGACATCGACAAGTGCGACGAGATGTTCGACCGATTCTGCACCGGCCCCAAGTTCATGCCGTTCCATCGCGCTGGCTACGACTACGCCACAGGACAGAGCCCCAACAGCCCGCGCGAGCAGGTCGGTGCCGGGCGGGTTTTACATTCGTTGGTGGTTTTTGTTGTGTTTGTTTGT
>NC_051404.1:5659340-5659504 GCF_015228065.2 Penaeus monodon | reverse complement strand
CTTTTTTTTCAACGACGAGTTACGTGCCTAAGAGAATTCCGCAAGAGGCCGGGCAGATCGACGTGGCTTCTGAAACCCTCGGCATCATTTTGGCAACCTCATTCCTCTTAACGTCTCTAAAAGGGGCTTCCACTCGCTAGGCTTCCTTAACCTTACAAGTTTCT
>NC_051404.1:5659131-5659290 GCF_015228065.2 Penaeus monodon | reverse complement strand
CAACCTGCTTTTGCGAACAGGTCGGCGTGGTTTCCGATCCCTTAGCCGCCAGACCCTGAATCTTCTTTTCCAGCTTCCACCCTGCTGGCTTTGGGGGGAAATCGATTCTGTGTAGGTGCTTGTGTGTGCGGGGGGGAGGGGGGGTCGGTTATTATGGAA
>NC_051404.1:5657851-5657948 GCF_015228065.2 Penaeus monodon | reverse complement strand
TTAGATTTTCTTTTTATTATATATTTTTTTTCCCCCGCGCCAGAGAATACTTGAAGGAAAATCCCGAAAATTTCCCTCCAGAGTGATGTCGTCTGTA
>NC_051404.1:5657478-5657556 GCF_015228065.2 Penaeus monodon | reverse complement strand
ATTTTGGTACAAAAATTGACGCAGAAACTTACGCAGTACGTCGCTTATTCTCCCTCCCCCCCTCTCTTTTCTCACCTC
>NC_051404.1:5656975-5657043 GCF_015228065.2 Penaeus monodon | reverse complement strand
TTAACACAAGTCGCTGTTCCGGCGCCGATCTCCAATAGAAACCTCATCCGTCGGGCCGCGATCCCCAG
>NC_051404.1:5656771-5656953 GCF_015228065.2 Penaeus monodon | reverse complement strand
ACGAAGCCGAAGGACCCCGTTCGTGTCGCTCTCTCCCACGTAATGGCGCGCAGATAATCCCCGTTAATGAAGTGTTAATGGCGTCGCGTCTCGGTGCGATTTCTGGAGCGAGGAGCTGCGGCTCTTGGGTGTTCTGTGGGCTTGGTGTTTTGGGAGGGAGAGAGATGGACTGTGGTTTGTGT
>NC_051404.1:5656173-5656362 GCF_015228065.2 Penaeus monodon | reverse complement strand
CAATTATTACTCCACGTACGGTTAGTACCCTTTGGGCGCTTGAATCCGCCGTCATCATGGTCTCGGCTTCTGCGTCGCTCAGCCCGACGGTTCTCGGGCGGCTGCACGGTCGCTTTCACCTGTCGCGGTCTCGGCAAATTTACTCGATAAATTTAGGATTAGGGGGAGATTAGCTTAATGGAGGAATAG
>NC_051404.1:5654744-5655861 GCF_015228065.2 Penaeus monodon | reverse complement strand
CCCCCCAGATGAGAATCAGACGTAGGAAGAGAACGTCGGAGAAGAAGCGTGGGAGCACAAATGAATTACACGGGAGGAGGGGGAAGGGAGGGGAGAACGTGCCACTTGCCATGTCGCCGCCAAGGATCGGTGCCGAGTATTTGCCATCCGAGCGTTACTCTGTTGCCAATTCATCCCACGTGTAGGCGGCAACGTTGCATCGGCGGGTGACATTGACACTGGCCAGAGGAACCAGTTTCGTGACTGTCAGCGCTATTATCAAAGGCCAGGCATTCACTACCCTACCGTCCCGCTGGGTGCCAGGAGTCTGAGTGCCAACACTTCCACCGTTGTTGCCAGTGCCCTCAGTCATTTCAGTGCCCAGAGGGCTTAGCTGCAGGTGTTAGAGCGCCAGACGGTGTGTTAGACAACGCCACTATGTCATTGTTCTATGACAACAGCTACGATCTTAAAAGAATAAAAACTTAACGTGATATTATTGCCGGTCGATAACCATGTAGGCTTAAACATGTATAGATAGGCTCTCTGCTCGTCAGGAGAACGGGCAAGTACGATTCTTGTTTATTTTTCAGTTTAAATTGTTCAGTCATGGAACATTCGTGTAATATCTATAGATATTTGGCTTTCGGCTGCCATACAGAAATTGCGTGAAACCGTCGCATAAGCGACTCTTTCGCGCCATGAGTCACGCGCGCCAGCCAACAGAATTGGCATATAAGATATTTTATGCGTTAACACACTGAATTTTACGTAATTTCGCCTGTTTTTCGAAATTGTTTACCAAATGATAGTACAATTATTTTGAGTATGTGCTTGAAATATGAGCCCAGACAGCGTTTAGACATTCGAAGAGAAACAAACTTTATTTCTTAGAAGCCATACACCATTCGAAAACTATAAAGACACCCTTATACAATAAATGAAGTAAACAATAGCCTGTAAAAACGTAAGAATAATATTAATTTCCAGACGACCTCTTTAGTAATTAATTCTTGACCATTCGATTTGGAAATCAAATTAGAGAATCGGTTTTTCTTCCTATACATTTTTACTCAAAGACTTATTCATTGAGTACCATACTTAAATTAAGAATCTTATTATTGTCATATCACCTGTT
>NC_051404.1:5653935-5654459 GCF_015228065.2 Penaeus monodon | reverse complement strand
ATTTTTATTTGAATGCTCTACCTCGTCACCGGATAAAACCCTAGCACAGTATTTCTAGGGTAGCCGCGAACTTCTTCGGCTGCTGTACCATTCTATAGTACAAATGCTAAGCTTACGAGCGAGTACTAGTCTTGATAACGAGTGCCATCCTTCAGAGCGAGTGCCATTCTTGACAAGGTGCTGGCGCTAGTCTTGATAGCGAGCGCCATTCTTGATAGGGAGTGCTAGCTTTGTGTGCAGTTGCCGGTCTGGAGAACACGTGCCAGACTGGAGAACAAGTGCCACTCTTGAGATCGAGTGCCAACCTTGACAACAAATGCCAGATTGGAGGACGAGCGCCAGTCTTGAGAACAAGTGCCGGTCTTGAGAGCAGTGCCAGCCTTGAAAACAAGTGCCAGTCTTACGAGCGAGTCGGTAGACAGAAGGCTTCCTCCCGAGCATGCAGACTTTCACCCCAACTTGACCTACTTGTCAAGTACGTTACACGGGGCGGCGTTACGTGGCTCGCTGTTACGTAAAGAAGA
>NC_051404.1:5653544-5653816 GCF_015228065.2 Penaeus monodon | reverse complement strand
AATATTTGCTAATCCGTTTGTTTTATGTCTTGAATCGTTTGTTTAGATTTGATATTGTTTTCTAGTATATGTATAGAAGGGGCTTTATTTAATGAATTGTGAATATTATTTTATTATTTTTTGGACTTATTATATCAGATGTTAAATTATTTCCTTAAATGAATTATGGATTTCAGTCATTTTTTTGCCGCAGTTTTTGCAAATTCATACGATTTTTCTTAGAAAGAAAGTTACTAATCCGTTGAGAAATTCGGAAGATATATCTACTGTTG
>NC_051404.1:5652692-5653298 GCF_015228065.2 Penaeus monodon | reverse complement strand
ACAATTTAGACTTTTAAAGATGTTTGGCTATCACGCTCTTATGGTTTTGAAATTCGGCGTGAGAGGAAGGGCGCGATGTGAGCGCATTACCCGCGGGCGTAGGAGGCGTTTCCATCGAGGGAAAGCGCGGGCGTCGGGCGGGCGGAATGAGAGGAGTGAATCTAAATCAAATCTGAATTAATTAGGTGAAGCTAACCCCCCCCCCCCCCCACATGAGGCCCGTTGAAGTCGACTCACGGTGGGTGGGATGGATTGCTACCCTTGTATGAGGGGAATCACTTAGAACCCGTGGTGAGGGATGTGGGAGGAGCTCGTGGGCGCCGGGTGGGCGTGGGTGCGGGGTGGGTGGGATGGGCGTGGGTGCGGGGTGGGTGGGATGGGCGTGGGCGCCGGGTGGGCGTGGGTGTGGGATGGGCATGGGTGCGGGGTGGGTGGGATGGGCGTGGGCGCGGGGTGGGCGCGGGCACTGGGTGGGCGTGGGCGCGGGATGGGCGTGGGCGTGGTATGGGCGTACCGGCGCTGCAGGGAGCGTGGGCGTGCGTGGCAGCCCGGGAGTTGCGAAAGGATCTTAAGGAGCATTAAGGAGCCGAACACACGGGTGGGCAC
>NC_051404.1:5652125-5652374 GCF_015228065.2 Penaeus monodon | reverse complement strand
CTAATAGGCATGCTCCCCCCTCCCCCCCCATTGATGTGCTCCCCCCTCCCCCCCATTGATGTGCTTCTCACCTTCTCCCCTTGACATGCACCTCATCCCCCCCCCCCCATCCTTGACATGCTCCTCACCACCCTTGACATGCTCCTCAACCCCCCTCCCCTGACATGCTCCTCACCCCCTCCTGACATGCTGCCCCCCCTCTTTCCCTGCCTTGGACAAGCTTCCTCCCCCCCTTGACATGCTCCTCAG
>NC_051404.1:5651980-5652101 GCF_015228065.2 Penaeus monodon | reverse complement strand
TTTTCATGCTTATTAAACACGTGCATTAAGCTCGAATCGCGTTGTTTTTCATGCGCCGTCTTTTTCTACGGCTCCTTATATGGGTAAAAGGAAGTGTGTCATAGAGTGAGTGAAATGATGA
>NC_051404.1:5651446-5651866 GCF_015228065.2 Penaeus monodon | reverse complement strand
TATCATATTACAGATGAAGAAGGTGGTTCAGAAAGGAGAAGAATTCTATTAAATATTATGAAGGAACGATATATAAAAGTCTTCTCATCACAATAAATACATTTAGATAAGCGCATCTTAGGCCTGGCTCTGTTCACACGCATCCAGTACGTCACTTGTTTAGCTGCCTTCTGGAACGGACACTTTTGTTATGGTTGCGTATCGCTGAACTTCATTTAATATTTTATCTTTTGATTTTAAAAGAATTCCAGCTTTTTAAAACCACCTCTGATAACCTTTTTTTTTAGAGAGAGAGAGAGAAAATTTCTAGGCCCGATGTTAGATGATGATAAAAAAAATAATTAGATTAAAAATAAAAGAGACGAAAAAAGGTAAATAGGAGATTATAAATAAATCATAAATAGTGACATACTTCTACGT
>NC_051404.1:5651267-5651418 GCF_015228065.2 Penaeus monodon | reverse complement strand
AACAGGTGTGTACAAAGGGCATTGCTTGGGCTGCGAGGCTGGTTTATCTTGCAGGGAATAATCCATTTGCATATTGTGTGCGCACCGAAGCATAAAATATGGCAACATAGCTGCCACGGACACGATTGTGAGCGATAGGAGATAATTAAAC
>NC_051404.1:5650866-5650978 GCF_015228065.2 Penaeus monodon | reverse complement strand
TGCAAACGGTAGGGAATCTTGACAGCACGATGAAGGAAACGCGAAAGATAAGGAGAGAGAAATGGACTAAACTGATGCATGAAAAGGAATCGGACGAACAGGATGTGTCGTC
>NC_051404.1:5649905-5650055 GCF_015228065.2 Penaeus monodon | reverse complement strand
TTGAGTACTGTTCCGGGTTAAATTTTGATGCTAACGGGGGCTGTAAACAAGGCCTAATATGGGCGTGCGGGCGTGAAAAACCTATGTCTCAGAAGCCCTAATGATTCGGCTTGATGGCGGACGAGCCCCTTTTTATCGTGTCGTTTTGCA
>NC_051404.1:5649379-5649550 GCF_015228065.2 Penaeus monodon | reverse complement strand
TCGTAGAATGCCCTCGTGTTTTATTGCAAACCAGATATTTATGTAATCATGTTATTTTCGAGTTATTCTTTTGCTAGAATTGTATCATATCATCCTTTTATTTATGGGAAGAAAGTGTGTGAAGTCACCATTGTATACCCTGTATGTCAAGTATTGCTATTGTTTTTGTGT
>NC_051404.1:5647062-5647239 GCF_015228065.2 Penaeus monodon | reverse complement strand
CTTCCTGTTTCCGGCGTCCGCTTGGGGTTTTGTTGGGGGGGTTAGGGGTAAGGAGAAGGTGGGGGGTGTTAGGTGGGGGGAGGGAGGGAGGGTATCGCGTGCTGTGGGTTTATCATTTAGCTTCTTGTCGTTTAGTTATTTAGTTTTTATTACATTTTTGAAGGGTGTTATTCTTCT
>NC_051404.1:5646795-5646863 GCF_015228065.2 Penaeus monodon | reverse complement strand
GCAACGTTTTGCTTTTCAAAAGTGTACATATTGCAGGGATTTAGTACTAGGTTTACATCTGTACTTAA
>NC_051404.1:5645792-5646164 GCF_015228065.2 Penaeus monodon | reverse complement strand
AGCTGAACTACGTGACCTCGTGGCTCGACGGCAACTTCGTGTACAGCACCAGCGAGGCGCGGCTCAACATGCTGCGCTCCTTCAGCAACGGCACCTTCAGGACGGACCCCGAGGACCCCAGCCTTCCCCCCAGGAACGTCGAGCGGATCCCCATGGAGAACAACCCGACGCCGCACGTGCTCAAGATCCTCAGCCCCGAGAGGATGTTCCGTGAGTGTTTTGATTGTTTGTTTATTTTTATTTTCATTTTTTTTTTTTATTTTTTTTTTTGATGTGGGGGTTGGGGGGTTGATGAGTGTGAGTGTGTTTATTTATTTTTTTTTTTTATTATTATTATTTTTTTTTTTTGGGGGGGGGGTTGGGAGGTGGGGA
>NC_051404.1:5645649-5645739 GCF_015228065.2 Penaeus monodon | reverse complement strand
GTTGGGGATGGGGTGAGGTGGGAGGGGGTAGAGGGAGGGGCTGAGATGGGGAGACCTTCTCCCGATGTTCCCGAGTTTTATTTTTCTGGT
>NC_051404.1:5645459-5645549 GCF_015228065.2 Penaeus monodon | reverse complement strand
TTGAGATGGGGAGACCTTCTCCCGACGCCGCTCGTGCAGAAGATCCTCAGCACCCGAGAGGATGGATGTTCTGTGTCTTTTGGGGGGCTG
>NC_051404.1:5644285-5644535 GCF_015228065.2 Penaeus monodon | reverse complement strand
GCACCCCCCCCCCAATAAAAAAATAAAATAAATAACGCCTAACGAAGGACTTCCTCCCTCCGCGCCCCTCCTCCAGTGCTCGGGGACCAGAGGACCAACCAGAACCCGGCTCTCCTGGCCTTCGGCATCCTGTTCTTCCGCTGGCACAACGAGCAGGCGCGTAGGATCCAGGAGGAGCATCCCGATTGGCAGGACGAGGAGGTGTTCCAGAAGGCGCGAAGGATCGTCGTCGCGCATCTGCAGGTGGGTC
>NC_051404.1:5643740-5643939 GCF_015228065.2 Penaeus monodon | reverse complement strand
GCTAATAAAAGTGCGACGCCTTGGGCTCATGAGATACTGTCAGGGAGATAAAAATGAATAATATTTCGGGTACATTGATAAAGAAGAGAAAGGACTGTAAAAGGATCCGGGCGCCATTAAAGGTAATGACATACACATATCAGGGCGCAACTTTCACGTTCTCTTGAGGAAACGGTGACTCCACCTGCAGCAGCAGCAG
>NC_051404.1:5642883-5643637 GCF_015228065.2 Penaeus monodon | reverse complement strand
ACAGCAGTGCAGTGGTCATAATCTTGGAAATTCGTTTTCTTTTGCTCATTTCGGATTTTGTTCATAGTTTTGCAGTTTTAGATGTAGATAGCGTAGATTTTTTTGAAGATATTATTTTTTGACATGAAATAGAGGCAGGGAAAGAAGGAAAATAGTAAAGAAAAAGAGTATGAATGAGAAAGAAGAGAAAGGTAGAGTGAAAAAGATAATAACGAATGATAGATGACGAGCATCTTCTCTCCCGAGCGAAGAATCACATGTATAGAGTCGTTGCTACAGAGACACTTTCATCTTAGAATTAAAAATAACGACTCTACATCCTCCCTGAGCAACCCGGGCGACGTAGAATTCGTCTTAACGTCCCCTCGCTCGGGTAATCTCAGGACGTCGTTTTTCACCGGCCGCCGCGTGACGTCGGGTCTTGCCTCCGCCAGACGTAACGGGGGCGCTCCGCCTTATTAAACGGTCTGCGCCTCGCGAGCTGAGCGTTCTAGGAGCACGAAAGACATTTTTCGCAGGAGGGAAATTGCGTGTGCGTCAGCTATTATACAATCCACGTCCATTTGGTAGTAGTATTATGTCATTTTTTTTTTTAATTATACGGCAGGCGGGAGTGACGTGACTGCGCGCCGTGGGGTCCCTGGCGGCGCTGCTCGCTTGTCGCTCTTCCGCCGGAAGTAATGTCGCTGCTTCTTCGGGACGGGGGGTTGGGGGGGGGAGTCAGGGGGGAAGTTGGGGATATTTTTAATTAGTG
>NC_051404.1:5641433-5642663 GCF_015228065.2 Penaeus monodon | reverse complement strand
TGAGATTTGATACCATGTAACAGAAAACGGCAAGGGAAAGGGAAGGGGGACTGAATTATAAAATAAGGTCGCTTAGTTTAAAAGACAACAATGGTGTAATTTGAAACTTAGTATGCTGAATATTTATAACGAAGGGGAGATGAGAGGAAATGTTATTCTTACTCTCCTAGTGTGAGAGGGAGAACGTGTTTGGCGTGGAGGCCGGGCGCAAGTCGGCCTTCAGAAGAGCGTCACCCTTTGGTACTGAATCGAGCTTTGGTTTTGAGGAGAGTCAGACCCTTTCAGTCTACCAGATTTAGATAAGAAAAAAAAAAAGTGTCAGCCAAGCCCCCCCTTTTCCCCAGCGGTAGGGTCAATGAAGTGTCAGCTTAGTTCCGTTCCTCGAGCTGAGACTTGACTGACCGCCAAGCTCTCGCAGAGAAACGAATTGCCTTCGATAATGTTACCCGCTTTCTAGCACCGCCTGGCGAGGAGATCTGGGCGTCAGCACAGATGCTGACACTAAGCTCAAAGGCCCAAGAGCTCCGCTGACGCCCCGAAATCGGTGAAATTGATAGCTGACGAGGCCGGCGTGGCTGCTGCTGATAAGAGGCTCATTGTCTAGGAATGGGTGTCAGCTGTGATGGAGGGGGGGGGGGCAGAGATTTATTGTTGCACTGTATGCTAATGGGACGCGTGCATTGGGGGAAGGGGGAGGGGGGTGCATGCGGTGGGGTGGGGGACTTCCTCTCGTCTCTCCGTTTCTTCCTTCTCTTCCAATCTCAGCGCATCAATTTCTTTTTCCTGTCGTCCCTTTCTCCT
The DNA here is from genome assembly GCF_015228065.2 of Penaeus monodon. NCBI lineage: Eukaryota > Metazoa > Arthropoda > Malacostraca > Decapoda > Penaeidae > Penaeus > Penaeus monodon. Next base: position 5,641,862 of record NC_051404.1, on the reverse strand, counting down.
TGTCGCTCCCCCTCGTCCCTCTTTTCTCTCCCCCTTCTTCCCCCCCCCCCTCTCTCATCTTCAATTCTCCTCTCTCTCCCTCCTTCCTCCTTCTTCTCTCTTCTCTCTTCTCAACTCGTCCCCGGTTCGCTCTCCTCTCTCTCGCGTCCTCCTCCCGTCACCGCTACTCTCAGTCTCATCTCTCCCTCCTTCCACGATCGATCTCTCTCCCCGTCTCTCTCTCCCGCCGTCTTCGTTCCTCGCACCTCTCTCTCTCTCGTCGTCTCTTCTCTCTCTTTCTCGCATCTCTTTTTTTCTCTCTCTCTCTCTTGCTTTCTTCTCCATCTGCCCTATCTCGTTCATTTCTTCTCTCTCTGTTTTCCATCTCCCATTCATCTTGCACTCTTTCCTCCCTCTCCCTTCCATCTCTCCCTCTTTTTTTCCTACCAT
>NC_051404.1:5640841-5641140 GCF_015228065.2 Penaeus monodon | reverse complement strand
TCGCATTAGGCCAGCTGGGTTCGCAAGCCGTTCAAACATCGTGCTGCGGTGGAGAATGACGCAACCAACAGCCATGTGGATGCGCTTGTCGTGACGGCGGTGTTTGGGGATTAGGATTCGTGTATTCATACGTTTGCGGATTGGGTGAATGTGCATTGATTAATTTTCACTCGGCGGCTCCCCCACCTTCGCGGTCACTCAAGTCTGTGGAGCTGCGATCCACGATCCACACGCGGGTTTTCTGGCTTTCCTCCACCCGCGTCCTGTTTGTGATCCACTGCATGTAGTACACTTTTCGG
>NC_051404.1:5639489-5639666 GCF_015228065.2 Penaeus monodon | reverse complement strand
ACTTGCATTGCCTCGACAACGCCTGGGTTCGGAGCTGCTCCCCACGCCGCCTTGGGTGCCCGCTGCGTGCGCCCTTTCTCCTCGTTATCGCGATGGGAAGGAAAGAGACCCGTTTTAGAGGCTCCGGAGTCGTATGTTACGGTAATGGCACCCTTGGCATCCTTTGCCTGGGTGCCT
>NC_051404.1:5639336-5639448 GCF_015228065.2 Penaeus monodon | reverse complement strand
AGACGCGGGTATTGTTGGGGATTATAGCGTGACGGGGGGTGGGGGGTGGGGTTGAGAGAATGTGTTTTTTTGGTTCTGTCGCCCCCTCCGTTCTTCAGATCATACCCATATA
>NC_051404.1:5638896-5639069 GCF_015228065.2 Penaeus monodon | reverse complement strand
ACATGCGTGGTCGGGGCGAGAAAGTATGGATCGTCGGCTGTGCAACGTAGCGGAGCATGAAGGACGTCCGTTGCAACACCGTAGGAGTCACGCCGGATCTTTGGGGCTCCTGCGGCAGCCGCGGCAGTCCTCCCTCGCCAGACGTGCGTTGCCGGGCGCTCGGGTGGCCTCTC
>NC_051404.1:5637403-5637663 GCF_015228065.2 Penaeus monodon | reverse complement strand
TTCGCATGTAATACCAGTTTACCATCAAAATCGAAGGCGCTCTTTGAATGAAAACACGTGATGATTGCAGAATGTTTCTGGGAATTAACAACATTTACGGATGTCCGGTTTTCCGTTTCGAAATGATTATTGTATATTTTCGTTATTCTCGTTTTTTTTTTACTTATTAATGGTGATTTTTTTTCAGTCGTTTACATTTTTATGAAAATGAAATATTTCCATTATATTTTGCGAGGGTTTTAAAGGCAGTGACCAAGGAT
>NC_051404.1:5636003-5636804 GCF_015228065.2 Penaeus monodon | reverse complement strand
TGAAAATAATTTGCTTCAGTACTAACTCTCCAGAGATAATTGATGGGGGGGGGGGGTAAGCGGCTTTCATGTCAAGGGGAGTAGGAAAAGGGGCGAGTGGAGCGGTGAAGAGTGGACGGCGGGTGGAGAGTGGAAGCCGGGTGGAAGATGAGGGCGTGGAAGATGGAAGGTCCGGGTGAAGATGAAGGGCGGGTGGAAGAGTGGAAGGGCGGGTGGAAGAGTGGAAGGGCGGGTGGAAGAGTGGAAGGGCGGGTGGAAGAGAGGTTGGAAGAGTAATAAGCAGGTGAGTTTTGGACTGGAATGAGGTGGAAGTGATATGAAGATTGTAAATGGAATTTGGCAGCGATGGGATCTGAATGGCTAAGAAATCTTGGTGGTGCTCTGAATTGTTTGCATGTGTGCTGTATGTGTGATGATGCTGCATCTGATCTTGATGTGTGATATGTTATGTTTTGATGTTGATATATATGTGACTGCTATTTTGTGATCTGTTGTCATGACTGTGACCGATCTTATGACAGAAGGGGTTTGGGAGTCCTGATGGAAGGCGGGGAGGTTGCGTGGGTGGAAGAGCTGCAACTTACGTCATCCAACCTCCACTTGGAGAAGCTCTCCAGAGGCCGAGAAAACTGAATGAAATCGCAAAGGCTCTAATTAGCGGCCTGGGGCTTAATTAGGAGAGACCGAGTTTGACCTTCCGTGACCTCGCTCCTCCTGCCGTCGAGAAGCAGGTCGAGGAGGCGCTCGCTCGTCGTAGAAAGGGGGGGGGGAGGGGAGGAGTTGTATGGTTATTCGTGTTAT
>NC_051404.1:5634944-5635138 GCF_015228065.2 Penaeus monodon | reverse complement strand
CAACCCTTCTCCACTTATCATGTTCCCCGGGGTGCTTGAGGGCGCGCATGAGGCACCATGCCAGGCACTCTATGACCTCGATGACCCCGCACGCACCTTGGGCCGCGGTGGGGGGGAAGAGGAGGAACTGGAAAAACGGACGATAAAGAGGAGGGGAAAATTGAAGTGGATGGGAGAGGAGCAGTGCTATCTGT
>NC_051404.1:5634716-5634824 GCF_015228065.2 Penaeus monodon | reverse complement strand
GGAGAGAAAGGGCGGGTAAAACGGTTGTATTTGCATATTATCCAACACGAAAGGAATGAAAAAGAACGAACAAGATTAATCCTGCTGATATGTCAATTAAGATTTTGC
>NC_051404.1:5633659-5633876 GCF_015228065.2 Penaeus monodon | reverse complement strand
TCCGTCCAGTAAAGCTGGTTGTATTGCCACTTGTTTCCTCTCCTCCCGGAGTATTTCCAGTCGAGGAGGCCGCAATCCTAAAGATACACGGCCGGTCGGAGAGCCTCGAGGAATGTCGCTCCGTGCGGCTGTGATGGCCGCGGTCTTTTTTCCTCGCCCTTTTTAGGTGTATATATTTTTTTATCACATGATATTGTTGTTCTTGTTGTTCCTTCTT
>NC_051404.1:5633162-5633368 GCF_015228065.2 Penaeus monodon | reverse complement strand
ACAGTCTCACATTCTCCCCTTCCTCTCCTTCCGCAGAACATCATCATGTACGAGTTCGTCCCCGCCTTCATCGACGAGGAGATCCCGCCCTACGACCGCTACCGCCCCGACGTCCACCCGGGCATCTCGCACGTCTTCCAGAGCGCCGCCTTCAGGTACGGGGGGGGGGGTCGTCTTGGGGGCGAAGTGGGGCTCTCGGGTTTCTG
>NC_051404.1:5632038-5632152 GCF_015228065.2 Penaeus monodon | reverse complement strand
TTTCAACACAGAAAATAGTGATCCCGGAAAATCGTTTGATTCTAGCAAGGTAAATGAATTCTCTGGATAAATCAGAGCGATATTCACGGACAACAATAAAAATATGTAAAAAGG
>NC_051404.1:5630844-5631740 GCF_015228065.2 Penaeus monodon | reverse complement strand
AAGTAGTCATTAGGTAAGAGTGTGGTGATCAAGATAATGGTGAGTGAGTGGGTAATGAATAAGGGTAAGATCATTGTGAATATGGAGGTGGGGGATGAATGGCTGATGAATACATGGATGGTGAACAGAGAATGTGATAGTGTGGTGAATAAGTGGATGATGGATAGTATGATGAATATGTGGATGGTGAATGATGAACAATAGTGTGGTGAATAAGTGTGTTGTGGATGATGAATGTGTGGCGAATACGATATGTATATGGGCGATGAATGATCAGTGAGATTGTAATTATTAAGTTGGTGATGAGTAAGAATGAGTGATGAATGGATGATGGAGAGGCGTGTGGTGAATAAATGAGTAATGCATAAAAGTGTCGTGAGGAAGTGAGTGTTGAATAAGAGTGTCGTGAATGATAAGATATTGCAGAAAAAATAGTGATGAATGAGATTAATATGGTGGTAATGAAAAAAAAATGATGAAAGTGATAAATAAGAATGGTAAATAAGAGGGTGATGAGTAAGAGAGTGATGAATAAAGGGGTTATGAGCCAAAAGATGAGGAATAAGTGGGTAATGAGTAAAGTGATAAAGTGATGAATTAGTGAATGACGGATGAATGTGCGGTAAAGAAGTTGGTGATGGAGAGATGAAGAATAGATAAGAATGATATATTAGGGGTGAGGAATAAAGTGGTGAATAAGAGGGCAGTGGATAACTCACGTGTTTTTTTTTTTATTGAAAAAAAAAGAAAACGATGAGCTAATGACAAGGCATAATGACCCTGCTTGAGCTTTTGTTAAACGAGCCATGTTGAGAGAGAGAGAGATCACGGGGTACTCAACGAGATCGCTTGCTTGGTCAAACCGTATATATTTTTTTTGTTCAGGGAAGCACCGT
>NC_051404.1:5630437-5630776 GCF_015228065.2 Penaeus monodon | reverse complement strand
AGATGTGTTGCAAGTTTTTCGTCCCAAGAGAAACACTTTCTTCACTTTTATGTTTGTTTGTTTTGCTTTGTTCGCGAGTCAAATGAGAAGTGTGGAAGAATTCTTATTTTCACGGAAAATCTCAAATGTACAGTGTTATGCTAGAATATAAATAGATGTTATATAAATGCAAATATATTGAGTATTACTTTTGATAAACTGTACTTTTTACACCTTTGTCAGATTAACGATAGCGATACCAGCCTAGGCAAAGGCTCCACAAATATCCAGCGTAACCGAACTTTAAGACAGATATCTATATATACACGTCCAGTTGCCTACAGTCTTAATTTATCATCC
>NC_051404.1:5630325-5630408 GCF_015228065.2 Penaeus monodon | reverse complement strand
GTTTCCCACACAATCTAACCCTGTCGTGTTTCAGGTTCTAGACACATTTCCTCGCAGTTTCCTACAGACTTAGTTAATCATCC
>NC_051404.1:5630001-5630167 GCF_015228065.2 Penaeus monodon | reverse complement strand
TCCCACCCAATCCAACCTGTCGTGTTCCAGGTTCGGCCACACGCTGGTTCCCCCGGGGCTGTACCGACGCGACGCCGGAACCCACTGTCCGTTCATCCGATCCCAGACCGGCTACTCCGCCCTCCGTCTCTGCTCCACGTGGTGGGATGCTGACGTAAGTACTGTC
>NC_051404.1:5629698-5629870 GCF_015228065.2 Penaeus monodon | reverse complement strand
GAAATTGGTGTTATTATTATTTTTTCTCACTATTTGTTTTCTTGAGTCTTTAAATAATTTTCCCCCGATTTTTTTCCTGGGATTGTCTGGGGGGGGCGGATGAGGTTATTTTTAATTTTTGCTTAAATTGGGTTGGTGGGATGTTTATGGGAATACTGCACAGGTTTAGCTT
>NC_051404.1:5629487-5629601 GCF_015228065.2 Penaeus monodon | reverse complement strand
TGGTCTGCATCTATATTTTTCTTATCTCTTACCTGTCTATCAGTCTACCTACATATCTGTTTATCTATTTTTTCCTCTTTGTCTCTCTCTCTCTTTACGTGCCAACTTCCTTCC
>NC_051404.1:5629063-5629379 GCF_015228065.2 Penaeus monodon | reverse complement strand
CTAAAAACTCGTCTGGCGAGTTTTTAGATGAAAGTGTAACTGTAGCTATAAAAGTTTTTTTTCTTGGTGTAAAACAGTTTTTTTTTTTTTACTTGTTCTAAAAAAGACAACAATAAACGCAAACAGTAATATTTAAACTTTGGAGTCGGCTGTCTGTAGCGCAGTAATTACTGTCTCCCTGAACAACTAGATCAAATGTAATTAGCTCGGCTAATTAGCCTCAGCAATGGGTAATCTGCCCTGGGGGAAGGGTGGGTATGAAGGTAGGGGGGAGGGGGAGCCGGGTGTGGGTGGGGGAGGGGGTGTTATTAGAACT
>NC_051404.1:5628689-5629014 GCF_015228065.2 Penaeus monodon | reverse complement strand
TTATGGGGGGACGTCAGGGGAAAGAAGGGGCGGACGTTGGATAGGGGGGGGAGGGGTCAGGGGGAGGCGAGTAATGGGGGGGAGTGGGAATAGGAGTATGAGTAGGGAGGTGAAGACGCCGCTGGAAATTTTAATTAGGCGAAAAAGGGGTTTGTGAAGGCAAAGCCGCACCCCAATGAGTTTATAATTGGACGGAAAGTTTGGAAACTTGTTATAACAGCGTGGCGTGCCGTGGCTGATTACCGATGTGACGTCATGGCGGCTGGTCCGGGAGTCTGACGAGTCGCGTGGTTTGGTGATTACGGCTTGTGTCCGGTTCAGGCGA
>NC_051404.1:5628296-5628640 GCF_015228065.2 Penaeus monodon | reverse complement strand
CCTCGTTCGGGTAACGAGGGGGTGTCATGTAGGTCTTAATTTTGTATATAAGACCGAGGGCTTGTGGGTAAATGATCATGGAGGTGTCGTTATATGGTTATGCTAATTTTGATGTTGTGATTACGGTGGTGATGATGTTTGTTTCTGCATAGCTAGCGTGTGTATTAAAGCTGAGCGCGGTATAATCAGGCTGCCCTTTTATGTCGTCAGTGGACGCCCAGAGGTTAGTTAAAAGTAATCATTATGCATTATTTCCGGTGACTGAGTGACGTTTCGTTTTGGTGATGCTTCTGTTATTTTGCCTGGAAGTCGTACAACACTGTAGCGCAGTTAGACAAACACCG
>NC_051404.1:5627785-5628014 GCF_015228065.2 Penaeus monodon | reverse complement strand
ACCATCTCTTTCTCCTACTTCTTTTTCCTTCATTTTTTTTTTTCACCATCTTCTCGCCTCGCTATACGGAGGGTGTGATGGCGAGACGCTCCTCCCCGGCTCTGTTATCATGCGACCCTTGACTCCGACCGCCCCTTCCCACGCTGCACGGGCGGGGGAGGCGCTTGCGAGGGCGCGGGGGCGGCGCCCGAGGAGGAGTGGGGGGGGGAGTGGGGGGGAGAAGATCGGC
>NC_051404.1:5627289-5627405 GCF_015228065.2 Penaeus monodon | reverse complement strand
TTTTTTTTTTTTTGTAAGGGGGAGGGGGGGCTTACCGTTACCCCTTTTTTTTTTTGGGGGGGGGGGGGGCTTACCGTTACCCCATTTAAAGTCCGGATCAGAATTATCGTAGCAAG
>NC_051404.1:5627078-5627267 GCF_015228065.2 Penaeus monodon | reverse complement strand
CGTAATATTGAAGTGGTATCCGCACCCGGGTTCGTGTCTCGGTCCCGCGGTGGCTTGCAGTGACCCCCGAAATTTTACTCCTCGAAAATCGGATCATTAAAGACTGGCGTGATTTGGATTTTTGTTTCCCTTTTTAAAAAATATTGTCTTGATTGTTTTTAACTTGATTTATTTGCTGTTGTGAAAAGT
>NC_051404.1:5626170-5626799 GCF_015228065.2 Penaeus monodon | reverse complement strand
ATCTTTTAAAGGCCAAGGAAGTATTGAGACTCGAATCCTTAGGAACGCTTGGTATCAAGAAGGGCACGAACACCGAAAACTAACAAGGCAGTGACGTCACGTGCGACACGACATCTGATAATGCTTCCGTAGCTGATAAATAAAAACAATTGAAACCCTGCAACTCCCTCTTCCACCCTCCCTCTTCCATCTCCCACCTTCCATCTCCCTCCTTCCATCTCCCTCCTTCCATCTCCCCTTTCCACCCCCCTTCCATCTCCCCCTCCCACCTCCCTTCCATCTCCCCCTTCCACCCCCACCTTCCATCTCCCTCTTGCACCCCCCCTTCCATCTTCCTCTTCCACCCCCCCCCCCTTCCATCTCCCCCTTCCACCCCCCCTTCCATCTTCCTCTTCCACCCCCCCTTCCATCTTCCTCTTCCACCCCCCCCCCCCTTCCATCTCCCCCTTCCACCCCCCCCCCTTCCCTCTCCCTCCCGCCCCTTTCGAAGCGATTTTGCAGAGCGGAGCGAGGGTCGACTCGAGAGGATTCATCATGTATTCTAGGCCAGCAGACGCGAAGAAACTCACTGAAACCCGGCGTGCAAAAACAAGACTTACGTGGATCTCGCTCCGCTTCCTGGGCCGGGC
>NC_051404.1:5625341-5625584 GCF_015228065.2 Penaeus monodon | reverse complement strand
ACGAAAGAGTAAAGAAAATACTACCATACCGCATTTGCTCAAAATCACACAGAAATTGCAGACATGCCACAAAAAACGGAAGCACAGTACCACGTGAAAAAAAAAAAAACTGCCACAATAGAAAAGAAACACAAATTCGCTCTTTTGTGTGTTTCTATTCTTCTTGTGGCGGAGTTTCATCACAAGAAGCATTGTGTTGGAAGGAACACGAGAATTCGGCACTTCGGAGGCCGGATCGAGGAA
>NC_051404.1:5625023-5625098 GCF_015228065.2 Penaeus monodon | reverse complement strand
TGCAATAATGGCGTTTGGGTGACCGACTACCGTGTATGGGGCAATAGGAAGGGGTCACTGGAGCGGAAGATGGGG
>NC_051404.1:5624823-5624969 GCF_015228065.2 Penaeus monodon | reverse complement strand
CGCTGCAAACAATGGCTAATCAAGTGGTTGTGACAGCCTGTGGCGGTTTAGTTGTGGACGGTATCGAGATATGCCTAAGTTGTCTCGGCGGTTGAATCACCGTCACCTCGCCACCGTCACCACTATCAGTTAATGTCTGTCGACTA
>NC_051404.1:5624421-5624489 GCF_015228065.2 Penaeus monodon | reverse complement strand
GGTTCAATTGCCTTTTTTCTCTCTCGATATTTCCTCAACCCTACGTTTTTTATGCAAATTCCAAACCC
>NC_051404.1:5624187-5624376 GCF_015228065.2 Penaeus monodon | reverse complement strand
GTATATACTGCATAAAAACTCTCCTCTCACTTGCTCTTCGTTAGACCTTCACGCAGCCTAGTTAGCTTGCAGACCTGCGTGTCGATGATGCACGTGTTGCAAAAGGCACTAATTGGCGAGCAGCCCGGCCTAACGACGGGCCCAAGATGCGTAACGAGAAGCTGCGCCCACGCTGCGCCCTGATTGCAA
>NC_051404.1:5623738-5623814 GCF_015228065.2 Penaeus monodon | reverse complement strand
AGGGGGAGGGAGTGACTTCGATGCCCCGGTAGATAGTTATCAGAGGCGCACCTTCGCGGAGTCTCGTTTATCGTTC
>NC_051404.1:5622847-5623496 GCF_015228065.2 Penaeus monodon | reverse complement strand
GTTTATTTTCCGAGGAAAGTCGGACTTGCAACATTTGTGCAGCATTCCCTCCTTGCCCGTGACAGCATGAGCGATGTCGTGAGCGGCGCGCATCCGGCCGCCGCGCCGAGGAGCCGGGTTTTTGCTTCCTTCTGGGTTCTTGTTTTCCCTTCTTCGTCTTGTTTCCCTTTTCTCTTCTTCGTCTTGTTTTCTCTTCTTCGTCTTGTTTTCTCTTTTTTGTCTTGGTTTCTCTTCTTCGTCTTATTTTTCTTCTTCGTCATATTTTCCTTCTTTGTCTTATTTTCCTTCTTCGTCTTATTTTCCTCCGTCGTTTTATTTTCCTTCTTCATCTTATTTCTTCTTTGTCATATTTCCTTCTTCGTCTTATTTTCCTTCGTCTTATTTTCCTTTTCGGTTTTGTTTTCCCTTTTAGTCTTATTTTCCCTACTTTGTCTTGTTTCCTTCTTAGTTCTAATTTTTCTTTGTTTCTTGTCTTTTCTTATTTCCTTTTTCGTATTTTTAGTTTCCTTTTCTTCGTCTCATTTTCCTTTGCGTTGTTCTCTTGTTTCTCTTTCTTGTCCTGTTTCCTTTATTTCTATAATTATTCACGCTAACTCCTTCATTTATCGTTTAATTACCTGTGTGTATTAGTATTTATTGTATGATACTA
>NC_051404.1:5622335-5622801 GCF_015228065.2 Penaeus monodon | reverse complement strand
CCATTCTTCGGCTGCTCTGGATTATTCGTGACTCTCTCATTCCTCGTAATCATTCATTTTTCATTGTTCTCAACCCTTCTTTATCAGTTATTCCTTGCTCTCATTGATTATTCCACTCTTATCTATTATTCCTCTCTCGTCGATTATCCCTCCCCCCCCTCCCCCCCTTTGTCTTCCCGATGATGAAACACTCTCATCAGGTTTTCCTTTTCTCCTCATTTTCGTTAATTATTCCTCTCTCATCAGTTACTCCTGTTCTCATCAGTTATTCCTATTCTCAACAATTATCCCTCGCCCTCTCATCAGTTATTCCTATTCTCTTCAATTATCCTTCACCCTCTCATCGGACATTCCCTCGCGCCCTGCCCGTCCCTCCGCCTCCCTGATGATGAAACGCCGCGGCCTCGACCGCAGACTTCTCGCGAAGTGAAATTCGAGCGGCAACCTTTTCCCGCGCCCGAGGTCA
>NC_051404.1:5622081-5622270 GCF_015228065.2 Penaeus monodon | reverse complement strand
ACTCTGCCGACCGACGATTGAAGCGCCGAGTAACTTGACTGCGGTCGGGCTTGGGTGTCGGGTTGAAGAGCGAGTGAGTTGGGTCGGGAGAATTTGCGTGATTCGTTTAAGGAAGCGGGAGAGGAACTGAAAAGAAAAGAGTAACGATGGGCTGAATTATACCCCCAGGTACCCGAATACCTGGGGGTA
>NC_051404.1:5621781-5622017 GCF_015228065.2 Penaeus monodon | reverse complement strand
GAGTAATATTTTGTATAGAGTAACCGAGTAGCCCAGAAACAGAGTTACCGAGTACTAAGTTTCCAAAGCATCCGAGCACCGGAGGAGCGACGATATTCCGCGAGGGCAAATTCAACGGGCGTGCGTGCGCCCCCCCCCCCCTGGCGTAGCGTCCGGCGACAGGAAACGGGGGGGAGGAGGGGAGGGGGTCGCTCGTCGTGGCGTCTGGGGAAGCTCGCCGCTGGTGTGATCGCCTC
>NC_051404.1:5620958-5621141 GCF_015228065.2 Penaeus monodon | reverse complement strand
CTCCCCCCCCAGTTATCTATTTTCTATCTATCGTCCCACTCGCTATAAACTCTGGAAACCAACTACACAACTAAATGAACACAGCACATAGTCATGAGAAACCCACAAGACTGGAAATTATAAATAAATTTTGCATTTTTTTTCTTTTTTCTAGTTTATATAGATCTTTAAATAGGTTACGTC
>NC_051404.1:5620666-5620816 GCF_015228065.2 Penaeus monodon | reverse complement strand
CGCCGCGCCTTGAAGGTCCCGACGTAGGTTTTCAAATGAACGGTCATACAAGGTCGGCGTGGGAACGGCCGGAGAGCGGACATTGTGACGTGTACGCGGCTGGTGCGCAAATACGAAGGCACGACCGGCGACTTAGGCTTAGGCTTCATT
>NC_051404.1:5620270-5620552 GCF_015228065.2 Penaeus monodon | reverse complement strand
GCAATACTATTAAAAAATCACTCAAAAACATGAGTTGATGAAAACGATACAATGATTTAGTATTTCAAGCAGATCGTAGTTGACTGATAACAACTGCGCCGCCTGCAAGTGAAAGCGAATCTAGCGCCTCTTGCTAATTATCAGCGGACTCCAAGACTGGCAAAAAAATCGATGTTCTTTTTTATATTACCACTTCTCGTCGACCGTGTTTTGAGTGTAAACACTCGTGTTTATTTATAGGCCTTGTGCCTGTTTGTCAGCTTCAAATACAGCGGGCAGTGC
>NC_051404.1:5619961-5620073 GCF_015228065.2 Penaeus monodon | reverse complement strand
CTCGTGTCTGGACGACCTTCGGCAGTGACTCGGCTTCAGCGATTTTCCTTCCTCGCGCTCCGCCTCCAGCCTTCGCACAGCCTTCGCGAGGGCAAAGGCTTCTCGGGCGCTA
>NC_051404.1:5618921-5619854 GCF_015228065.2 Penaeus monodon | reverse complement strand
TAGTAGTAGCAGCAGGAGGTGCAGTTGTAAGTTCTCACTGTTGGTCGGATTGGTATTGGTTGGCTGGTTTGGCAAGGGCGTGCGCGGGCATTGTTTCTTCCTGCCTTGCCACGTTGATATCTGAGCTGGGGCCGCGTATTTGTATTCCATTTATTTATTCATATTTGTATTTCTGCTTCAAGTGACAGCAACATTACCTGTGATCTTCGGATGGTGATTTCTTATGGATATTTTTTTTAGATATTCTTTCTGAGTCACAAAGTCACATTTCTCTAACTGTGACTCTCGCTTGAGCTATTTAAAAAAAAAGATCTTTCAGCAAGAGAAGAGAGCTCCTATTGCGTCACTCATACGGACCGTTGGGATAAGAATTCGTACCGTACGTGCGTACCGTTAGGATAAAAGCAATTCGCATCGCACACGCGAATCGAGATAAACAGCTCCTGCCGTTTCGCTTGCAACCCGTTGAGCTTGGCTGCACCTTTACACACTCTCTTTGTATATATAGCCCTTTTAACTCGCCGGTTTGTATGGTTGCCGCGCTCGGGACGCCCTGGATATCGTTTTATTTTCGATACTCAACCAGCTAATGGTAAGTCGTTCGGGCGCTGGTTTTGGGCTACTCTCTCGAACCCTGTTACGTCCTATTTTATTTGCACAGAGTCCTTGCGACACTCGAGTCTGTGGGGCGACCCCGTTCGCGCCTTGGAAGTAAACAGTAACGGGGTTTCCTTCGTCCGGAGTCAGGGATGGTGAATGTAAACAAGGAATGTAAACAAGGTGATCCGTGAGCCAGACGATTTCTTGAAGGCTTGTGCTCCTGCGTTGAAGTTACTGCGAGTGATTGCGTTAGTTGCCCCCGGGCGGCCAGCGCAGCGAGCGATGCGTCGCTGTGTTTTTGTGTCAAGGAGATTAACTTGTTTTTAGGAAATT
>NC_051404.1:5618373-5618773 GCF_015228065.2 Penaeus monodon | reverse complement strand
CTGAAGCAAAGCGAATCGCAGACACAAATAGGGGTAAAGCGTCCTTCTCTTGATCGCGCCTTCTGCTCCGAGGCGTCGAGGGGCAGCAGGAGCAGGAGGCGTCACGTCACGTCACGCCTCTCCCTCCGGAGCTCCAGAAGTGACTAAAAAGTGACTCCGACCACGACGGTGCAAGTCACTGCTCCGAAGGCCGGCCGTCGCGGTGCGCTCCTGCACTCCAGGTGTACGGTCGAGTGTTCGCAAGAAACGTTCACTAAAGGCTGTCGGAAAAGGCAGTCGCCGAAGGTATTAAACTAAAGGCAACACCTGAAGATGTTCGCCAAGGATGTTCACTCCAGCTGTGTTCTCCAAAGATGATCATTTCAGGTGTTCACAATAGATGATCAGTGCAGGTGTTCAA
>NC_051404.1:5617642-5618351 GCF_015228065.2 Penaeus monodon | reverse complement strand
ACGTTGTTAGTGGCACGAGTTTTTTGGTATTAGTTTACCATGGAATTTGTGGGGCATCTGGTGAGGCATCATTTTTTAAAAAAGATATTAATTATTATCATTAGCTGGAGGAGAGAGTGGATCCGGCCAGATGTTCTCTTCGTATTATACTTGTAACCAGATTAGTTTGTACTGTAGATACAAAAAAGTAAGCGTGTATTTAGAAAGACTTCGCTGTTCATCCGTCCAAACGTTAGTCTTGTATCGCAAAAAAGAAAATAAGAAAAAAAAGGAAAGATGTCTAAGTTATACAACGCGATCACAAAATAAGCATGCAAATAAGACGGTCGTGTGAGTAACAAACAACATAACAAACAACACCTGAACTTAATGAACTCATTTGAACGCCAGCATCAGGGTGGTATGGGGGAGGGGTGAGGGAGGGGGTGAGGGGGGATGAGAAAAAGGTATGGGGCGGGGATGAGGGGGGGAGGAGGGAGTTAGGGGGGGATTAATTAAGTAGTACGGAGGCAAGGGGGAGGGAGGGGGATGAGGAGGAGGAGGGGGCGTAGTAGTTAGTACTGTAAGCTGAAAGAGAGAGGCCGCTAAGCCGCCCCGAATTCAGAGACGTCACTTAGGGAGCACTTAAGTAACCGTTCCCATTTCTTCTTTCTTGTGTAAGGTCTCGCAACAGGTGGCAGCAGCAGCCTTGGGCGCGCCTCCCTCTCGC
>NC_051404.1:5617174-5617583 GCF_015228065.2 Penaeus monodon | reverse complement strand
TGCATTGCGTTGCTTTTCTTTGGGTGTTTCCCCCCCTCCCCCCTCCCCTCGTCTCTCTCCCTCCTCCCCTCTTTCCGTCTTCGTTCTCTTTCTTTTCCTCCTCTTCACTTTTCCTCCTCCTCTTCACTTTCCCTCCCTCTCTTCGGTTACTCCTCTCTCTTTCTGCTCTTCCTTTCGCTATTTCCCCTTTCTCTTCTTCCCTCTTCCGTCCTCTTTCGGTCCTCCTCTTACCTCTCATCTTCTCTTTCACCCTTCCTCTCCCCCCATCTATCTACCCCTTCTCCCTTCCCCTTCTCCCTTCCCTCTCCTTTCTCCTCCTCCCTTCCCCTCTCCCTCTCTCCTTTTCCCCTCTCTATCCTTTCCCCTCCCACTCCCCCCTTTCCTTCCCCTTCCTCTTTCCTTCCTCTCT
>NC_051404.1:5615227-5615321 GCF_015228065.2 Penaeus monodon | reverse complement strand
CCGGCCGATTTCTCCTCTCGGCGCTCGCTGTTCAACCATAATCAACGTTGCTCATCAAGTTCACCCAATGTTAACGAACATATTTTAGGTCACG
>NC_051404.1:5614355-5614631 GCF_015228065.2 Penaeus monodon | reverse complement strand
TCTTGTTATTTTTACGTACACTTGCAGTCAAAAGTCTTTTTTTTTTTACCTTTGAAGCGTTGATAACATATCTCTTCAAACATGAAGACGTTATATTTTTTGTTTATTCACTTTATCATCCGTTGTGAATACTCTCGTTGTTCAGGAATGAATGTGCGCCTTGGATTCCGCAAAGCGCAGACAGTCATTTGTTTCACAGACCACCGATAGTCATTTGTTTCGCTGGTCTGTGACGTCTCCAGCTGGGGTCCCGGATGTAGCAGGTTGGGACGATAG
>NC_051404.1:5613612-5613859 GCF_015228065.2 Penaeus monodon | reverse complement strand
TGGAAAAGAATAAGACACAAAGAGAAAAAAAAAACAATATTCCTGGTAATGGGATCGACTTTGTTCTTTTATGGCGCCGAAAAGTAAGGAGGCGGATTCGGCACATGAGACGAACAGGGGAAGATGGCAGGGGAAGGAACGACGCAGAGAGGAGACGCGGAAGCAGGGCGCGGCGGCGGCGCCAAGGACGAACCTTCGCGCGCACGCGCAGGACGGCCGTGGGTGCCAGGGTTGGTGGCACACTCTC
>NC_051404.1:5613443-5613579 GCF_015228065.2 Penaeus monodon | reverse complement strand
ACCCATGCTTATGATCACGCTTTTGCCCGTGTCTGTATTTTATTTTCGCTCGCTGGAACGCAGGCCCACCCTCTCTCACTCGTGCTCGTACCCACACTCATAATTTTCGCTCCTATTCATTCTCCGCTCTGTAGTT
>NC_051404.1:5612129-5613343 GCF_015228065.2 Penaeus monodon | reverse complement strand
ATATTCGGATACAAAAGTAGGCATCGTACTTTTAACGTAAACGAAAGGCCAAACGTTAATTTCAGTCATATCCGTTTTACGTTTTCGTGTTTGTTGGCATCTGACGAAAACGGGAAATTAAGATGAGGGATAGAAGCAAGAGGTGAAAGAAGAAGGAAACAGCGTGTGAGCAAAATGAAAAGAGAATTGGCAAGCAGAGAAAAGTATAAATGATCCGGAGTATAGGGATTTATAGTATTTGCGACAATTGTGGATTTTGTTATTAGTACTAATAGCGGCTAAATCCACACGTTACGAGGAGGGTTTATCTCAGCGGTTGATGAAGCGATGTGATTCCGCGTTTTCTAGACGTATAAACCACGCCCATCATTACCTCTGGTGCGTGATAGCGGTCTGTATTAATCGAATTAACGTCAGTCACTGGTGGTTTAAGCGCGCGACGCCAGGGGTAATGGCGGTGATTTGGTCGATCACGCTGTGCTGTAACGCTGTTGTTAGTGCGGATCCTAACGGCTGTCACGGTCGTTATCGCCGTCTCATATGGCTTGTTACACCTTCAGCGCCATAGGTTGGTTCTTGGTGAAAGTGTGGGTCCGGGAAGAAAGGCGAGATATTCCGGTTAGAGGCTGCGTTTTTGGGGTCGATTTTGTTAATGACTTTATCATATTAAGGTCGTATGGAGGTCGTCCTCGCCGCCGTCTTCCCGCATGGCTTGTGACGACTCCACCGGCATGGCGAAGACACTGGTGAATCCGGTGGTCGAAAAAATCGGGCGCCGGATTCGGGCTGCAGCTTTCTGCCGACCCGACGGATAACGATGGAGTAAAGAGAGCGGGAAGCATAGGCATCGCGCGGCGCCGGTGGCCAGGGCGTCCGCTATTTCCTGTGGCTGGAGGGAGGGAGGCGAGGGGAGTCCCCGGCTACTCCTGCGGGTGGTGGGCGAGCAACGACCTGAGGCGGCCCTGGGGAAGTCCTTCGCCCTTCTCCCATCGTCATTGCGCCCACCCTCGGGCTCTCCTGAACCCTTTCAGCCCTCCCTTGTCACTCTCTTTTCGGAACATCATTGTCTCCCTTCGGTAGGGCTCTGTGTCCCTCGCCCGCCGCTGGGGCAGCTGTGTGGACGCGCGGCTTCGTTGGGAGATACGCGAATCCTGTCACGCATTTGTCTGGACGGAAACACACGGGCTGTAAAGGAGACACACCCTCGCACGTAT
>NC_051404.1:5611598-5612001 GCF_015228065.2 Penaeus monodon | reverse complement strand
ACAACCCACACAACTCACATAACCCACACAACCCACACACACACAAACCCCCCCCACACAACCCCCCCCCCACACAATCCCCCCCCACACAACCCCCCCCCCACACAATCCCCCCCACACACAACCCCCCCCCCACACACACACAAACCCCTACACACAAAAGCCACACGCAAACCTGCGCAATATTCTTATTCCCGCGCGTGCACAGCCTATGCGTCCCGACGCCTAAGCCAAATAAACCCTGGCTCCCCCTCGGGGCTTCGTGACGTCGATCATTAGTTGCTCAGGTGATTCTTAAGTGTCGTATTGTTTGCCTCTCGACGTTTGTTTGCATTGTCTGTGTGCGGATTGAAGAACGAGCGCCAGATATTGCATCCGTGACTCGGAGAGCGGCGCTAATGCA
>NC_051404.1:5611054-5611189 GCF_015228065.2 Penaeus monodon | reverse complement strand
CCTACGTGATCAAAGTCACCCCTGTGAACATATGTCACCGAGATCCTTAAACTAAAAATAGCTCAAGGATTCATTTACGGAGGCAGAAGGGTCTCCCGCAGGACAATATTTGAGCACTGTTGCCGTGCACGAGAT
>NC_051404.1:5610115-5610359 GCF_015228065.2 Penaeus monodon | reverse complement strand
GAGAGAGGCCTGTTCTTTCCCTCAGCAGCGCCAGTGCAAGGCTTAATAAAGCTCCTTGACGAATCGATCTCGCCCTCTATGTCACGGGGCTCAAGGAGAGCTCGCGCCGGGACGAAATGCGCCCGTCACCCCTTCTAATGGGGCTGGGGAGGGCTGGGGAGGGCTGGGGGAGGGCTGCGGGGGGGAGTCACCCCGGGGTTTCGCTCTGTTTTCGAAGGGTTTGGTCGTCTGTCGTCTTTTTGGG
>NC_051404.1:5609388-5609530 GCF_015228065.2 Penaeus monodon | reverse complement strand
CTTTAGCAGCGCAAACAAGTTTTCTGAAGAGTTACGGTCATCAGTTCTCTCTCAAGGTTAGAGGACGAACATATTTTCCTCCTTTTGCACCAAACGGCTGATGGTCGTCGCTCTGCAGGTGTTCAGTGCTAACCGTTGCGTG
>NC_051404.1:5608889-5609068 GCF_015228065.2 Penaeus monodon | reverse complement strand
TATCGAGGGTGTTTCCCGTCTTGACGATTTTCCTCGTTGCGTGAAGGTCTTTTTGCGTCATTGTTAAGGCGTCAGATGAATCCAGCGAGGGAGGTTTTCCTAGAGTTGTTGCCCACGGTTTTCGAGGACTCTCCCTCAGGCCGAAAGGAAGGCCTCGTGGGTGTAGGCCGTGAATGTGC
>NC_051404.1:5608422-5608639 GCF_015228065.2 Penaeus monodon | reverse complement strand
ATAAACCAGTTACTCACAATCAATACAACTTTTAGTATTGATAATAGCATTGTTCTGAACTTCCTTGTATTTATTTTCAATATATCGTCTTTGCCGTTTTTATTTCTCAATCCTGCCTTGGAAACCCCTTCTGACCTTCCTCAGGGTGAAGCACCTGATCTCGCAAAAGAAACCGTTTCAGGACAGAGAGTAAGGACAGGAACTGATCGAGCTAGCG
>NC_051404.1:5607777-5607843 GCF_015228065.2 Penaeus monodon | reverse complement strand
AAGGGAAAGGGAGGCTAATTTAGATATAGCGATGTACACACACACACGTAAAGAAAGTCATAACCT
>NC_051404.1:5607117-5607753 GCF_015228065.2 Penaeus monodon | reverse complement strand
AGAGGCCACCTTGCTAAGCGCGTTACACGGGTGATCAGGCGCCCATTGTGGAAGCGCCGACTCTCCGCTGCTGGGGTGAGGAGGGCGCGGAAGGCAAAGCGACATCCGTCCCTCGCTCTCGCAGACACGCACAGAGAGGAAATAATAAGAAAGTTTGGACGGAAATGGGGTGAAAGCTCTGATTAAAAAAAAGAAGAAAATGGTATTCAGACGTCAGAGATCATGTATTAGCCTCACGACGGCTCGGTTGCACTAGCAATTGGGAAAATTGCAGCGCTTGTCTGGGATTTTACAAGTGAAATCATTACGGCGACGCGCGCTTTCCCACGCGAGGAGCCCGACCCTGCCTGACGAAGCGGTAGGATTTATGAGATCGTTATGACTTGTTGTAAGGTGGAATAAACCCGTAATGACACCTCCCGCAATTAAGATAATCCGGCCGATTGCGTTGTTGATCTCCGCGAAGTGCACGAATCACGCAGTCGGCGAGGAATACCTTGTTCGGGTGAGGGAGGGGGAAGGGAGTGACATGATGAACCGTTTGTTTATGTTCTATATTAAAGCGCGGCTGACTGACGGCGCCTGGGAATCCGGTGGACAGGCCATCAGTCTCTGGGGTTGATTTGCGTCTGCTGG
>NC_051404.1:5606619-5606999 GCF_015228065.2 Penaeus monodon | reverse complement strand
AATAAAAGTAGTAGACATCATTAGCCCCTGTGCTTCATAAATGCGTTGTTTGGTAGAAAGGCCGTCGTGGTTTATTTGCGTTGACTGATGATCGGGCTGGGCTGCATTGCGCATGCGCGGAGTGGTCGCCGCGGTCTCGTTTCGGCGCAAAAATGTTTTTGTGTTTTCCTCCTCCGAGTCATTGTTACTGTCATTTTTTTTTTTTTCTGGGAGTTGATTGCTCTAAACTCTTACAGATGTGGACGTCGGCGGGCCGGCCCCCAGACAGAAGTGTAATTTCTTAACCTGTATTTTCAGGTTAGACTTTCAAACCTCAAGTGAAGCTAATTATGATCATTATGCCCAGCCGATCCGAGAAGGAAGTTTCTCTGAATGGTTCA
>NC_051404.1:5605092-5605403 GCF_015228065.2 Penaeus monodon | reverse complement strand
CCGTTGAGAAAAGTTGCCATTGTGTTCAGTGAGCAAATTCCGCGCGCGCGTAAATCAGCTGCGTGAGGGTGGATTGACGCGGCGCCCCACCTCCGGGCGTGTTTCGGCCACAGAAGCCACTGCTGAGGTGTAAATGCCTGGAAATTTCGCCTTTTTTTCTCGAAGTTAAGTGTGGATTCAAATTCTCGGTGAAATAATGTGGGTGAAATTTATGGGCTTGTGCGAAATGGTGTATGAAATTTTCGTTTTTTTATTTTTTCTTGGGATTTATTTCTGTTTATTTCCTCACGTTTTTTTTATGTTCCTTTGTT
>NC_051404.1:5604679-5605069 GCF_015228065.2 Penaeus monodon | reverse complement strand
TGACTTTCTTGCTTATAAAAAAATACTTTATCAAGACTTATCCACCTGCGTACTGTAAGAATGTCACTTCTCCGGTCATCTGTTCTCATTTCAACTGTCATTTCCGTCGTTTTTGCGTCTTTTCTTTGGCGAAAATGGGTGTATTTTCCAGTGTGTTGGAAGTGTAGTACATTTGCGGTGACTTCCTCTGGCTACACTTATTTCTCATTCGTTTGTCTGTTCCTGTCCATCATTCTTCTTATTTTTTTCTTTCGCTTCTCGTCCGTTCTTCCATTTTCGTTCCCCAGCTGAGTAGAACGGAGTGGAATGGGATGACTTTTTTCCCCCCTCTTCGTGGAAAGTTTTTTTAAGGTCTCGTGGATTTTTGAGATTTGGAAAGCCCGGTGTTGT
>NC_051404.1:5604261-5604404 GCF_015228065.2 Penaeus monodon | reverse complement strand
TATTAACGTTATCTTCAGAAGCCGATTATATTTATGTTTCCCCTTTCGAATCCCGGACGCGTGTGTGGGATCCTCCTCACGAGTGCATGATTCAGGTAGATTTTTCCTTTTTCCTTTTTATTCGGTTTCGTCATCTTGCTGAG
>NC_051404.1:5603746-5604201 GCF_015228065.2 Penaeus monodon | reverse complement strand
CGTACCTAGTTTTTTTTTAATCTATTTATTTTATTCCCGTTTTATTCTCACCTTCGTCATCTCTATCTTCGCCGGCTTCGGTTTTTCTCAATTTCTATTATGACTTTTCCCTTGTTTCTTTCTCTTCTGCTCCTACTCTTCTTTCTTCCCTTGTTTCCTTTACTCTTCCTTCTCTCGTTTACTCTCTTCTCTCTCTCTCTCTCCCGAATTTCCACGAATAGATGTCAGCAGCGGAGGCACAGGACGGCCGGGGTTGTAAAATGAGGTTGTTTGTCCAGCTTTTGAGGTGTCCAAATCATTTTGCCGTCAGTCACGAGTTGTCTCGGTCGAGTTTATATTTTTATGGCTGATATTATCATCATTTGTTATTTAGTATCGTTGTATTACTGGTTGGAGTTCGTGATGCGTATACGTAAAGTGTGGAATCAAAAAGTTTTAATTGATATATTACACGT
>NC_051404.1:5603245-5603499 GCF_015228065.2 Penaeus monodon | reverse complement strand
TGTGTGGTGCAGTAAGTCGTTGTGAAAAGTCGATAAGCTATGGTATCCCTGCCATATATTTTTCGCATGTATTAGAAAAAAGACATGAAAAAAAAACACGCGTAATCAAAAACCCGGAAGGCATATTTACCTCTCCTTGAGCTATAACTGTTCCTATCAAAGTCATTAAGGCAAAACCGCAGTCGATTCCACAGGAAATGAGACAGTTCGGACACCAAACCCAGCCTCGTTTTCCTCGTAATTATCGGAAACTA
>NC_051404.1:5602778-5603178 GCF_015228065.2 Penaeus monodon | reverse complement strand
CCTCATTGACCGTAATATCCCGTATCGGAAACTCACACATTGGAAAACACATATTCAGAAAGGAAATATTCACACAAGCGTTTTGATAAAACCATCGACAGACACCCTTGTTTTTTTTTTCGCTTCTCCATAACCCTGATCTTTCAACCCCATACCCAAGACCATTTTGAATTGCGAGGAATAATATATTTTGAGACTTCTTGCGCTCTCCATTCTTAGTAAACAAGACATATGACACTTGAGCGATGTAGTGTGAGTGACAGCTCATGATAGTCGGATGGTTTAAGTAACATGTACCGGAAGTGGCGTCCAGGAGACCAAGTAGGCCAGAATTTCACCCGGAATTAAGAGGCAGGAAGAAGCGGCTCCCGCGTGTAGGTGCATTTGTGGGAAGGTGTGA
>NC_051404.1:5601184-5602740 GCF_015228065.2 Penaeus monodon | reverse complement strand
AACCCCCCAGCCTCCCTAAAACCCCCAACCTATTTATTATATTCTCCCCCTCTTCCATCTTATTTATCCCTCTCTCTCTCTCCCCTATTCTCTACAGGGCCCTCTCTCGCGCCACCCTACTTACATGTTTTTTTTTGGGGGGATTAGTTTTTTTTTTTTTTTGCAACCGCAGTTTCTTGTTTTAGTTATTTTTTGTGAGGTTTTATAGTTTTAAATTACAGTGTTTGTTGAGTGCCGAGGAATTTCCTTTCATTGTTTTCTTTTTAAAAACTTTTTTTTAAGTAAGACGAGCATATTTTGCTACATTTTTTTTTACAGCGCGTATGTAAAGAAATCGAGGAAATAGATCACAAGAAACCAGATTCATGAGTTATTACAAATAAGGAAAAAAAATATTGATAACGAAAACAGCAGTTGATAATGAAATAGATTTTTCTTTTATTTTGTGAACTGTACTATAACTTTTTATTTTTTTTATCTCTCTTCTTTCTTTGGTTTCCAGTAGTTTCTCTTTTTTCCATTCGTTTCCTCGCATTTCATCATTCTATGTCCCAATTTTTTAAAAGGAATTTTGAGGAAGTGAAGGAAAGATGATGGAAGTGGGAAGAGGAGGAATAAATTGAAGAGGCGAGGGAATAAGAAGTGGGAAGAAAGAATGGGATAGGGAGGGAAGGAGAAGGAGAAGGAAGGAGGAATGGGGAAGGAGAAGGAGGGAGGAAAGGAGAAGGAGGGAGGAAAGGAGAAGGAAGGAGGAATGGGGAAGGAGAAGGAGGGAGGAAAGGAAGGAGGGAGGAAAGGAGAAGGAAGGAGGAATGGGGAAGGAGAAGGAGGGAGGAAAGGAGAAGGAGGGAGGAAAGGAGAAGGAAGGAGGAATGGGGAAGGAGAAGACAGGGATAAGGGTGGGGGGAAAGGAAGGAGCAGAAGGGATGGATGGAAAGGGAGAAGGAAGGATATGGAAGGGAGAGGGCGCGAAGAAGGGAGGAAAGGGAAGGAAGGAGAGGGTGAAGGCAAAGAAGAGAGAAGGGGAGGAGTAAGGAAATGAGAAATAATGACGGAGGAAGAAAGGGGGAAGAGAATGATGAGAAGAGGAGGGGAATAAGAGAGAGGGAAGGGAAGGAAGAAGCGGTAGATCGATTTGAAAAGCTTCCCCGCCGCCCTCATTGCACGTCGGGGCGGCAGGGCCAGCAGCGGCAGACTTTTACCCGGACAACGTAGCTTTTCCGACCGCAGAATAGATGAACCGCGGTCAGGCAGGTTTTCTTTTCATTTTCACGTGTTTGTTACCATCACCATGCTCGGCATTGGAGGCGCAGCAGCCACGCGAGGCGACTATGACATCGAGTCTACAGCCGTGGCAATGCCCCACCAGGAGAAGCGTCGGCCCATTGCACACAAATCCGCACGCATTGCCCTCTCCTTTCCCCTTCCCTTGTTCCTCACTCTCGAGGCCAAGCTGAAGACTCCTTTGCCCGCGGCGCCGGGGCTCCTCGAGGCTGCGAAGTGGCGGACCGGCGGTTACGAGTACACTGAGGACAAGGTATTCTGCACGTACGCCA
>NC_051404.1:5600534-5600745 GCF_015228065.2 Penaeus monodon | reverse complement strand
TGTTTACCCTCTGTCTACGCTTAATCTACGTCATGTCTACAACGGACACCGCATCCATAGTCAGTCTACACGTCGGCGGTCTGGGGTGGGTTTCCCTTACGTGGCTCGGGTCTTTTATGGCCTCGGCTGGTCTTTTGGATTCAGAAGAGAGAGAGAACAGAAGGAAATGGGAGTTTATGATAGGGACATACCGTAAATAAGGTGCAGTAAG
>NC_051404.1:5599515-5599697 GCF_015228065.2 Penaeus monodon | reverse complement strand
CCGTGGCGCACCTTGAGAAGCCAGCGATCATGGCGACCACGAAGCTCGGATTATTTTCCTAAAGTGATCATGGCCTCCCCTCCCCCCCTCACTCCCCCTCGCCTGTCGTTGCTGTCAATAATGATTAGCAAAAACAGTACAAAGAACAAGGAAAAGTCTTGCATTGGATTTGACGCCTTATG
>NC_051404.1:5599358-5599482 GCF_015228065.2 Penaeus monodon | reverse complement strand
AAATACGTTCTTAGTCTTAGGACATCTCTCGCCTGTCGCGTTGCTCTGATAAAACGAAGGTAAATATTCTGTTCGCTTTAGGAGGAGAAGACGTTTCTCATTATAGTTGTTATTATCGTTATTG
>NC_051404.1:5598891-5599172 GCF_015228065.2 Penaeus monodon | reverse complement strand
TGTGAGGAAAAGGAAGATGATGTGGATGCTGATGATTCCAGAAAAGGGAAAATCCCGTGTTCGGAAGTATGCAAAAAGACCTTCGTTCCGCTGCTCTCCGTTCGCCCAAGTGTTGATGTTAAGGACCCTTGAAAGGACAAGGTTTTTTGTCGTGCAATGCAATCCTTCCCTCGGTCGGTCGCGCGAAGGGTTGTTCCGGACGGGGTGGGGAATGGGGGGGGGGTTAGTTTTTTTTTTTTTTTTGGTTGATAAGTTTTTCATTTTCTTCATTTAGGTTGATT
>NC_051404.1:5598674-5598834 GCF_015228065.2 Penaeus monodon | reverse complement strand
CACACTGTATATATATTTTTTTCTTCTTTATCATCCGTTTCTATTATTTTCTTCATATTTCTGTTTTGTTTATTATTTTTTCGACTCCAAGGAGACGGACGGCTAAGGAAAAATAAAACAAAAATACAAGAAATTTGTTGAACAATTATGAATGAAAAAA
>NC_051404.1:5598276-5598597 GCF_015228065.2 Penaeus monodon | reverse complement strand
ACAAAGTGTCGGGACTTCGTATTGCGGATCATTTTACTCTGTGAAAACGAGAGCATCTGCCTCGCTATTTTGAAATGCAAGCGAGGTAATGACAGAAGAGGAAGGGATTTCATGATGGAGTTTGCATGCAATTTGCACGATCTGCTTTCGGCTGTATTATGGGAAAAGAGAAGAAAAAAAAAAAACGCTTGCATGATCCATTGGTCAATCAATGAAGCACATGTTGAGGAGTGGAGGTTGGTGTACTCAGCGCATGATATTTTGCATGCATGAAATTGTGGCTTAGTCATATTTTCTGTACAAGGAATTGACTGAGAACAG
>NC_051404.1:5597763-5598206 GCF_015228065.2 Penaeus monodon | reverse complement strand
ATGTGGTTCGTTCCGTTCCTCTGCATGGTATTCTGGGCTGATACGTTCCCTTTCTATGATACAGCAATACGTTCTTGGTGTATGATATTCAACCTTAGAACGTCACCATGCGCTCACCATGCATGAGATCTTGTTACGTTCCTAGGCACGTCCTGTGTGCATGATATTCTGTCTTATCACGTTCTGTATGCATGACGTTCTGACTCTGCACGTTCCTTGGGCCAGACACGTTCGTATGAACACTAACATGTTTCACCAATACATTTTTAACATATTATGGCGTGCAAGGGCGATGTTGCAAATGTTGCATGGAAGGATAAAGTCTTTGGCGATGAGGCTTTACTTATGAGTTAATTGCTAAGTTGCGTTTGGCTTAGAAAGAAAGAAGCATCTTTTTTTATTTTTTTTCCTCCGCGTCCTCAGCCGTCCGCCCCCCCCCCCCC
>NC_051404.1:5597417-5597565 GCF_015228065.2 Penaeus monodon | reverse complement strand
AACCGCCAGCCAGGGAATAAAATAGCTTTAATATAATCCTTTTTCTTCCCCGTTTTATTTCGAGATGAATACTCCGCCTGCATTTGCCGGCGCAGGTGTTTTTGTGGCAAGAAGGCGTGGCTGAGGAGGGACCCTCGTGGGCGGAACA
>NC_051404.1:5596966-5597036 GCF_015228065.2 Penaeus monodon | reverse complement strand
TATTCCGGAATAAAAAAAAAAATCGCCAGTCATCCTGAGTCTTATACACCGCGTGAATAAGCCGACACGA
>NC_051404.1:5596869-5596946 GCF_015228065.2 Penaeus monodon | reverse complement strand
AGGGCGGTAAAGATGGCGGGCAATTAATGTATGTGGCGTCCATAAACACGCACACGCTTGTTATGCTTCTTAATGTT
>NC_051404.1:5596577-5596770 GCF_015228065.2 Penaeus monodon | reverse complement strand
TAAATTGCTATAGGGATTTTATTTACTCCTGCGGCCTTTTAACTTTTCTCTTTCAAGCGAGAGATGATTGCATATCTTTTGTTTCGAAGTCGTTTTCCGACCGACAGCGAGGAAAAAGAACACGCGATCTTTTAAAGGGTTCTCAAAGAGTGCCGTCGGGAGCTTGTGTTAAGTAACTATAAAGGTTTTACCG
>NC_051404.1:5595969-5596111 GCF_015228065.2 Penaeus monodon | reverse complement strand
TCCGACGCGTTCGTGTTTCGTGGCCTTGTAGATGATGAATATCGAGGCAGCTATAGAGGGCGTGGTTCGGGCGGGCGTGCTCTCTCGTGTCGATTCGTATGGGCGCGTTTTAACGGGCGGCGTGTAAGGGCTGTAAGCGTGC
>NC_051404.1:5595304-5595482 GCF_015228065.2 Penaeus monodon | reverse complement strand
CGTAGACGCTAGACGGATTTATCACGAGGGGGGGGGGGAGGAAGTGAACGAGGGGAGATAAAGGGGAAGGATGAAAGCGAAGAGTAAGAAAGGAGGGAAGAGGTAAAGGAAGGGAGATGGTGTCCTGTGTGTACGTAACATTGTATGTCTGTTTGGAGGGTAAGAATGGAAAGGAGGT
>NC_051404.1:5595074-5595237 GCF_015228065.2 Penaeus monodon | reverse complement strand
CTTTTGATATGTTAACGTATTTTTTTCTTCACTGTATTATTTCGATGGTCGGCTGCACATCTGTGTAGCACTTTTTTGCCTGTATTCTTCCGTAACAGTGAAGTCACTGGGAAAAGCAATTTTTTGTACTTTTAATACCCTTGTCAACCTTCCTTGTCTTTCT
>NC_051404.1:5594539-5594867 GCF_015228065.2 Penaeus monodon | reverse complement strand
CCCCCGCCCCCCTCCCCGCAGGACGTGATGGCCAACAGCACGGTGGAGCAGCTCCTGCGCGGCCTGGCCTCGCAGCTGGCCGAGAAGGAGGACCACGTGCTCTGCTCCGACGTCCGCAACAAGCTCTTCGGGCCGCTCGAGTTCTCCAGGAGGGACCTGGGTACGAGGGGAGCTGGGGCGTCCCTGGGGTGGGGCTCCCCCGGAAGGGCGCTTTCCTCGAGGAGCTGGGGGGTGGGGGTGGGGGGGAGGTCTCGGCGAGGGAGGAGGGGCCTTCCTCGCAGGAGCTAAGCTGGGACCTCCGTCGGGGGGATAGGGTTTATTCTGGGGG
>NC_051404.1:5594138-5594232 GCF_015228065.2 Penaeus monodon | reverse complement strand
ATGGCGAAGGCCGCCCTTTTTATTGATGTGCTATATAAGGGTGAAACGCCGCCCTAACATGAAGAATATCCGCCTTTATCCCGAGCGTCACTGA
>NC_051404.1:5593836-5594091 GCF_015228065.2 Penaeus monodon | reverse complement strand
AGGAGCGCTGAACATCATGCGCGGCCGCGACAACGGACTCCCCGACTACAACACGGTGCGCAAGTGCTTCCACCTGGACGTGGTCGAGCGCTGGGAGGACATCAACCCCGACCTCTATGCCGACCACCCCGACCTCCTCGAGAGCCTCCGCACGCTCTACAAGGGCGACCTCATGAACGTCGATCTGTGAGTGTCGGCGAGGAGGACCTTCTTTGTGGGGGGAGGGGGGGGAGGGGGTTCAGAGTCGGTTGTGGG
>NC_051404.1:5592884-5593208 GCF_015228065.2 Penaeus monodon | reverse complement strand
AAGACACGAGCGATTTCATAGAACACATGTATCCACAGGTGCCAAATACTTACGTTTTATTTTCCTTTACGTCTGAATGATAATGATAAACCTACTATTTAAGGAATTAATATATATATTTCTGGTCTATAACCCAAATGGCTCTGCGCGGCGACGTACGTGACTTGTGGCACGCCGGCTGCAGTGCCTCGCCCTCTCCTCCCGCTGCCTCTGCTTTCCACTTCTTCTCTTTGGTTTATTTTTCGCGTTATCTCTTCAAATTCCCTTTCCCGTTATCTTTTCTTGCTTCCCGTTCTTTCTTCTTTCGGACGTATTCTCTCTTGG
>NC_051404.1:5592615-5592784 GCF_015228065.2 Penaeus monodon | reverse complement strand
GAACATTCCACCTCCTAATAAACCAGAAATTCCAGCATTTTTTTTTTTTCACTTCTCATTTTCTTTCTTTCTTTCCTTTTGTCTCATTTTTTTCTATTTTTTCTCCTATTTTTCTTCTTTTTTTGAGCGGGTGGGATGAGATTTCACCTGAGATTTCACCTCTTTTTTT
>NC_051404.1:5592177-5592323 GCF_015228065.2 Penaeus monodon | reverse complement strand
TCGTGAGGAACATCCAGGAAGGGTGATATGGAGTGAAAACAGACCCGAAAAAATGGCAAAGATGAAAGTTATTGAGTAAATTATTAAGATGGAATTCAACTAATATTTTTTTTTCGGCAGCAGCGTTTTTTCTTTTTTCTTTTTTC
>NC_051404.1:5591812-5591942 GCF_015228065.2 Penaeus monodon | reverse complement strand
GTTTGATGGATTGGCACTCCTCTCCCCTTGCTTGACCTCCTTTTGCATCCCGGGCAGCCGCCACAGCCGACAGGAGCCGACAGGCATGTGACAGAGGCTCTGAAGCCGAGAGCACGTGGCTGCACGTTGC
>NC_051404.1:5590943-5591378 GCF_015228065.2 Penaeus monodon | reverse complement strand
GGGGAAACAGGATGAAGTAAACAAAAAAGACAAGAATTTTCAAGCCAGAAAAAAATTCCCAGCTACCTTTACACAAAACCGCTTGAATCCTCTCGTTCTGCCCACCTAAGGGGTCGTCTTTATAGTGAAAACTGGTTGGATTTTTTCTTCCACAAAAAGCAGTAGCGACTTGCAGCCCACCCCACCCAACCCCACCCCACCCACTAACCCACCGTCCCATCAACCCACCGGCCCACCGTCTCATCAACCCACCAACCCACCGTCTCATCAACCCACCGACCCCATCGACTGACCATACCCAAGTGAAACTGCTAAACCATATTAGCTGTGGACACTTTCAGGGCCTTGCGCTTGAACCCTGGCCAAGTGCACCGAACTAACTTCTCTTTCGTGTATCGAACGCTTATCAATTACAGCTGTATAATGATGAAACAA
>NC_051404.1:5590474-5590801 GCF_015228065.2 Penaeus monodon | reverse complement strand
ATGTAACAATAAAAAAAAGGTAGAGTTGACCGAACAAACTAATTATGGACCGGTAAACTGGATATATGGACTGGTACAGCGTGACCTGCCATAGCCGATGATCGTAAAGAGATAATGTGGTCGTTAAAAATCTGCTCTGGATATCCACTGCACTTTCATTCCTCGTCCCTGTCAATTTGCGGTCGTTTCGTCAACTCTGACGATTTTACCGTGGTCGTAACTACTTCACGAAATGAACGCGAATGTTAGCATTATCATTATCATTGTTGATGCTATTGCGTCTTTCCGTTTCTTTTATTTTTGTTATCATTAGTCGTAGTAGTAACG
>NC_051404.1:5589995-5590320 GCF_015228065.2 Penaeus monodon | reverse complement strand
ATCGATGTTTGGAAGTCGTCTCACTACTCCGCTTAATGGCCAGTTATGTATTCTAAGGACCGCTTAGATAGAAAGGGCAATTGCTAGAACCGTTAAAATTAGGGATCTGGGAAAAAAAAAGTTGTGGATTTTGCTTAATGTGGATTTGTTCGGATGAAAAGGAGTCAGAAATTGATCAAAGACCATTTTTACTTTGGCAATGACGTGAGGAGTGGCTCTGCTAAGGAGGACCCCACTCTCTATACTCTCCATCTCCCCTTTTCTTCTTCCTTTTTCTTATTTCCTCTCCTTCCTCCCTCCTTCTCTCTTCCTTCTTATCTCTCAA
>NC_051404.1:5589358-5589463 GCF_015228065.2 Penaeus monodon | reverse complement strand
GTCGCTCGTCCCAACTACTACTAGTAAGCATCAAGGCTGTTTTCGCGTCGTGCTGCTTGTTACCTGGCAACCTCTTTTACTCGGATGTTACTAGTACGGGCTTCC
>NC_051404.1:5588781-5589049 GCF_015228065.2 Penaeus monodon | reverse complement strand
CCTCAACCTCACTCTGCGAGACGTGACTGTTAATGATGCTTAATATTTACTTACAAACAGAGCAACAGACGCCAAACAGTTTACCTTCCAGAGCGAACCTGAGCCTGACTGCAGCTCAAATAGTGCTTCATGACTGTGACGGCTTGTGATTGGTTGTTGTGTGACGTAACGTTATGACGTCATTAGGTTCACTGTTTACAAGGATGCGTCGAGGTTGCTAACTTGCAGGGGCCAGTCATGCAATTGCCTAGCTTGGAGGGGAAATGAG
>NC_051404.1:5588603-5588687 GCF_015228065.2 Penaeus monodon | reverse complement strand
CGAACACAACCACTCATGTGTATAAAATCTCTATGGGCTAACCAGAATGTAAACATTGCATGACGTTTTGCAACGCATCTGCAG
>NC_051404.1:5588434-5588521 GCF_015228065.2 Penaeus monodon | reverse complement strand
CGAAACACTTCGCTTACGTCACTGAGTTCCGGCCAAGACAGGAGTATCCGGGAAAAAGTGAAAGTTGACACTCATGTTGAAGCGAAT
>NC_051404.1:5588227-5588311 GCF_015228065.2 Penaeus monodon | reverse complement strand
AGGCGGATGAGATGACATTAGGCCTATGTGACGCACGAAGCAGAACCGACTCCGCCATTAACTGCACGCGGTCTGGAAGCCGAA
>NC_051404.1:5585386-5587618 GCF_015228065.2 Penaeus monodon | reverse complement strand
CAGATTTTGTAGTGTACCGTATTTGTATTCGTAAGTTTCATGTAGATGTTCCATTGATTATAATACAGTGTGTATTATTTTTGTCCGTGTTCATGACAGTAACATCAGAAACATGTCACAAGGTCTTCGCTAACACCCATACTCTTGTTCGTATGATCCTCCTTCGCCCAGGCACGTGTGCCTTATACACTCACACTCGCTTGCTTATCCACTCACTCACGCATACTGACACTCGCCCTTCCCTCACCCGTCGCTCCCTCTAATCTCCCGTCCTCCACTCTCTCGTTCTATTGCCTCTTCCCTGCATTCTCATTCCCTCACTCTATCTCTTTATTCCATCATGCTTCTCCTTCTCTCTCCGTCTCACTTGTCCGTCTCTCTCCTCCATCCCACTCGTCCGTCTCACCTCACCTTCCTCCCTCAGGGCTCCGAAGTGACGTACATCTACTCGTGCATCCTCCTGGCCGCCGTGCCGCTCATCTGCGCCGGCGCCGGCTACGCGACCGTCAAGTTCCAGAACTCCCGCAGGAGGCACTTCCGCACGCTGCAAGAGGAGAACAACAACGGGCGCAGCGTCGACAAGATGATGGTCAAGGAGTGGCTGCACCAGGTAAGGCTGGGGTCGTGGGAGACCAGGGAAAGGGAAGGGCCAGAGCTGTTTACAAAGTTGTTAAATGGTTAGGAGCAGAGTCAGAAGTACGACTCGTTTGTGTTCTTTTCTACCAAATGGTGATCGTATTTGGAGGAGCAATGGCGGTAGCAGGTAGGCGAGTCAGAGAGAAAGAAAACGTGGCGAAGGACGGACTCCGTTAACTTCCCCTTGGCTTCTTGCAGAACCACAAGCGCATCGTGAAGGTGAAGTTCGGTCCGAACCAGGAGATCTGCACCGTGAACCGCAAGGGCGAGAAGCTGCGGCGCGTGAACGTGGCTCACGTGGACACGCTGGTGGTGGAGATCACGCAGGACCAGCGGCGGAAGCCCATGGTGCTGCTGCGGCCGCCGCTCGACCACGACCTCGTCCTGGAGTTCGACACGGAGGCGGCGCGCAACAAGTTCCTGAACAAGCTCGAGCAGTTCCTGATTAGCCTGAAGAAGGGCCTGGACAGGGTGCAGACCAACAAGGAGCAGATGCTGGCCAACGCCGAGACGAAGGAGCGCCGCACGAAGCGCCTCGAGCACTTCTTCCGTGAGGCCTACGAGCTCACCTTCGGTCTCAAGCCCGGCGAGAAGCGCAAGCTCGAGGACGCCGCCAGCGACGTCGTGATGGTGATGCGGACGTCGCTGTCCAAGAAGGAGTTCGCCGGCGCGCTCGGCATGAAGCCCGACGACATCTTCGTGCGCCGCATGTTCAACATCGTCGACAAGGATGGCGACGGACGCATCTCCTTCCAGGAGTTCCTGGACACCGTCGTGCTCTTCAGCAAGGGCTCGACCGACGACAAGCTGCGCATCATCTTCGACATGTGTGACAACGACCGAAACGGCGTCATCGACAAGACCGAGCTCTCCGAGATGCTCCGCTCGCTGGTGGAGATCGCCAAGACGAACACGGTCAGCGACGAGGAGGTAAGGCGCGGAGCTCTAGTTCGGGAGAGAGGGGGATGTGCCGGGACTGGTACCGGGACGGGTAGGGGAAGGGGCGATGGCACCAGAACCGGAAGGAGAAGGGGTGGGATAACAGAATTGAAACCGAGAGAGGCAGAGCAAGGGGTACCGGGACCGGTACCGGGAAGTAAAGTGGCAGGGGTTCCAGAAATGGGACCGTAGGGGGAGAGGGAAGGGCACCGGCATTAGAACTGGGAAAGAAAAGGCAGGGACACTGGGGCTGGGACTGGAACTAGGAAAGAGGAGGGAGGGGGTTAACTACGAAGAAGGGAAAGGCATGAGGAGCCCCCTTGGTCAAAGACGTCCACAGCGCTGCTGCTCCATTTCCACAGCATGCCATTGCCCCATCACCAATGCCTTCAGCCCTCTCCACCTGGCGAGACCGGCCTTAGCCAACCTCTGCTTCTCCCGCCGCAGGTCGAGGAGCTGATCAACGGCATGTTCAGCTCGTCGGGCATCAACCACAAGGAATCGCTCACCTACGACGACTTCAAGCTGATGATGCGCGAGTACAAGGGAGACTTCATCGCCATCGGCCTCGACTGCAAGGGCGCCAAGCAGAACTTCCTCGACACGTCCACCAACGTTGCCAGGTAGGGCGGGTTAAAAAGGGTGTCGTGAAACGTG
>NC_051404.1:5585163-5585293 GCF_015228065.2 Penaeus monodon | reverse complement strand
GGATCATCCTCTAAATACTCTTTTTCACGCTTCTTTGGGGATGTGTTCTCGCGCGGGAGCAGGTGTGGTTCGTAAGCATTTCCGGGAGCCATGTTATCGTCGAGGTCACTCTTTGGTCGCCATGGAACGT
>NC_051404.1:5583893-5584176 GCF_015228065.2 Penaeus monodon | reverse complement strand
GACGGCACAGCTAGGTAGGCTTTGGGCTGAGCGGCCTGTGTAAGGTGGCCATCATCTCCAGTATAATATGATCACTGTATCACCTTTACTAAGATCACTGTATAATATAATCACTGTATAATATGATCACTGTATCACCTTTAACCCTCTGTCGTAATAATACTGAAGATGATTTCCATACCGGCGCATCATACAGAGCTTTTGGGTCGAGGCGCTAAACTATTTTTTTTTTTGTGTGTGTGGTTAGTCTGAGATCTACGGGGAATTCAGTCATATTATATAG
>NC_051404.1:5583117-5583781 GCF_015228065.2 Penaeus monodon | reverse complement strand
TTGTTTTTAAAGCTTTAAGCAGGAGAATCTCGTGGGTCTTGAACCTGTCACCTCGTCATCCGATGACCTCTTTTCGCGACCAGTTAATGACTATCGCTCACCGCTTGTCCTATCCTGCATTAACCTAAGGTCACTTTTTCTCTTCTCTCATTCCTGTCCTTTCTCCTCTAACCCATTTTTGGAAATAACCCCCTCCCCCTTTGTTAACCCCCAAAATGATACCATTAGATCCCTTGCTAAACCCCATAACCCATAACCCATAGCTTAGGTGGCATAAAACATTTTAATGAGGCATGTCCGAGCTTGTGTTTTTTTTTTTAATTCTTTTTTCTTAACGCTAACGAAACTAACCTGTGCTGACTTAACCCTGCTTGTGACCTCAACAACCAACGGCGCTGACACTAACCCTTCTGCTGCTGACAACCGCTCGTGCTGACTACTCCCGATGCTGACATAACCCCCTGGTGTGCGTGCTGATACCTCGGTCCTCCTGCTCCGTTCTCGCCGCAGCAAGAGGTACAGGCACGGTACACCCATGGTATATACACGGTACAGGCGAGGGCGGCGAGGCTCGTGCACCTCCGCCCGAACTGATTGCATGGCTGTTTCTGGGTGTTCTGTGTACTTCTCGACTTTTGTAGTTCATTCACTGTCTCCACGAGTG
>NC_051404.1:5582974-5583068 GCF_015228065.2 Penaeus monodon | reverse complement strand
TATCAGGAATGACGATGTATAACGTAGATATGTTTTGATAGATCGTAGCATAGGTAACACGAGCATGCTATCCAGTGAGGCAAAATCGTTACTA
>NC_051404.1:5582338-5582519 GCF_015228065.2 Penaeus monodon | reverse complement strand
ATACCGATATAAAAACTCGTGATCTCGATAAGAAATAATACTAATGCTGAAAATAAATAACTAGAAATGTGTACTCAAGAA
The DNA here is from genome assembly GCF_015228065.2 of Penaeus monodon. Classification (NCBI taxonomy): domain Eukaryota; kingdom Metazoa; phylum Arthropoda; class Malacostraca; order Decapoda; family Penaeidae; genus Penaeus; species Penaeus monodon. The sequence continues at coordinate 5,582,438 of NC_051404.1, read as the reverse complement.
TTATAGTAATAAAGTTTATAAACTCATAGAATATGCGTATCAGCATTGAAGTATTTTCGCAGACTTGGAACTCTTGACCATACGTACCAACTAATACCAA
>NC_051404.1:5581917-5582132 GCF_015228065.2 Penaeus monodon | reverse complement strand
CTTCCCTCTTTCTCTCACAGGATGGCCAGCTTCCACATCTCCGAGGTCATGAACAGGAACCAACACTGGATGATGAAGAAGTACAACTCCCTGGCCACGTTCCTGGAAGAGAACAGGCAGAACGTTTTCTACCTTTTCGTTTTCTACGTGATCACCATTGCTCTTTTCTGCGAGCGGTTTATACGTAAGTTTTTTGAGAACGGTGGTTTTCGTTT
>NC_051404.1:5581553-5581696 GCF_015228065.2 Penaeus monodon | reverse complement strand
TCATTCGCTTTAATTTGTGTTTTAGTTAAGTGATTGATTTGATTTAAATCCGGTTATGGCCATATTTACGATTTTTATATTTATTCAATTTTGTTGTTCCCCTTCAGTGAGTTTATTCGCCTTCATATTTTCATTTCATCTTT
>NC_051404.1:5578283-5581408 GCF_015228065.2 Penaeus monodon | reverse complement strand
CACTCATTCCTCCCCACTTTGCAGACTACTCCTTCATGGCGGAGCACACTGACCTGCGACACATCATGGGCGTGGGCATTGCCATCACGAGGGGCGCCGCCGCCTCCCTGTCCTTCTGCTACTCCCTGCTTCTGCTCACCATGTCCAGGAACCTCATCACCAAGCTCAAGGACTTCAGTTTCCAGCAGTACATTCCCCTCGACTCGCACATCCAGGTGAGGAGGACGCTTTCGAGGGGCGTCCGTTGCTTCTGGTGGCGTTGCTGTGTGGGATATATGTTTTTTTCTTTCTTTCTTTTCTTTTTCGTTTTTTTCTTTTCTTTTTCTAGTCTTTGGCTTTGTCTTTTTTTCTTTCTTTCTCTTTTTGTCTTTTTCTTTCTTTCTTTCTCTTTTTGTTTCTTGGTTTGCTTGTCGTCTGTTCTGAAGTCAGAGTAGCTTTGCCCTTTGATCTTTTTGAACTTTTGTATTTGTTATCAAAGTGCATTACATAGTTCTATATGGTGCCTTTTTTTGTCATATTTTGTATTCTTCTTGAAAATGGGATGGATGTCTTGATTTAAAATTCGTGTAATTTTTAAAGATTTTATTTACAGATTTTATTATAACCTAGACATTTACCCTGATAAACATTGTGATATTTGCCGCTATGTTGTCGATTCTGCCAAGACTGGTGATTTTACGTGTAAATCCATTTTCTCTCCATCCGTAAACAGTTCCACAAGATCGTTGCGTGCACGGCGCTGTTCTTCAGTATTCTTCACAGCTGCGGCCACTTGGTCAACTTCTACCACGTGTCGACGCAGCCGGTGGAGAACCTCAGGTGTCTGACGCAGGAAATCTCCTTCGCCTCCGACCAAAAGCCGACCGTGGGCTACTGGCTCTTCCAGACCATCACAGGTGGGTGCTCGGGGCGGCGCTGTTGCTGTGTGGTGGCAGCGGCTTGGGAGGTGGATTCGCGTCTGTGATGTTGGACTAAATGTGTTGCAAGTTTCTAAAGTTAAAGAGGGCAAATTATGAGTTTGCAAACTATAGGTTTCACAAAAATCACCTCTACTCTTTTTTCACAGACAATAATGATATTAAAAGGAGTCCAAAATATAACATGTAACTATCCCTAACAGGTCTGACCGGCGTGGCGCTGTTTATTATCATGTGCATCATCTTCATTTTCGCGCACCCGATCATACGAAGGAAGGCGTACAAGTTCTTCTGGGCTGCACATCAGCTGTACATCCTGCTATATATCCTCAGTCTGCTGCACGGACTGGCTCGTCTCACGGGAGCGCCCAGGTTTGTATCGCCTCCGTTTTGGTTCTCTTTTTAAACTGTTACTTACTTTGTTATTACTGTTTGTGGATCTGGATTTTGCTGTTATAGTTTTACGTCCTCTGGTCCTGCCCCTGATCCAATTTTGTTGTACATTCAGATTCAGGAAATGATATGCATCACCCAGTCATTATTTTTAGGTTCTAGTTAAAATAATGTCTTTATTTTTACTTTGTAATTAATGATAATGTTACAATTGTTTCCTTGTGTTCTAAAAAATATTCTTTTATGATGATTTATATATACACATCTATTTATTTAGGTTCTGGATCTTCTTCGTTGGCCCGGGCATCATTTACACGCTGGACAAGATCATCAGCCTTCGCACACGTTATATGGAATTGGATATCATTGAGACGGAATTGCTGCCCTCGGATGTGGTCAAGGTCAAGTTCTACAGGTGAGATTGGCGTCTTTGGTGGGACGCTGTTGCTCTTGGGTCGCGCATAAGAGGGGGCTCTGGAGCATGAGTCTTGGTCTTTTTCGTCTTCAGGTCAATTTCTAGTCAAAATCTGGAATAGAAAATTGCCTTATTAGTCAATCTGAAGGATAGAGGACCCTTTTAGTCAGAGTGAAGGACAGAAAAGTGCCGTGCAGTCAGTCATGTCCAGTCCTTCTTTTCTTTCTGTTTCTTTTTAGCATTGAGAAAATAGATTTTACCTTTTGAGTATGCATATATTCGAGTATATAGTCATGAGTAAATTTATACCATTACATAATTATGAGTACAAAGTTACATGGTACATATCTACAAGTACACGCTTCTGGGCACACATTTACTTCGATCTCGCTCTCCAGGCCTCCCAACTTCAAGTACCTGAGCGGCCAGTGGGTTCGCCTCAACTGCACCGCTTTCAGGCAGTCAGAATACCATTCGTTCACCCTCACCTCAGCGCCCCACGAGAACTTCCTGTCGTGCCACATCAAAGCCCAAGGACCGTGGACGTGGAAGCTGAGGAAGTTCTTCGACCCGCATAATTATGTTCACGATGAGGAGAACCCGCCCAAGGTAAGTTGATGGCGGTGAAGGAGAGGAGAAACAGAGTCAGGTTCTTCGGGAGAAGCTAATTCTTTTTAATGTGTGAAGTCCTCGCATTATCACATAGGCTAGAGACAAAAAAATTAACACTTTAAGGGTTTAGTTATGAGGTCTCAAGGCACATAAAGGTTATTGAATAACTCGAATGAAAAAAAAAAACTTTTCTTCAATTGCGAATGGCAGATATTGATAATGTCTGAAGAATACGAATTCCGAACGTGAGATCTTCACTTCATGCAACCCTCGGTTTGATAAAACACCGTCACATCGTCTATTAACTCCTTCCTTCCCTTTTCGTAGCCCAGGGACCTCCTAACTGAGTCCTTACTCGCCTCGCCCACAGATCCGTCTGGAAGGCCCCTTCGGCGGCGGCAACCAGGACTGGTACAAGTTCGAGGTCGCGGTGATGGTCGGTGGAGGCATCGGCGTCACGCCCTACGCCTCCATCCTCAACGATCTCGTCTTCGGAACGTCGACCAACCGCTACTCGGGGGTTTCGTGTAAGAAGGTTGGTAGAAATATTGATATGAATCTACTTTTAATCAAACGGTGTAGGATTGTTGTGTGTGGGACTGACATTTTGTGATTTTGTTTTTTGTTTGAGGTAAGCTTCGTTGATTTGGTGTTTTCCTCGTTTCTTTTTCGTGTTTCAAAATCATCCATCTAGTCTTACATATGAATATTAAAATATATATATTGTATACAGCATTCCACATCATGAACTGTTAAAAATCAGTGGATTTTCTTCATTTATGAGAAGG
>NC_051404.1:5576413-5578247 GCF_015228065.2 Penaeus monodon | reverse complement strand
GCTATAAGCTACATAAGCAAATAACTAGTTTTAGACGTGTAGAAGGATTTCAAAATCTACAAAAGTAGATAATAATATATACATTTTACGTTGCACAATCCCAGTGTAGAAATGCATATAATCTATTTCAGTTCCTTAAAGTTTCCAATATCGCTATTATTACTTATATGAAAAGAAATTTAGGCAACTGACCAAATAATGAAGCTAAGAAAGGGCTTTGCGTATATCATTATTCTTTAAAGGACACGAGAAAATCAAACAGATTATTGTCACGAGCATTGACAAACCGGTGTGGTAAAAGATGATTCTTTTTATTACAGGTCTATTTCCTATGGATCTGCCCGACGCACCGCCAGTTTGAATGGTTCATTGACGTGCTGCGTGATGTCGAGCGCAAAGATGTCACCAACGTCTTAGAAATGCACATCTTCATTACGCAGTTCTTCCACAAGTTTGATTTGAGAACGACTATGCTGGTGAGTATTTATGGCGATCGTTATTCCGGATGGATGCATGTTATTTGTGTGGCAATGTATTGAGTTTTGTATTGTGTGTCAGTTTTTTCAAATAGGCAATGTTCTCTAATTTGTACTTGGATATATGACTAGTTATTTTTAGAAGCAATAATAATCGATATTCGCAGCAATGGAGAGAGAAAAAAGTTATGCCAAAGAAAGCCAAGGCATTTTTAGATTTATGGAATGTGCGTTGATAATGAGAAGTTTGAGTGAAGGGTATGTGATTAAAGATGCAAAAATAACATTCTTGTGTAAAAGCATAGTCAGTAACGTTAAGATAGCAAAAAACACACATAGGATTATCATATGAAATATCAATCGGTAAAAATGTGTTACTTTTGCAGATCCCGTGAAATGAATCCATCGTTTTTATTATATTTGGACTCCTGTAATTTGGTATTGGTCTAAGCTGTGTCTTCTTTTCAGTATATTTGCGAGAACCACTTCCAGCGGCTGAGCAAACGTAGCATGTTCACTGGACTGAAAGCCATCAATCACTTCGGCCGGCCTGATATGACGTCCTTCCTGAAATTCGTGCAAAAGACGCATAACTACGTAAGTTTGCTTCCGGGCAGCCAGATCTGTTCGTTCGGTTACTGTGGCTTTGTTGCTATTTATCAGTTGCTCAGATCGTTTCAGTTTCATGTATCAAAGGGTGTCGGTGTGTATGAGAGCAGGGGATTATATAATTAATGGTTTAATCTTATTTTGTATTCTGTTACTCATGTCAGATTTCCAACCCTTTTCGTATATAGGAATTCATGTCTCAGATATTGTTTCTATCTAATAGTTCTGACACTCTCACATTTCCTTATGTTTTTTGGTGATATCAGGTCCTTTTCAGAAGGTCTTTGATTGTTTTATAAAAGTAATTTCAGGTCACAGATTTAACTTTCTAGACAGAATACCCGGTCAGATATTTAGCCTTTTGAATATACCTTCGGGTCTCTAACATTCTTCTCATGCAATGCCTTCAGGTTTCTAAAATCGGCGTGTTCAGCTGCGGCCCGAACCCCCTCACGAAGAGCGTGAGCACGGCCTGCGAGAACGTGAACCGGGGTCGACGTCTGCCATACTTCATACATCACTTCGAAAACTTCGGCTAAACGTGTACATTAGAGGTCTATTATGATATATCTTGTCGTGTTAGAAGAAGAAGAAAAAAAAAACAGGAAAAAAGAGAAATGGAAGGTTGGGGACTTTAAAAAGAAAAGAAAGGGGAAAAAAGGCAAATCTTCGAAGCTTGTTTTTCTATACCGTGACACTTCATTTCCCTGCCTCTTCTCTCTCTTGACTTCGCAGATCTTCGTCTAGGT
>NC_051404.1:5576227-5576303 GCF_015228065.2 Penaeus monodon | reverse complement strand
AGAAATCAATTGTAATTTCAGCCATTTTCCTATTGTCTTGTGGCATAACACGTGCTATCTTGTCATATGAATCTAA
>NC_051404.1:5574313-5575917 GCF_015228065.2 Penaeus monodon | reverse complement strand
CCTATGTGATAGCATGACTCCATTTTCCATACCGAGGTGCAAACGACAATCTCTCTAGACGCGAGTTTTATAAGAACGCCTTGATGATTGTGTTTTATATGGTATGGGAACGACATACTCTTCCCTCACGTTAAAGAAATCACAGTAAAAAAACACAACAGTATTCAACATATAACCTCTAGCACAACAATGCGGTGGGTGGGGGAAACTTTGTCATTTTAATCATTGACAATTTATCCTATGTTGAGCAGTGAGCAGTTTTACGAACAGATTATTTAATGGGATAACTCGGTGCGTTTCGATGTACATTTGCGTAGCGATGTTACCATGTGTTTAGTATGAAAGTAGTCATGATCGCTCACATTCAACAAGTTATAATGTGATAATTATAGGAGTAACTATTATATCCTGCTGTAGATGTTTGTCTTTAGTTCAGCTTCTCATTTTGTATGTGTGTATGAGGTTTTATTATGCTTGTAAGAAATGATATGAATGTTAAGTTATGTAAAGAAAGTATCTTGTGTAAAGTGCTTGTGGTTGTGCAATATTATTTTATTTGTAGTAATATTTTACGAAGAAAATCTCTCTAGTGTAATATCTACTAACCCATGCAATATTTTTATAATAGTTCTTGGTTGTTAAAAATATATTAATAGCTCTTCCGTCTATGATGAATCAGAATAATTTCGAGGTATTATTTTTTCATTCATGTAAAGTTTTACTCTACATTTTTTTACATCTTGTATCTTTGGTAAGTTTTAGGGAACTTGATTAATAAAATACATGGAAAAAAATCTTAAGGTTTGACTATCCTTGGGTCAATCTGGTTCCCTGACATACGATGATTAGAAAATCCTACTTTTTGGAACATGTATGAACAATAATACAAAACTTAGCCGCCTAACTTGCATTAAGGTAAACAAACTTGTAAAATGTCAGATACAGTTGATGGCTGACTTGTGGAAATCAATTAACATATAGTATGGGAGGTCGTAGTGAAAATATGTTTTCCTATTTTAAAGTAGTATATTATATGTCTATTTTTTCAAAGAACTATCTTTTTATGAGTCTAACCAAAGTGGCCCGGTGTGACTGCAAAGCCCAAACTTTACTCTAAGGATGATGAAGACTCAAGCTTATTGTCAAGATTTGAACACCAAAAAAATGTAAGTGCTATTGGGCTGGTTAGAAATCGTTCATTTCTTTTACGTGTAATGTCAGGTACCTACAGTTTTGGGGTTAAAGAGCAATGACACAGGTCAGGTTCATTTTTCTATTTAGATATTTTGGCGGATACCAAACACACTTGAACCTTAATCCCGTGTATTTGAAATTAGATAGGTAAAATACATCCCTTAATTAATTTAAATTCTTTAGTAAGTATAGTTCACAAAAAACAGCAAAAAACATCAACCTATTTGTACAAGGGAACCATTGATTCGGAGAACCAATCTACCCTGGTCATATTAGGACGTGATACAGTGAATAATCTTAAAAAGTCTTTTTTTGCTTATACATGTCAATCCACATAATGCCATACATTTTGCTAACATCCACAGATTTGTAACAAATAATAGCAATAACATTTATTTTCAGGAGTCTTA
>NC_051404.1:5574059-5574270 GCF_015228065.2 Penaeus monodon | reverse complement strand
TTAAATATACGTTAAACACTTGGACGTTAGAATATTGTTTCTTGTACAGACTTTCGAAGGACGGAACAAATTGGACACTTAAATGCTCACCCAGGGTCTTCCAGCTGCATTTCTTTTGAACAGGCGCCTCTTAACTAAACCTATTGGACTATAAGTTAGTGATACAGTGCTATATTCATTACATACACCTGTTGTGGCCCCCTATTCCTGA
>NC_051404.1:5573804-5573983 GCF_015228065.2 Penaeus monodon | reverse complement strand
TAACAAAAAAAAATCAATGATTTCAAACTGATAATATTAATAGTAATTTGTGCAATTCAAGGTTTGAGTTAAATCTCTGTAAAAAAATAATACATAAGTAATATCTTCATGGATCAAATGCTATAAAACAAAATAGCAATCATTATAAAAAATAATGAATTATTCAGTATCTCAAAGTT
>NC_051404.1:5572447-5572663 GCF_015228065.2 Penaeus monodon | reverse complement strand
GCCAGATCATTTGTTTAGTGAACGCTCAAATATATATTATTTGCATTTTAATTCAGAACGCGACTGTTCAAAAATAAACATAGGTCACTTGAAATGCCTTATTATGAACGTAGTATAGTTTATAAGAAAATGGTGTGTACTGGCTTTGGCTAGATATAAATGACACTGATTATTAAACGAGAAATAGTACAGGTGATTACTTTTCAGCTCACTGGT
>NC_051404.1:5569889-5571294 GCF_015228065.2 Penaeus monodon | reverse complement strand
TGCTATTGCTATTTATTTCTGTTTAAGCCTCTGTTACCTCAATTAAGGTTTTGTCGTAAGACTTTCTTTCCTAAGGTTATGAAGCTTTATATGAATTATGTTCTCCGTCAAGTAATGCCATGTACTATATACTATATATCATTTGATATTTCTTTTTGAGAAACTGATGTACTATATATAGTATATGACATTTTAGTAAAAGTCGAGCACACGGAACAATGCGATAGAGGCTTAGAATAAAGAAAGATAAATACATTTTTATTATGCACTGAGTAGATATGACAACAATTTTATTAATGATATAAAAGGTCCATGGAAAATTGTTCACGGGATCAACTTTGGCCTCTTTGGCGCCGGAGGGGGAGAGGCGGAGGGGAAACTAGCACGTGATATTGCGATTCTGAGGACAGGATGTGTAGTCAAAAGCCGAGGTGACGCAGGCTCGGCCGACGGCTCCCTGGCGACATCTCCTCGAGCCTTCGTCGTAGTGACTCCCCTCGGGACAAGCCAAGGACCTGTGCGGTTCTCGTCGCACGGCCAGGCAAAGGTGGTACTTCGTGCAGTCTGTCGGGTCTTTCATCAGCCCAAATCCGGGACACAAGGAAGACCGCGAGAAGGAACGTAGGATGGAACACGCCTCGACGCAGGTCTGGGTCCTGGTCGAAGTAGTGATTGGGTTCTTGCAACAGGAGGACCCCCACGATCCCGGGTCGGGAGGCAAGTGTAGGACCACGACAGTCCTTAGGGTTGACTCGCGTTCCCGTTTTCCGTCACACGGAGGCGCCCTGGGTTCCGCCTGCAAGGCTTCGGTGGCGCGTTCCTGCAAGCCTTTGCTTCCTCAAAAAAATTTTTGGCCCAAAAAAGGACACGACTCACTTTAAAAAGGGCCCTTCGGCCTTATCGCAGCCAATGTAGTAAGACGAGTTATAGCGTCAGGAGTCAGCGCCGCTGGAGAACAGGAACATTTCAGAGAGAGACGAACAGTCTGGTCCTGAGGCAAGCAGGCGCCCGATCCGAAGGCTGTGTGGTCCGAAACAGGCGTCTTGGGCGCCGCAAAACCCTGAAGGTGAGCTCGTCCGTTTACACATGGTATGCAAGTTTGCAGTTAAAAGCACCCGACGGCGCCCACGTCTTCGCACACAAATAACCAGGTCCGGGTGTCGGAAGGACGCTCTGGCAGCTGCTGGGACGCAGTCTGGGTAGTTTTCGTGGGGGACGCAGCGCCGAAGCGAGGGAGAGAACGGGTATCCGGGGCATGGCCTTCGCGAGCCAAGAACCCCTGCCCAGTGCCGGAGGGGAGCAGCCCACTTTAGCGGCCGCAGTCTTCGGGTGTGGGAATCGACCCTCCGCCGGCACTGAATGGGTGCGGGCGGGACACGAAGGGCGTCAGGGGGGGGATTGAAGG
>NC_051404.1:5569019-5569286 GCF_015228065.2 Penaeus monodon | reverse complement strand
GCCGCCTGCACGAAGAGCTGCCACAGGATCTGCGGGCAGAAGGAATCTCGCCTCAGGACCGATGTTATTTTTAGAACCTCCATGACATGGGTTGTACCTCTAGTCGCGAAGTGATGTTTTTTTTTTCTCTCTCTCTATTTTTTTATCTATATTTCTATTAATGTACGTGCAGTAATCAAATCGTTTCAAGTGAGCACTTTTACTGATATTTACACACACAAAATCTAAAAGCAAATATGATATGAATTTCTATCCAATCTGCGCCTG
>NC_051404.1:5568323-5568572 GCF_015228065.2 Penaeus monodon | reverse complement strand
GAAAGAAACGCAACAGGGATTAACATACATAATATATACTAGAAAAAAAAGAAAACAAATAAATAAGTTAAAGAAGGAAGCCATAAAACAACAGACAAATGAAAAGACACAATCTTACCGCCAGACAGGATCCGCTCGACAGGCGGCGTCGTGAACCCATCCTGCCGACGTCCAGGCGACGGTGGTGGGAAATGCTGCCTTATATATACTCCTACACGCACCTACGGACGCACTCGCTTAGGAGCATCT
>NC_051404.1:5566775-5568281 GCF_015228065.2 Penaeus monodon | reverse complement strand
GTTTTAGGTGTTAATAACATGTGCGAACAGAAGGAGGACCTGAACAAACAGAGGGCGGACGGCGTAGTGGGTCGGCGCTGCGTCATCCAGCGAGATTATGAGGTCTCCTTTGAGGACTCTAGGCTAGTCTTTGGGGGCTCTAGGCTAGTCCTTGGGGTCTCTGTGATAGTCTTTGGGGTCTCTAGGCTAGTCTTTGAGGACTCTAGGCTAGTCTTTGGGGTCTCTAGGCTAGTCTTTGGGGTCTCTAGGATAGTCTTTGGGGGCCTCGAGTAGCCAGGGGCTCCAGGCTGTCTTTGGGGCTATAGGGCTAGTCTTGGGGACCAGGCTAGTCTTTGGGGCTCTAGGTAGACTATGGGAGTCTATAGGCTAGTCTTATGGGGTCTTGTGTGATAGTCTTTGGGTCTCAGGCTAGTCTTTGGGGCTACAGGCTAGTCTTTGGGGGCTCTAGGCTAGTCTTTGGGGGCTCCAGGCTAGTCTTTGGGGTCTCTAGGCTAGTCTTTGGGGTCTCTAGGCTAGTGTTTGGGGTGTCTGTGATAGTCTTTGGGGGTCTGTGTAGTTCTTTGGGTCTATGTGATAAGTCTTTGGGTCTCTAGGATAGTCCTTGGGGTCTCTGTGATAGTCTTTGGGTCTCTAGCTAGTCTTTGAGGGCTTTTAGGCTAGTCTTTGGGTCTCTAGGCTAGTCTTTGGGGTCTCTAGGCTAGTCTTTGGGTTTTCTAGGCTAGTCCTTGGGGGCTCCAGGCTAGTCTTTGGGGGCTCCAGGCTAGTCTTTGGGAGCTCTAGGCTAGCCTATGGGGGCTCCAGGCTAGTCTTTGGGGGCTCTGTGATAGTCTTTGAGGACTCTAGGCTAGTCCTTGGGGTCTCTGTGATAGTCTTTGGAGTCTCTAGGCTAGTCTTTGGGGTCTCTGTGATAGTCTTTAGGGTCTCTGTGATAGTCTTTGGAGTCTATAGGCTAGTCTGTGGGGTCTCTAGGCTAGTCTTTGGGGTCTCTGTGATAGTCTTTGGGGTCTCTGTGATAGTCTTTGGGGTCTCTGTGATAGTCTTTGGGGTCTCTAGGTTAGTCTTTGGGGTCTCTAGGCTAGTCTTTGGGGTCTCTAGGCTAGTCTGTGGGGTCTCTAGGCTACTTTGGGTCTCTATGCAGTCTTTGAGGTCTCTAGGCTAGTCTTTGGGTCTCTAGGCTAGTCTTTGGGGTCTCTAGGCTTTTTTTCCCTTAGGGGGGGGGTCTCTGGTAGTCTTTTGGGCTTTGTTTAGCCCTTTGGGGTCTCTGGGCCCCTAGTTTTTGGGGGCGCCAGGCTTTTTTTTTGGGTTTTAGGATAGTTTTGGGGGGTTTTCCCTTTTGGGTTGGGGTTCTTTGGGGTTTTTTCCGGGGACTTGATAGTTTTTTCTTTTTTTTGGGGGTTTTCTGGGAAAATTTTTGGGGGTTTTTATAGATTTGAAAAAGTGCCTTGGGGGCTCTAAAGGTGGGGCCTTTTTAAAGGGGGGGGGGGAAAAAAACGGGGATAGTTACAA
>NC_051404.1:5566163-5566755 GCF_015228065.2 Penaeus monodon | reverse complement strand
CCGGTTATAAAATAACCCTTTGGGGCTCTCTCTGTTCTTTTTTTTTTTTTCCTTTTTCCCGGAATGGCCTTTTAACCCCCCTAGGGCGGGGGTTTTGGGAAGGCGGTTCGGGCCAAGTTTAGAAAAATCCTAGCTAGCCCTTGGGGGGGGGATGGGGTTTAGGGGCCCTTAGGGCAAAAAAAAGTCGGGGGAAATAAGGGAAAGGGAGAAGGGAAAAAGAAAACGGGGGTTTCGAGGGTCTCTGGGCAAGGGTTTTTACCCCTTTAAAAAATTTCACCCTTTTAAAGCTCCGGGCTGTCTTTTTGGGACCCCATATTTTTGGGTTTATCCGAAGGAATTAAAAATTTATTTTTAAAAAAAAGGGGGTCCGGGGAATAGTCTTTGGGGTTTTTGAAATTCAAAAAAGCCCCTAAGGATTTAGTTTTTTGGCCTCTCAAATTTGCACCCCGCGGGCCCCGTTTTTAATAAATGTCACCCCCCCGGTTTTCCCGTTTTTTGACGGGCCCTAAGTCATTTTGACCTCCCAGAGTGAAATTTTTTTTTAAAAAAGGGGGGGGAGAAAAAAACCCGGGAAAAATTTTTTTTAAGGGGA
>NC_051404.1:5565921-5566139 GCF_015228065.2 Penaeus monodon | reverse complement strand
CCATTTGTAAATTTTTATATTCCCTTTTTAATATTCTTTATACATTTTGTTATAAATTAAAACTTTTTAACAATTCCATTCCCAAATTTTAACTACCAAATTTTTTAACCCAATTTCCAAAAATTTTTCCAAGTTTTTTTGCTACCCCCGGGGCCCCGAAAGAACGGGGAAAGGGAGGAGAGCGGAGTAGAAAAATTTTTAAAAAAACAAGGGGGGGG
>NC_051404.1:5565239-5565865 GCF_015228065.2 Penaeus monodon | reverse complement strand
TTTTTTTTCTATAACAAAAATAAAAAAGATTATGATAAAAACCATTTTAAAATACATTTTCTTTAACTTAATATTACAATACAAATATTTGTTTTATTTTATATATAATTAAAATATAACCAACCAATTTAAAATTTAATTATATAATTTTTTTTTAAAAAAAAATTTACAAAAACCCCGCACGTTTTTTCCCCTGGGCCCCGTTATTAAAAACCAAAAAAAACCGGAAAAAGCAAAAAACGGTTAATTTATTTTGGGCCGGGGAAAAACTTGGACATCCCCCCCCAAAGGCCATTTTCACCAACGTAACCCCCAAAGGGAATTTTAAAAAATTCCAAAATGCCTTGACAGATTCCCTTAAAATTCTTTGAAGCGGGTCAAAGGGGGTTTCCAGGGTTTTATTTTTATTTTTTTACTTAAAGCATTTTTAATAAAAAAGGGTTTAATTTTATATTTTAAGGAGAAACTTATAAAAAATTTTTTAAAAAAAGAATTTATTTTTAAATCCCTTTTAATGGTAAATAGGTTTTATAAAATACAACATTGTTATTTTGTCTATAAAAAATTATTCCCCCAAGGAATTGTTATATTCATTAAATAAATAATCCCAAATTTTTTAAACATAA
>NC_051404.1:5564905-5565177 GCF_015228065.2 Penaeus monodon | reverse complement strand
GGGTAATTTTTTTGGGAGGGGGGGTTTTAAGCTGTTTTTAAATTTTTTAGTTATATTTTTTAGTTTTGAAACCGGGTAAATTTTAAAACAAATATATTTTTTAATATTTTTTACAAAGAAATTTTAATTTGTTTTTTATCAAAAAGTGTAATATTTTTTGCCAAAAATTTTTTAAACCATATTTATATGAAAAAAAACCCAATTATAAAATATTATAATCTTATTTTTATACATTTTTTAATATATTGGGGGATAAAAAGGGATAAACAGAA
>NC_051404.1:5564575-5564729 GCF_015228065.2 Penaeus monodon | reverse complement strand
TTTAAAACTTTATGGGTTCCATACTTATATTACTTTTTTAAAAACCAAAAAGAAATAAACATTAAAAAAATTTTTAAACATAAAAAAGGGTTAAATATTATAAAAATTTAAAATAACAAACCCAAAAAATTCTACTTTAAACCCAAAAATATTT
>NC_051404.1:5563097-5564423 GCF_015228065.2 Penaeus monodon | reverse complement strand
AAACGTATACATTTAAATCTTTTAAAAACCATTTAATTTCAAATCCCTTTCTTTTTTCCTTTAAATTCATTATTACTCGGGGCAATACCAAAATTACCTTTTTTCTTTTTTGCTTTTCTCTAACAACCCTAACTTACCCCCAACCTTTTTTCCAAATTCAACCACCCTCCAATAAATAAATATAACCATTTCCCTAAAATCTTCAATTTTCGTAAATTTTTAAAAAATATATTTTTTTATTTAGTTTTTTCCCCAAAAATTTAAAAACCCTTTTAAATTTTTAACTAATTATTATAAATTGTTTTATGTTTTCTAATTTAAAACTTGTTTACCCCATATTTTTATTTTCTTAAGTTTTCAAATTCTTATCCCTCCTTAAAAAACTTCTTTTTTACTTAAATATTATTCCCTTTATTTTTTTTTTCAAAAATTTGTAATTACCCATTTTACAAAAAATTTTTTAAAAACCTTTATTATCTAAAAAACCTTCTAAAAATTTAAAACCCCTTCTCGTTTATTTTCTTAACTATTATTTTTTAATTTAAATTTAACCCCTTTTAATAAAAATTTAAACCACCCAATAAAAGGTTATATTTTATAAAAAATATTAACAATTTTATAATATATATAATTTTATTATAATACTTTACAAAATATATACTTTAATATATCTTTAATATATATACATTATATATAAAACTTTTATTTTATATATTTTTATATATACTTTTAATATTATACATTTATACTTTTAAAATTATCCCATATATATACATTTTAAAATTTTACATTTTAATACATTTTACACATAATTTATAAATATACAATATAATAATTATAATTTTGTTATAAATACATATATATATAAATATGAACTTTAATCAGATTATAAAATTTTAATAAGTTTTATAATTAAAATTTTTAAAATAAATACATATATTTTAAATATATTTTAATATAATATATAAATTATACATATATTTATACTTTGTTAAATCATATAAAAATCCCATTTTAAATTATATATATTATACATTTTTACATTTTAATATATATAATTTAAAAATTTTTATATAGTTTTTAATTTAAATTATATATATATTACTATTTTATATATATATTATTTATATTTTTATATATAATTATCATTTATATATATATAAATTATAATTTTAAAATATTTTTATATAAAAAATTTTTATATATTATATATTTTTTTTAACTTTTGTTATAATTTTATATATATATATTATATATATATACCCATTTTATATTTTTATATATTATATATACTTTTCATTTATATTATTATTATTCATTATTTTG
>NC_051404.1:5562965-5563057 GCF_015228065.2 Penaeus monodon | reverse complement strand
ATCCTTTTTTTAATAATATCATATTTTATAAAAATTTTAAAATTACATTAAAACCCCTATTTATATATTTTTAGTTTTAAAATTTAAAATTT
>NC_051404.1:5562294-5562914 GCF_015228065.2 Penaeus monodon | reverse complement strand
ATTATTTTAATAAAATACTTTATATATTATTTTCCTTTATATAATTATATAAAATTTTATGTATTATATATAAAATATAGATAGATTTTAAAATTTTATATATATATATTTTCTATATAAATCTTTATTATATAATATATAAAAATTTTAAAATATATATATATATCCATTATATTATATATAATTTTATAATATTTATTTTAAATATATAATATATATAAAAATATATTTTTATAATTTATATATATATAATATATAAAATATACTTTTAATATATATATACTTTATATATATAAATGCATATAAAAATAATACTTTATAAATCCTAATATATACATAAATTATTACAATATTTTAATAATATATTAAAATATATGTATATATAAACATATATAAAACATAATATATATAACAATTATATATATCTATATATATTTTAAAATTAAAATTATATTATATAATATATGTTATATATAGGGTATATTAAAAGATATTTTAATATATATTATTTCTATAAAATTATAATATTTTTCATATATCATACATTTTATAAATATCCAATATATAAAATATTATATAAAATTTTATATATAATAATATATTTTCATATATAATAATCC
>NC_051404.1:5561587-5562200 GCF_015228065.2 Penaeus monodon | reverse complement strand
TAAAATAAATATAAAAAAAATATAAATATATATAATTTATATAAAACATATATAATCAAATTTTTAAAAAATTATAATCTTTAAAATATATAATATATTATCCTATTATAAAATTATATATACTTTTATATATCATATAGTATAAAATTTTAAAAATATATTTTAATTTAAAATATATACATCATAAAATTATACTTTTAAAAAATATTTTGTATTTAAAATTATACATCTAATATAATATACATAAAATTTTATAAAATTATATCCCCCTTTATATATACATTATATATATAATTTTCTATATGGGAAATTTTAAAATATAATATTATATTATATATACATATAAAAATTACAAAATTTTATAAAAATATATTATATTTTTTAAAATTATTTTATTTTATTAAAAATTTTTAAATATATCTAATAAATTATATATATAAAATTTTAAAACATATATATAAAACCTAAAATAATATAATTCTATATAAAAATTTAATAAATTATTATATAATGTAATATATTTAAATGTATAAAAAACATAAATTGTTTTTTATATATTATAAATGTAAAATTATATAATGTATATAAAATATAAAATTAATTTTTCATTAAA
>NC_051404.1:5560742-5561525 GCF_015228065.2 Penaeus monodon | reverse complement strand
AATGTATATTTTTAAAATTTTATACTAAAAATATATTTTATATTTTTTTATATAAAATTTTTAATTTTTAAAATTTATATTTTTATATATATGAAATATATATAAAAATGTATAAAACCCGGTATAAAATTAAAAAGTATATAAATTGAAAATTATAAAAATTATATATAAATGTAGTATATAAAAATTATAAAAATTTTATATTTTTAAATTATATATAATTTTATATATACTTAAAATTTTAAATTTTTTAAAATATATATATAATGTATAATATAATATAAAAAGTTATATAAAATTATATATATATTTTAATTCTATATAATTTATAATATATTTTAATTTTATATATAAAATTTTAAAATTATATTATTATAATGTTTTTTTAAAATTATATATTAAAATTTATATATTTTTTATATTTTATTTTAATTAATAAAAGGATATATAAAATATATAATGTATATATATATATATATATAGAGATATATAAAAACTAATTAATATTATAAAATAATTATATATATATATATAAAAAATTTATAATTTATTATTAATATATAATAATGTATATATAATATATAATAAAAAATATTTATATTTTAAAATGATATATATATATAAAAATTATATATTTTTATATATATAAAATTTTAATTTTAATTTATAATTTTTTATAATGTATATATATTTTGTAAAAAATTTTATATATAAATTAATATATTTTTAAATAATGTTACTATATGTATAATTAATATAAAATATTTTAAAATTGTATAAAAG
>NC_051404.1:5558124-5558407 GCF_015228065.2 Penaeus monodon | reverse complement strand
AATAAGGGGTTAAAAACGCGCCCCTGGATGTCAGAGAAACGCGGCAATAAAAAATTTAAACCCTTCTCCCGGCCCCCTTTGTTTGATATTTTTCCCTAACGGGGCTTAGGCAGACGTAAATGACTTTCTTTTGACCCCCTTTTTTTTATTTTTTAACAAAATTTTTAAAGGGGGGGGGTCGGGATCAAACCCCTTTTAAATTTTATTATCAAAAAAAATGACGTACTTGTATGCTGTAATATTAGTGATGACACGGATGTATTTTGTGAAATGGTATACATAA
>NC_051404.1:5553982-5557709 GCF_015228065.2 Penaeus monodon | reverse complement strand
AAAACCGGCCCACACTTTCACCTGCAGTCAAGTGTACGTTAGGGCTGTCAAAGCTGAACGTGATAAACCGGGCCCACACTTTCACCCAGATCCAACCAGGCGCAGGATAAGCAAGCCTAGAGACCCTAAACTTTGTTAAGGGGGCCCCGGTACTAGATCCCGAACCCCCCAAAAGACTAGCCCTGAGACCCTAAAGAATGGAAACCCCAAAGTCTATCCCATAAACCACAAAGACTAGCCTGGAGCCCCAAAGACTAGCCTAGAGACTACAAAGACTAAACTAAAGATCACAACGACTAGCCTAGAGACCTCGAAAACCCAAAATCTATCCTATAGACCAGAAAGAGTAGCCTAGAGACCCCAAAAAATAGCTAAGGCCCCAAAGGGCTAAACAGACACCCCAAAAAACTAGCCTAGGAAAAACCAAAACTAAACCTTTGGGGCCCCAAAGACTAGGGCCCAAGTTTCCCCAAAGACTATCACAGAACCCCAAAACTATCACAGAGACCCCCAAAAAAATCCCCAGAGACCCCAAAGGGCTATCACAGAGACCCCCCAAAAACTAGCCTAGAGACCCCAAAGCTATCACAAGACCCCCCAAAAACTATCACGACCCCCCCAAAGACTACCCCAGAGACCCAAAGATAACCTAGGAAAAACCCCCAAAAAACTAAGGGGGTAGAGACCCCAAAAACTACCAAAGGGGACCCCAAAAGGGCTACACAAGGGGACCCCAAAGGAAACCCTTTTTGGCCCCCAAGGGGGCCCCCCAAAAACAGGGCCAAGACCCCAAAGACTAGCCCAGAGAAAACCCCAAAGGGCTACTTTGAGCCCCAAAGCTAGCCTAGAGACCCCAAAGACTAGCCCCAGAGACCCCCCCAAAAACTAGCCTAAGGGCCTCAAAAAACTAGCCTAGAGAAAACCCCCAAAAACAGTTTGAGACCCCCGACAGCCTTTAAAAGACCCCAAAGACTACCTAGAGACCCCAAAAACTAAAACCTAGAGACCCCCAAAAACTATCACAGAGACCCCCAAAAACTATCACAGAGACCCCAAAAAACTATCACAGAGGGCCCCAAAGGGGGTATCACAGGAAACCCCAAAAAGACTTTCCCCAGAAAACCCCAAAAAACTAGCCTAGAGACCCCAAAGAAATAGCCCAAGACCCCAAAGACTAGCCTAGAGACCCCAAAGACTAGCCCCAAGACCTCAAAGACCGCCCCCAAAAGACCCCAAAATAGCCTAGAGACCCCACAGGAAATAGCCTAGAGACCCAAAGACAGCCTAGAAACCCCCAAAAAACAAACCCAGAGACCCCAAAAATATACAAGACCCCAAAGACATAACAGAGACCCAAAGACATCACAAACCCCAAAGACTAACCTAAGCCCCAAAAACTAGCCTCGAGACCCCAAAGACTAGCCTCCCAGACCCCAAAAACTAACCTTTGGACCCCAAAAAACTGGGCCCAAAACCCCAAAGACTAAACCCAAGACCCCAAAAAAACTAGCCTGAGACCCCACAGACTAGCCTAGGGGACCCAAAGATACCCAAAAGACCCAAAAGACTTCCAGAGCCCCCCAAAGATAGCCCATAACTCCCAAAAACTTTTTCAGAACCCTAAAGACTATACAGAGACCCCCAAAAACTACCTAGAGAAATCCCAAAAACTTCACAGAGACCCAAGGACTAGCCTAGAGCCTCAAAGACTATCAAAGAGACCCCAAAAAACCCAAGGTTGGGGCCCCCCCAAAAACTACCCGGACCCCCATAGGGTAGCCCCAAGCCCCCAAAGACTTTGCCCGGAGCCCCCAAAAAATACCTGGAGCCCCCAAAAAAACTAGCCTAGAGACCCCCAAAACTACCAAAACCCCCAAAGACTAACCTGGGCCCCAAAAAAATAGCCTAAACCCCAAAAACTATCCAGAGACCCCCCAAAGGGCTGCCTAAAAGACCCCAAAACCCACCTAGAGCCCCCAAAAAAAAATAGCCCGGAGCCCCGAAGACTACCCAGAACCCCAAAAAAACTAGCCCGGGGCCCCCAAAAAACTAGCCTGGAGCCCCCATAGGGGGTACCCCAGAGCTCCCAAAGATAGCCTGGAGCCCCAAAAAACTAGCCTGGAGCCCCCCAAAACAGCCTGGCCCCCAAAGGGCTAGCCTAGACCCCCAAAAAAGCCTGGAGCCCCCAAAAAACTAGCCTAGAGACCCCAAAAACTATTTACAGAGACCCCCAAAGGGCTTTTCCTTTGAGAAACCCCCAAAGGGGCTAGCCCCAGGCCTCAAAGCTAGCCTAGAGACCCCAACAACTAGCCTAGAGACCCCCAAAGACTAGCCCCAGGACCCCCAAAGGGCTAGCCGAGCCCCCAAAACTAGCCCCAGAGACCCCCAAAGGGCTAGCCTAGAGGGCCCCCAAAAACAGCCTAACTCAAAGGGCTAGCCCAGAACCCCCCCAAAAACTATCCAGGGGACCCCAAGGCCCAGCCCAAGACCCCAAAAACTAGCCTAGAGACCCCAAAGGGCTTTGCCTAGAGCCCCCCAAAGACTAGCCTGAGACCCCAAAGACTAGCCAAAACCCCAAAGGGCTATCACAGAGACCCCCAGACTATCCCGAAACCCCCCAAGGGCTAGGGGGGTAAGACCCCAAAGGGCTAGCCCGGAGCCCCCAAAAAAAATAGCCCAGGGGCCCCCCAGAAATACCTAGAGGGCCCCAAAGGGTAGCCTAGAGACCCCAAAAACTACCTAGGGACCCCAAAACTATCCAGAGGGCCCCCCAAAAACTCCAAAAAGACACCCCAAAGACTATCACAAAAACCCCCCCAAAACTAACCCAAAAGTCCTCAAAGGGGGTACACAGAGGGCCCCAAAAAACTATCACAGAGACCCCAAAGGGCTAGCCCAAAACCCCAAAGAACCCAGCCTCGAGACCCCCCAAAAACCTGCCAGAGACCCCAAAAAACTAGCCTAGAGGGCCCCAAAGGGCTGCCTGGAGCCCCCAAAGACTAGCCCGGAGCCCCCATACACTAGCCTGGAGCCCCCAAAAGACTAGCCTGGAGCCCCCCCAAAAATAGCCTGGAGCCCCCCAAAAACTTTGCCTTTAGCCCCCAAAACTAGCCTAAGAGCCCCAAAAAAACTAACCCCGGAGCCCCCAAAGTAGCCTAAAGACCCCAAAACTATCAAGAGACCCCATTTGACTAGCCTAAGAAACCCCCTAGGGCTAGCCCCAAAAGCCCCCCAAAAACTAGCCTGGACCCCAAAAAACTAGCCTAGAAACCCCCAAAACTAAACCTGGGGCCCCCAAAAAAAGCCTAGAGACCCCCAAAGACTATCACAGAGACCCCAAAAAACAGCCTAGAAAACCCCCAAAAAAACTAGCCCAGAGTCCCCCAAAGACTAGCCTAGAGAAACCCCCAAAGGGCTATCACAGAGACCCCAAGGGGGTACCCAGAGCCCCCAAAAGGGCTAGCCTTTAAAACCCCCCAAAAACTAGCCTAGAGTTTCCCCAAAGACTAGCCTAAGGCCCCCCAAAAACATCCCCAGAGACCCCAAAGGGCTGCCTTAAAAGGGGCCCCCCAAAGGGGGAAAAATAGGGCCCAGGTTTCCCCAAAGGAGGGCCTCATAATCCCCGCCCGGTGACGCCCGCCCCCGACCCACTACGCCTTTCCCCCCTTTTGTTTGTTCCCGGTCCTCCTTCTGTTGCACATGTTAAATTAAAAACCCCCAAAACGAG
>NC_051404.1:5553749-5553937 GCF_015228065.2 Penaeus monodon | reverse complement strand
TGCTCCTAAGCCCAGTGCGTCCCTAGTGCGGTAGGGAGTAATATTAAGGCAGCTTTCCCAACCCCGTCGCCTGGACCTTTGGCAGGATGGTTCCCCGACGCCGCCCGTCCCAGCGGGTCCTGTCTGGCGGTAAGAAATTTTGTCTTTTTATTTGGTCTGTTGGGGTTTTTTGGCTTCCTTCTTTAAAA
>NC_051404.1:5553531-5553717 GCF_015228065.2 Penaeus monodon | reverse complement strand
ATATTATGTATGTTAATCCCTGTTTTCGTTTCTTTCTCCCGTATATCCCTTTATGTTTATCTATCAGTCCCGTTTTTCCTATCTTCTGTCAAACTACCCAAAAACATTTGATATAGTATCTTTTATTATTATATTTTTCTGTCTAATGGGTTAAACCCAAGTAATTATATATATACTGGGCCTAAA
>NC_051404.1:5552891-5553337 GCF_015228065.2 Penaeus monodon | reverse complement strand
TATGATTTATTTATTTTTTGCTATTTCCCTTAATTGGGATCCTATACAAATCTATCGACAAAAACTATCTACTACCCATCTTTTAAAAAAAACATAAATTTTTAAATCTGTCCGTTTTCCTATTTTACCAGGCGCAGATTTGGGTAAAATTCCCTATAATTTGCTTTTTGATTTTTTTTGTGGTAAATATCAGTAAAAAAATGCTCACTTGAAAAAGATTTGATTTTCTGGGACGTAATTAATAAAAAATAGGGTAAAAAAATAGAGAG
Organism: Penaeus monodon; assembly: GCF_015228065.2. Taxonomy (NCBI): domain Eukaryota; kingdom Metazoa; phylum Arthropoda; class Malacostraca; order Decapoda; family Penaeidae; genus Penaeus; species Penaeus monodon. The sequence goes on along the minus strand of NC_051404.1, from coordinate 5,553,068 downwards.
AGAGAAAAAAAAAAAAACACTTTTCCCCTAGAGGGACAACCCCTTTAAAGGAGGTTCTAAAAATAAATCGGTCCTAGGCGAGGGTTCCTTTTTGCCCGCAATCCCGTGGCAGCTCCCTTTGTGCAGGCGGCTGGCAGGTTTTGGAGGGGGGTTTTCCACATTTGGGTGTGGGTTTTG
>NC_051404.1:5552717-5552850 GCF_015228065.2 Penaeus monodon | reverse complement strand
TAAAAATAAAGTATGTTACATACTACTTTCCCAAAATTAAAATACATACATATGTATTTTATCCCAAAACATGTTTTATATACCCTACATATGCATTAAAACAAAAAACCCGTGTATATACAGAAAATCCCCC
>NC_051404.1:5551055-5552258 GCF_015228065.2 Penaeus monodon | reverse complement strand
CTTCGTGTCCCGCCCGCAGCCCACTTCAGTGCCGGGCGGAGGGTCGATTCCCACACCCCGAAGACTGCGGCCGCTACGTGGACTGCATCCCCTCCGGCACTGGGCAGGAGTTCTTGGCTCGCGAAGGCCAGTGCCCCGGATACCCGTTCTCTCCCTCGCTTCGGCGCTGCGTCCCCCACGAAGACTACCCAGACTGCGTCCCAGCAGCTGCCAGAGCGTCCTTCCGACACCCGGACCTGGATTATTTGTGTGCGAAGGACGTGGGCGCCGTCGGGTGCTTTAACTGCAAACTTGCATACCAGTGTGTAAACGGACGAGCTCACCTTCAGGTGTGCGGCGCCCAAGACGCCTGTTCGGACCACACAGCCTTCGGATCGGGCGCCTGCTTGCCTCAGGACCAGACTGTTCGTCTCTCTCTGAAGTGTTCCTGTTCTCCAGCGGCGCTGACTCCTGACAGCTATAACTCGTCTTACTACATTGGCTGCGATAAGGCCGAAGGCCTTTTGAAAGTGGAGTCGTGTCCTTTTGGCCAAATATTTTCTGAGGAAGCAAAGGCTTGCAGGAACGCGCCACCGAAGCCTTGCACGGCGGAACCCAGGACGCCTCCGTGTGACGGGAAAACGGGAACGCGAGTCAACCCTAAGGACTGTCGATGGTCCTACACTTGCCTCCCGAACGGCATCGTGAGGTCCTCCTGTTGCAAGGAACCCAATCACTACTTCGACCAGGAGACCCAGACCTGCGTCGAGGCGTGTTCCATCCTACGTTCCTTCTCGCGGTCTTCCTTGTGTCCCGGATTTGGGCTGATGAAAGACCCGACAGACTGCACGAAGTACCACCTTTGCCTGGCCGTGCGACGAGAACCGCACAGGTCCTTGGCTTGTCCCGAGGGGAGTCACTACGACGAAGGCTCGAGGAGATGTCGCCAGGGAGCCGTCGGCCGAGCCTGCGTCACCTCGGCTTTTGACTACACATCCTGTCCTCAGAATCGCAATATCACGTGCTAGTTTCCCCTCCGCCTCTCCCCCTCCGGCGCCAAAGAGGCCAAAGTTGATCCCGTGAAACAATTTTCATGGGACCTTTTATATCATTAATAAAATTGTTGTCATATCTACTCAAGTGCATAATAAAAATGTATTTATCTTTCTTTATTCTAAGCCTCTATCGCATTGTTCCGTGTGCTCGACTTTTACTAAAATGTCA
>NC_051404.1:5550888-5550987 GCF_015228065.2 Penaeus monodon | reverse complement strand
GGCATTACTTGACGGGAGAACATAATTCATATAAAGCTTCATAACCTTAGGAAAGAAAGTCATTACGACAAAACCTTAATTGAGGTAACAGAGGCTTAA
>NC_051404.1:5548939-5549028 GCF_015228065.2 Penaeus monodon | reverse complement strand
CTGGTATCATACTTCTACGATATTCAGAGAAAAGGATATTGCTACCTGGGTATCACATGAATATCAAACAAATTACATAACTATCGGAC
>NC_051404.1:5546601-5548908 GCF_015228065.2 Penaeus monodon | reverse complement strand
ACGTTAACAGGCGGGGCCTACTTACAAGTGGAGTGAAAAAAAGACTTAACACTTCGCCGTGACAACGTACGGTCGGCTCCCCAACAAAAGCTTTCCGGAAATCATAACTTTATGAAAATCCTTACAGACGTGTTAGATAATGGTGGTTGTTTACGCATACTAGCTGTGTGGGCGAAATCTACGCCATGCACCGCGTATATATAGTTGAAAGATCTCCTCGCTGAACACACACACACCAGCGTGTACTGCTTCGAAATGGCGGCTCAAGGATTCATTCGTCTGACGTGCTTGGCTGTGAGTAATTGGCTGTTATAACGTGTTTTCCTGGTGAGAGATGAACTACCTTTCATTGGCTCAGAAATGCGGTGGACAAATATGCTTGTAGGAAGAAAATGTATTCCTTACATTTTCTTTAAACATTGTTTGCTTTTAGAGAATAGACAATGATGGAGAAGAAAATGTCAGAATTGCATTTTTTTTTTACTAAGTCCTTCTTTCTTCTCGATTTCCAGGTACTGCTTCTACAAACGGCTTACGTAAGGTAAGGAGAGGCTTTGCATAATCTGCCTATGATATATGAATTTATGCGTGATAATTAGAATTTGCTATTTGTCTGGAGTTGAGAGATTTGATTTTGTCGTGTACTTCATAAGCATGTTATTTATAGTATTATGCCTATGGTAAGCTAATTAGTATGTTTTGCGCTGATAACTTTCTTCAGACTTAATGATACCATGACATATATCATTAACCTTTGTTTGTGAATGAAATATATATTACACTACATCTGGACATGTATTGGTCAAGGAATTTCATCAGACTCCAGGCAGTTAACAAATAGAAGTAAAAGGGAATTTTTACGCAAAAAAGGGCCTAGTCCATTTTTGTCTCCTTATTTCAACACGCACTAAGCCTGTCGCACCCCTGTCAGCTCGCAGCTGTGCACGGAGGAGGGGCGCTTTCCTCACCCCGACAGCTGCGGCAGCTACGTGGACTGCCTGCCCGGCGCCGGCGACGAAATGGTGGTGAGGGAGGGCGACTGCCACGGCTTCCCCTTCTCTCCCTCTCTCCGACGCTGCGTCTCTCACGAGGAGTACCCGGAATGCGTGACCAAGGCAGCGCGAGTGGCCTTTCCGCTCTCCGACTTTGACTACCTGTGCGACGGGGGGGCGAGCACGGTCGGCTGCATCCACTGCCGACTCGCCTATGAGTGCATCGGCAACAAGGCCTACATAGACCCCTGCGCGGAGGGGGACACTTGCTCCGATTATGTCCCCTTCGGTGGCGGCGCGTGTCTGCCCTACAACTTCACTCTAGTCAAGTCTGACAAGTGTGACTGCAGCCAGATCGGACTTGCCCCAGATAGTTACAATTCTACGTACTATTTGCTCTGTGACCCCAACTCTGCTCCCGGCGTGGTGGAGGTTTTCTCATGTGATGAAGGGAAAACTTACAGCAATGTGACCAACAATTGTGAGGCGGCTGCTTGTAGCAGTGAGCCTGCTGTACCGGCGTGCAACGGACAGACCGGCACCTTCGTTAACCCCAACCAATGCAGCTGGTATTACACCTGCTTGCCAGACGGCTCGAGCAGATCCTCCTGCTGCGGAGAAGCAAGGCAGTACTTCAACGAAACGAGCCAAACATGCGTGGACGCCTGCGCCCTCGCCAACAGCACTGCCCCGGCCAGCCCCTGCGACGGCGTCTCGATGGGCAAGTTCGCGGACCCTGCAGATTGCACTAAATACGTGTACTGCGACACCTCGACCACCCCGATCAAGACGCAGACGTGTCCTTCCGGCACGTACTTCGACGGGTCAGGCTGCGTGGCCGGCGAGTGTACGAACCAGGTGAACGCCGCGGACTGTCCCGGCTTCGCTGATCTCGGCTGCTGAGAGAAGCGGCTTCGCTGAGCTCAGCTGCTGAGAGAACCGACGTCGCTGATCTCGACTCGACGTAGAGGGAGTGGCAAATTTTACTGACCTATGTTGAGCAGCACGATGATTGCATGATTACAACTTTCGAATGGGTTTTTACCCACTGTAATAAATTAGTGATTGATTATTTGCTATTTGTCTTTCCTGCGGGCATCTCTACTCTAAATCATTTACACCAATAAAAATGGCGGACGAGAACAAGCACAACCTCACGGGAAAAAACGGAAAAACATATATATCTCTTTCCTTCTCTCTCTCAGTGCATATGGTTTTCCTGGTGGAAAGCCAAAGGGCAACGACGTGGATTTTAGAAGAGCTATTTTAAGCAACAGCCCGTTATACAGAAATTGAGGAAAGAGAGGAACAAAGA